>NC_050514.1:10067285-10091498 GCF_002922805.2 Oryzias melastigma
CACCTCTGTGAAGAATCTTCAGACTCCACAGATATGTCAGGCCTTTGACTACCTGCAGACACAGACAGAGCAACAAAAGATCAAACAATTCACTGAGAATTGTTATAAATATAGCTTAAACAAATGTCCACAGCACCCCTGAGAGCTTATGGAACCTCCCAAAGCATCAATATGAGACGACTTGAACACTGACGACATCATTACTGCGTATCAGTGAGATGTTTGAAACACCACAAAGAAAGACTTAAAATTGCAAACACTACTGATAGACCCTTAAATATTGTACTAAAACAAATAACTACAAAAATAAAACAATATTTCTACAAATGTATTCCTAAAGATAAATGAAACAAAAATAATGTAATTTTGGCAAAATGTAAAATAGGAAACTATTATGTTTTTGATTGAAAATAGTAAAATTACAATTGAATATAAAATATTTTGTATTAAAAAGACATCAAGATGTCACTATATCCCATTTATAAAGTTTATCTGAATGTTATAAACAAGACTAACACTAAAAGTGAAGTTTCATTCGCTATTTTTTTTTAAAATAGAACAATGACAGCCTGAGCTTCAAAACAGTGTTTTTTAGATGTCTAAATTCAGTATTCCCTGGGAATTACAACAGAAAACTCTTTTGCATTCCTACTATTCATGTTTATGCATTCTCGCCTGGGGACATATCTCCACATGGGGCAACGGGAAATCGAACCACCAACTTTCTGGTTGAAGGACAGCCGCTCTACCCTGCTGAGCCAGCGGGTTAAGGTATCACTTCATTTTCTAGAATGATAATTTTTTACATTATCCTCAGGGTGTGCAGCAGACTACATCATTGCTTTTATGTTAGGTGAGTACAAAAGGTTTCCTAAATTTTTAGTATTATTATTCGACTAGATGATTTTTAGTCAATTATGGAAACCATTTAACTTTGCAAAGTGCATATTAAATACATTAACTGATCAAAACAAGTTAACTTGATCTACCTCACCCAAAAAGGAAAGCTTTTCACTGGAAAAGTGATTACCATCATAATTAAAATGCCTTGGCTGTAATTTGGTTAACATAAATCGATAGTGTTTCTTGGGACAGATACTTTGATCTTGGAAGATATTTTATTTTAACTAAATAAAGTGGCCCTTCAATTAGAATTGTCTGTTGTGTCAGCAATAGCAGCTTCAAAACAACAATGACAGAATTGAAATGACAGTGCTGAAGTTAAAAAACTAGAGCCAAAAACAAAGATTTTTTTTTTTTAATTCAGTTTAACCCTTGTGTGGTGTTCGTATTTTTGTTACTCTTGCAAAAGAGATTTGTAATCTCAATAAGCTTCTCCTGGCTAAATAAAGGTGAAATAAAAAAAAAAAAACTTAGCAAGTGGTTATGGGTCTGGTGGACCCGCTAGAGTTTTAGGTTTTCAAAACGAGTGTAATAGAAATGCATAGGGTGGGTGTACAGTATCAATGAAAATGTGTTTTAATTTATGTTCTTCACAGAAAATGAGCCAAAGCCAAAGAATTTCAAGTTGTAGAAATAATGAATTATTTAATTTTTCTATTGATGTAAACTGAAAACGGGTCCCACAGACCTGAACACCATACAAAGGTTAATTAATTCGATCAATATCATATGTGTTGTTGGTGATACAATTCAGTCGATATTTGTTCATTTTGAAGGATCTGATTCACTGATCTAAAATCCATCTTTAGACAAAACTTCAACCAATGTAACTCGGAGATAAATACCTGTTACTAAACTGTGCAGGTGAAGTTTTCCAGATTCCCTGTATCTCTAAGATCGTTCAATTTCATAAAGTTCAGCCCAGTAAAATTATGTTATAACCGATTTTATAATTCGATTCAAAACTTTCTTCAGACAGATCAATCAGGTTGGATAGTAGGAATATACACTGTGTGCATTATTATTATGCAAGATACTATTTTGATCAGATAATAATTTTATGCAATTGACAACATCAAGCCCTCAGATGTCCCTCAGATATGAATCTGAATGCATATTGGCTTCAATGCATATCAGGTGATAGGAACTTGTGTTACAAAGGAGGGCATGGCCTAGAAAGGTCAAAATCCTATATAAAGGTGCGCATAATTATGCAGATTCTTCTCCTCGAGAAAAATGAGCTGAAAGAGAGATTTTACTGACCCTGACAAGTCAAATATTGTAAAAAGTCTTTCAGAGGGATGCAGCACTCTTGAAATATCCAACATACTGGGGTGTGATCACAGAACTATTAAGGGTTTTGTTGCAAATTGTTGATGAGGAAGCAAAAACCTGTGGAGAAGAGAAGATGCTAATCAACTACCAAAGATTTGAGAATAATCAACCGTAAAGCTATAGGAATCCTTTATCCACCAGTGCTGCCATATTCCACAACTGCAACCTAGCTGGAGTGTCAAAAAGTACGAGATGTTCAGTTCTCAGACATGGCCAAAGTCAGAAAAGCTGAAACCAGACCACCCCTCGACAAGATACACAAGTTAAACATCAAGAATGGGCCAAGAAATGTCTCAAGACAGACTTTTCAAAGGTTTTGTGGACTGATGAGATGAGAGCGACTCTTGATGGGCCAGAAGAATGGGCCTGTGGTTGGATCAGTAATGGACACAGAGCTCCACTTTGACTTATACACTAGCAAGGTGGAGGTGGGGTGCTGGTGTGAGCAGGTATCATTAAAAATAACCTAATTGGACCTTTTCATCTTGAAAATGGACTCAAGATCAAGTCTCTGACCTGCTGTTAATTTTTAGAAGACACTTTCTTCAAGCATCTTTCAAGTCTGTGTAGCAGTCCACCCTTGGAAAACAACTGTGATAACCTGTGCTGACCATTTGGTCATGTGGAATGCCTTTTTCAAGATTAAAGGCTATTCTTTTACAGCAAGGAAGCCATAAGGTCTCTGAAACCCCTACCTTCCAATCGGATGTAAGCCATAAACCAGCAGGACCCTGACTATTCACTTTTACCATTTGAATATTTAAGTTTGAGGGTTAGTTTACATTTTGGATTGACCAAGTGTGTCGTAGTGGTACAACAATAAAATGAATCCTCAAAAATACAACTTGCCTAATAATTCTGCACACGGTGTATAACAATTCATTGATTTAGTTGAAAAGTTTCTATTTAGATTGGAAGAACATGACTGCACATTTTAGAGCTCTTGTGGGTTACAATCACGTGTTCCTATGTGGTAATAACTGGTTCCCGAGGCTGAAAATTATTCCATTATTTTATATCAATACGGGCTCCGAAACAATCCTTTTTTTTTATAGTAGACATTAAAAAATACTTTTTAGCAACATAAGGAGATAGGACTGTGTTGATCTGTCAACAGGGAAATTGATTTGTTGCCAAGCTCTAAATAAAAGACAGTAATGTAAAACAATAAATAACATTTATTAAAAATAAGTGTCCACTGTCTATGAGGTGTTGAAGAGTCACAAGAAATGTGCATAAGACATTATCTTAGAAACCTTGGTGTTAATTTTTCCATTTAAACTTTTTCACAGGCAAATCTCTTAAAACCAATTTATACAGACACACGCAGTAATAACGTACTCATGCAGGCAATTTAATAAAGTTCAAAAAGCACTAAATAATTTGTTAGATGTGTGTCTTTCTGTTGAACATCACTTTAATCAAGTGTGTTAACATGTCCGCTAACATTGACAAAATCCTTTTCTTGGAATCATTCAAGGATTTTAAAACTAGGTATTGAATGAAAATTACTTTTTGAGTGTTTGAGAGTCAGATTTTGAGATCTGCAAGTGTGAAGTTTTAGTTTATTATATAACATTCCAGTGATGACTTTCTAAATATTAACAGTATTTCAACCCCTTGCTTTGTTAAACAAATCTGATATGAAGACATTCCAGTTTCATAAGGCAATAAACACAATAACTTAAATACATAAAGAGGATGTCATTTCATGTTAATCAATCTAAATGAATTACATTAATCTCTGGTTGTTTCCTAATTAATCCAAAGTGAGAAATGATTCCAGCTTCAAGGTTCCCATCAAACACCATTAAAATACAATATCCAAGACAAATTAAGAGAACAAAAGCTCTGTGAAGTCCTTCCTTGGCCTGCCTTGAAAGGTTGTGGTGTGAGTAACACAACTGGCACGTGTACCCTAACTCGCACCCTCTCTGTGCTTTTCTTGAGTGATAATTAACAAGTGTGACAGGGGCACAGAGAAATAGCTGTGAATTTGAATTAGCACCAACTAAATAGCTGTCATTGTTTGATTACGGACAAAGTTAAAGGATAGGAGCAGAAAACAAGGGCTGGAGACGGAGGGAGGGGAATGAGTGTGGAGAAGAAACACATTAATCAACATCAAGGCCACTTCAATCAAAACACTAGTTTTAAATGAGGAAAAAAAAACAACTGTGCTTTATCAATCCTGCTTCTGTCCACCAAATATAAACAAAAAGCTAATAGAAAATTCAAACTTTGTTTTGAGGAAATGCAATGACTTTCTGCATGAGGTACAAAACAAACTGTAAGCCAAACTATTAAGGTTGCGAGCTGTATGGCCTGCAGGCAATGTCTATCCCTGCTGTTCTATCCTGACCAGCCCTCACTTACATGCCCCACACTTTACCCCTCTGCCCCTGACACTCTAGTCAATAGCAGCACATGGCAAATTAATTTAAAAAAAATCAATTCTGTTAGTTATATCACCATAGCAATGATTTTATGTTTTAGTTACCTGGTTGTGATTTTTAAAAGAATGGGGAAAAGTAAACTTTTGGATTTTCTTGGCGATGGAGGTTCCTACATTCCTACTATGTTTTCATTGTGTGTCACATTTTTTCATTCACCTTCGGCCAATGATTTCTTTTTTAAATTTGAAAAACATTTCTGTAAAAATGAGCAAACAACAGAGGAACTCCACTTTTATGGGCTTGCCACACTTATGCTGTTCAAAATCAACAAATTCTAATTCCAACATTTTTTTCCAAGTAGCTTCTCAACGATGCTAACAGAGTTAGGAGGTGATAGATTGCAATCCCCAGTAGGAGTTTACATTTAAAGCTTGAGTAAATTGAGTTTTCATTTTTTTTACTTCTATAAGTGTTCATTGTCTGTGGGGTCATGTCTTGTGTGTATTAATGGAGGGAGGGGGGTGGTTAAGTGGTGGCTTGGGTTTCTCTCTTTTTATTGATTTGTTTGTTTGTTTGTTTCTGTTTTTAATTATAAAGTACTTTGAATTGCACAAGTATGAGGAGTTTTTTTAAAATAAATTTTGATTGATTGATTGATTGATTGGTGATTTTTTTCTAAAGTTCAAGATGGCAACCTCATCTCAAGGTCAAAGGTCAACAATACTTTGGTGATGGTTATAGGCTACAGTCAAATAACCTTAAATGCTGCTGTGCTGCGACATTAATGAAAGTTTTTCAACAAATTCTGCAGGTGACCATGCAGAGGCATTTGTAAATTGGAGGCAGAAGTCACTTTTTTCACGCTGTGTGGTGGCCGCTGAGGTTTTAAGAAAAAGTTTATATTTTATGACGAACCAACAATGTCTCTGTAAAAATTGGCAATGGTCAGTGGCCACCCGGGAACATTTTTGCAATGGCAGTCCAGTGACGGGCGGGTATGGCGCCATTATACAAAATCTGGCGACAGGTGAGCGCCCACAGGTCGGAGCAGCCAGAATCACCAGCCAGCAACAGCTCTGACTGGACGGAGAGTAAATGTTTCAGAACGGCAGCCGTCCATGTTAAAGTGCCATCAGCCATCCTGTAGCTAGCGGGCATTCTGCACACCTGTGACTGTAACATTAATCTGGTGGCAAGTGTTTTAAATTTTGTGAAAATTTCTTGAACAAAAGTTTCCTTTTCTCATATTCTGAGAAATTATAAAAAGTGCAAAATGTCACACTTGCACAACATGGGCACCAAGTCATAGGTGCTGTGGTCATCAATAATTTTAAAACTTCCTTTGGAGATCTCCAACACGTGTTTTGATTTTGTAAGTGGATTTTGAAATACTTTTGGAGCTCCATTAGAGATTTTGACCACATTCATTTTTTGAAAGTTTCTCCAGCTGTGATGTGATCATTTTTTGGTAGAATGGGGCTCGTTCACAAAGTTAATTTTTTTACAAGGTACTAGGTGCCTGCAAATTTTTGTGAGTTTTTGAGTATATGGCAGGGAAGCAAATTTTGTTCAAAGGTAAGAAAGTTGTTTTCAAAAAGAAAGAACTGGTGCAAAAACAAAAAGGTCCCTGCAGTCCAGGACTGCTGCGGGACGGAAGAAACTGTGGCTGATGAAAGTGTGTACATAGTCAATTAAAAGAAAAGATGGTTTCCTGTGGTAAGAAAAATGCTGTTTTTTTATGTGAGAATATAATCCAGAAGCTTTTAAAAAGTAACAAAAAACTGCATCACACAAAAGTAGTCTAGAAAATGGTGGAAAAATCTCTTAGAAGGCTGCAGAGGATTTTACCTGGTTAACAAGCTCAATAAAAATCGCTCTGATGGGAGGAAACCTTGGATAACAGTGTTTGTCTACTCAAGCACAGAACTATTTATTGTCCAATAAAAAGGTCAATAGCTAACTCACAAATTAACATTTGCATTTTTTAAAATCGTTTTTATTTTTACTGACATCAGTGCTCATAAAATAGAACATAAACCAAAGGAAAAAAAAAGGTTATTCAAAGAAACTCAACATTTTTCTCTTCCTCATTTAAAAATCCGTCATAAAGAGAAATGAACACTAATTAAAAAAATGTGAAGCAAAACAGGTACAAAAAGATGTATTTACACATTTTTTCTATGCACGTACGTGAACTTCATTAACTGTTACTCTACTTTGTAAAACAAACACAAAAAAAACCTAACCAGCTCTTAGATGTAATTTTGATGCAACTTTTTCTGCCTAATAATGTTATAGAGTTTGTGTACGTACCGCCACAGCAATCCTCCCCAGCACATGCTCTGGAATTTTTTTGTAGACATCCAAAGATCCACCTGTATGAAACAAACTGATCAGTCACCCTCGATTGGTACAACATTGATGTATCTTATTGTGAAGTCTTTGAGAGTACTGGTGTTTTGAGAGCACTCTGTGTGATGAAGAGGAATTCTGTTTTCTCTAAGCATCTGCAGCTCAAATGTCCCCATTTGAAGAAGTTCCCACAAGGCAGGGTGTTGTCACTTTACATTTTACCTCAATTAAATCTCTATATTCCTAATCTTTGAGGAAACAAAACCTGGACATGCGAATCCACGCGTCATATTAGTTATTTTCTCTACCTAACACTTGTGTAATGTACTTGTGAACGTTTTTGTATTGGCATTAACTTCCCTGTTTTTGAAGGTCTTCAATAATTGAGTGCAAGTCAAGGAAAGTAGCACAAAGAAAGTGAGTTTAGAAGTTTAAAAGACTTTGCTGAGATGCTGGAGAAGGTGTGAAACAAGGGAATTGCTGTGTGACCACACACTTGGACAAATGCATACCTGAAAACACACTCACTCCCACCATTCAAAGCACCCACATACAAATACATCTACCAATGCACTTCAGTTAAAACTCATCACACCCTTGTAGCTTTTAGCACACGGCCATGCTAAGCAGCTCACAGCAATCAGAGCTTCCCTTGATCTGCTGAAGTGTAAATGGTCACTCAGTGGAGTATTTTCCTCACATCCACAGGAAAAGATTAAAAGCTTACCATCCATAAATTCTGTGCATATGGATATCCTGTTCTCTACAAAGAAGGCACTGAAGAACGTGATGATGTACGGGGAATCGCACTGCAATGAGAGCAAAGTCTGTAATTATGGATGAGCAAAATCAAAACTAGCTCATGTTAACCTCTAAATGCCTGTTGTCACAAATATGCAACAAACCACATTGAATCCAAAATTACATAAATATAGCATCAACTTTAAAGTAAAAACACAAGTCTTTTTTTTTATAGCTGGAAATAAATTTAGGCGTTAAGGGGTTTAAAAGGTGATATAAATACCAACCTTTTCACAAGATAAAACCAGTTACGACAGAGGTCCCTATAGTTTATCGCAGGAGATATGTGGTAAAAACAGCCCGAGAGAGGTGAAATAAAGTAAGTAGGAGTACAGATGTTTTAAGGCTCTGAAAACCCTCACTACACACTTTATACACTGTCTGAGTCATGAACATTTTCCCACCTTTCTCTCTTGTTTAAACTCTCAAAGTCCAAACTTTCACAGAGAAATAAGTCCAGAATTACAGGGATGAAAACAAGATCTCCTCGTGATACAAGATTTATGTAAACTGATCACAGTTTGTACAGCAGACAGGCACAAAGGAGTTTGATTGACAAGGTCAACATCCAATTAGGATGCAAAATTGCACATAAAAAGATTTGCAGAACACACTGCAAAAGGTGAACCACGAAATAGCAAGCGTCAACTCTAGGAGGGGTTTAAACACTTGTTTATAGTATTTAATAAGAGAAGCATCTAAGAATGTATTAATAAAAGTGAACTAATAATATTAATAATATTTTGTGGTATAATCTACAATAACATGGGCTATGTCCAAATACCCAGGCTTACCCCTGACTAGTAAAAAAACTATATAGTGCTGGACTATGTAGTGCCCTGGATTTTAACATCAATTCAAACAGCATTTTTAAACAGCAAGTATGACGTCACTGATTTCACAAATGAAAATCTAATCTAATCAATACAAACATTTCACAACGTCTATTTATGAATCCATTGTGTTCTGATG
Source organism: Oryzias melastigma (assembly GCF_002922805.2). NCBI lineage: Eukaryota > Metazoa > Chordata > Actinopteri > Beloniformes > Adrianichthyidae > Oryzias > Oryzias melastigma. Next base: position 10,076,045 of record NC_050514.1, read on the forward strand.
TTGAAAACATAGGTGGTTTATTTAAAAATTACATTTAAACACATTTTTTCTGCAAAAACAAATTTCAAACGCAATGCATTATGGTCGATATTCAACAATGTAGTGACCAGCGATGCACACTGCTTTTTTGCAAAGACTTCTGGGAAAATTTCTAAGGCACTCGATTTTGGAATTGTAGATTTGGACAGCACTAAAAAATGGCAAACGCACAATGTAGTGCACTACATAGTGAGTAGTGAATTCGGACACACAACATATCTAAAAGATATAACTTTGAGTGAAAAGTGTTTTTGCTGTGTGTTTAGAGGAGTAAAATGGAAAGGGACAGACGCAACTAAACAACACTAACCTTGTAAAGAATTTCTAATTCTGACATAATTTGCTTTTGTAACTCCACAGTAATATCCAGAGGAATGACCTATAAACAAAGAAAGAGGAAAATTAATATACTCATTTAATTACCCAATAATGGAAACATTTTAATGCAAAAGGAAAAGATATGAATATAATGTATAATGAAGAAATGCTCACCTTGACAGCTAAAACCCGTTTGCCAAGAACATGGTACGCTCTAAAGGGACAATACACAAAAAAAGAAATGAATAAAACTCAGGACATAAAGAAACAAAAACAGACTGTGACGCAGGCAGACATTGAGCCTGTTTGGAACCAGGTGCTTGTTTGCATTCTAGGTACTGCAATCACTAGAAGACAGACACAAAAAGAAACCACGTGTGAATGCATGATTGAGGAAATATTAACACACATAATAGCTTTCAGGGACACTAGCAGGCATGTTCTCCCAACAATGTGAAACTCTGAAAAACTTAACCTGCTTGGATCCATCATTCACTCAATACCTTGTGATAATCTTTTGTTACTTTTGAATTGAGAGTCAACAAAACAGCTACAACAGCATCAGCAGCAGCAGAGCTCTAATTAACCTTTGACTGCTGAGAGTCACACTCGAAGACATTTTGTAAATATTAACTAATGAGTCATTTTCCTGCTCTCCAACAATGGGATTCCTGGCTCTATTTTAGCCAGACAAAAAGTATAATGTGTATACACTGAACATGTAACCTATGACAAAACCCTTAAGAAACACTTTCTGTAAAGAACATCTTTATTTTAATTAACCCCTTTACAGAAGAAATTTCACAAAGATTTAAAATATATGAATAAATAATTTCCTTTGAATGTCTAACAGCAAGAATAATTTGAGTGGTTTATTTAACAACATTTTCTAACAAACCACTAAGAAAAATTAATTAAAAAATGTTGATTTGTTTACAGATTGATTCACAAATAACGGATGTTGGTTAAATATAATATTTTTTTTATTTGAAAAAAGAAAAGACTATAATTCTGTTGGGGATGTACATTCATCCTACTATCATTGGAGTTTTGTTTTTCACAATAAGTTTATTTTAAAGAGATTTGCTCATTTGGATTTGATTAATTTTAATTGATCACACATGACTACAAAAAGTGCACAGAAGGATGGTTAACTTGTTGAACCAACAAAAAACGTCCCTATTTGAAACATCGGTGGCAGCAAACTGGACATCTTTTTTTTTATCATTCACATTAAAACCTGATACAGCTGCCCCCAGCTCTAGTTGTTCCAGACAGAGTTTAGGGTTGCAAGCAGAGGTCACCGACAGGGCCCATAATGATTTAATTAGCCTTAATGCCAGGAGCCGGCTTTAGTTACCGCCCTTGAAGGTTAGTTCACAGTAGCAGTGACAATACCTCAAGACCTCTTAACATACAATCCTCAAGGACAAACACTGTCCAGCAGCTGTCAGGTAAAGGGAATGATGCTGGCTCACTGAACGTCACACAGACTGGTTAGCTGTTAAGTCAGTTCTGTATATGTGACACCCGAGTGCCTGCCTGTCAACGAATCGTTCAGAGTGCGTCTATGATGCAAAGTGTGTTTAATGTGGCCAACCTTAAAAAGGTCAAGTTTCTTCTCAATGGGACTCATTCAAACTTGCTCGATCTTTATCTTTTGACATCTATACAAGCTGCCTTTTGGTTAGGGCTGCCACTATTAGTTGATCAGTCACGGTTATGTTGACTATTGAAATAGCCGATGACTAATTTGATAATCGATTAGTATTTGATTGTTTGTTTTTTTTAAACCTCAAAACTACTGTGCACACTTTCTAATGCCATGTCTGCCATTGTCTTTGACATACATGCGTAGTAGTGCTACTCCAGGTCAGTGGTGATGACACAGAACGTTCTAGGACGACTCGGGTACCATAACAACATACCAACGGAGCTTGAAAGTGAGGAAACATTAAAAAAAATTAAAAGAAAAAAGGGTCCAGGGCAATATCTGGTTAAGATGTGTGTTTTACATCCAGTCCACATTCGAAAAATAATTGGTGATTAATCGACAATTGAAAAAAATAATTTGCGTCAGCCCTACTTTTGGTACAAACTCATAATCCAAACCGTCATCTCTGAAGTTGTATTATTCTTTATTATCTGATTGATGAGACACATATGACTGAGTAAAGTATTTTGAAAAAAAATCTGAAGTAGAAAATCCAGCCTTAGAAATAATAAGCAAAGTGCAAGTCAATGAGTAAAGCTTTTCAGCTCGAACAAAACCTGTTTCTTGTTCATCACCCTCGTGTGAGGGTGATGAACCTTTTTTATTTTAATTAAAATGTTCTAATTTTATAGCCAATGTGCTTGAAAGATGATGGATGTCTCTCGATTCAATTACAGAATTGACACTTTTGATTTTTTAAATATACTACGCACCATCTTGACCCAAAATAAACTGTGGAACATCAATGGACACACTGATGATGTTTACTGATCAGGCTAAATTAAAACTCTAGACATACAGTAGTATCTTCATAGGGTTGTGTCTGTCTCACATTAAACCAAACAAAAGGGGCAAAAATGGTGATCATGTACACCAGCTGTTTATTTTAATACACTAACTGTCATCTGCAAATCAACAATTGTAAGAGATGTTAAGAAAAAACAGGAAATCATCTAAAAGACCAAAACAAAAGCCTCTCAAGACATATTTTATTGCTGTGGGTGAAGACTGACTTGTTGGTTACAGCTTCATTCTCACACCGTCCTTGACCACTTCAAGGCCGACTGTCCCTGTATGAGTTACAATGACAGTCTTGTGACAGCAGGAAACTTGGAGACAAGGTTACACAGGCTCCCCCTGCCACTTCCCCCTGATCTGACCTCAGTAAATGTGCCCCATTGCCTGGATCTTATTTACACTCCAGCTCGCTCAGTAATAAAAGCTCCATCATGCAGTATTCATAGGACCTCTCTTGAAGTTAAGGCTATGGGTTACTGAAACTGGCCTCCTAGATAAAGGATTACATAAATATACATAATATAAAGTCACAATAATAATAAGTCGCCTTTTCCTCTCCCTTACTTTTTCAGCTCGGGCTGTCTTAACCGTTCTTCTAAATGGAAAACAAGTAAATATCAATTAATTTTGCATATCACAATTTATTGTCCACCAGGATGTAATGAAGTCTGACAGGTGACCAAATGGACATAAACAATCATCTTTTCTAAGGGTGTGAAATGTAATACAGTCACTAAAAGAGTAACAACAAGCTTAAACTTTAAGATTAGAAAAGAAAGTAAGCGATACAACTCTTTGTTCCAGCAGATGTATAGAGTTGTTGCTACACAAAGACAAAGAAAAACGACACCTACTAGTTGATGTTACTATAACTGAGGTGTTCTTTCCTTGCTCACTGTTCCAAGTGGTTAACAATAAAACCTGTGTGCTGCACATGATTAAGAATTACAGTAACGTGTCCAACCAAGTAATTTAAAGACCCACTCTGATCATCTTTAGATATATTTTAATAGTGGCCTTTGAATTATGATTATGCCATTTTTAGCATTTTCTAGGACAAAGTTTTTGCAGAGTAGCAGTAGTTCATTAGAAATTCACCTCTAAGTTGTGGGCGGTAGCACTGGCACAGAGAACCCCTCCCCTTCCTGTCACCCATCTGTTTACACGCCTCCTGCCAGCTTACAGCCCCTCACATCCTCAACCTAACTTTCCTGAAGCGATAAAAAGGGCAAAACAATATTGGAACTATCTAACTGTACAGTTCAAGAAACTTGGCAAAACATGTATTCATGTGTAAAACTATATTTCCTATGGATTCATATATTATCTGTACATATTTCATTAAAATGTGGTGAATGATATCAGACATGGGTATTTGATTGCATAAAATTGAGCTTAACCACTAATTAACTAACAATTAAACATTCAAAGTAATAATATACTTTTCAGGCAAATCTATGGCCTTTTAGCTTAAAATATTTAAATTGTTGTTATGTAAAGATGCTAAGATGCTATGTAAAGTGAAGAAGCTCAACAGGAGCTCAGAATGAAAAGATTATTGGATTAAAAGTTACAAAGAGCAGGCTTTCTGGGAAACTTCTAGAAAGGTCTGTCTGGTAGTTAAAGCCTTGTTTCCACTGAGCGGTCCAGCCCGGTATGGTAAGAAGTGGTACGGTACGGTCCAGTTAAATCTGGCGAGTGTTTCCACTCAGTTAATCCTCGCTTCCACTAAACAGTTTGTTCTCACGATGCATGCGTGGTGTAGACCGCTAGCGTGTGATTGCCTCATTGTAGTGCAATGACTAGAAAATCTACAACAGTGGAGGTCATCCAGCAGCTTGTCTTTTTATTGCTTTACTTCTGGTACATCGTGTGGAACAGGGATTTTATGTAGTTTGAAAGACGACCGTGGGAGGGATTGAACTCTCTATTTGGAGGGCTAAATGAAGGGGATGGGACAAGGGCTAGGGAGAAGGAAAGAATTCGGAATGGGTCTAAGTCTGGAGGAAATCCTAAAGCTGTGTATCTTCAATACCAATTGTCAGGAATCAATCTAAAACTAAAAGCATTTGGACACACACACACATTTTAAAAGTGGTAAAAGAAGCATTAAGATAAAAGAAGAACCATGGAAGTGACGTCAGACAGCAGAATGGTGTCTTTTTTTTAATCAAATGAACAAAAAGATCTAGAAGAAAAAAACAGAACTAACTACTGTAGCTAAGTAGCTGACACCACTGTCACAGCTAAGCAGATGTTCCTGTTTTTCTGATGGTCTTTTATTTGCTCTGCTGGATCCACGGGATCCACAAAAACACTCCTCGTGTCCTTGTTTCTGTATTTATAAACCATTGAGCCTGTTAGATTGGTGGACACTTGGTAGAGACAGTGTAATAAAAAACAACAGTTGACTTTGATGGATGGTTTGGAGAACGTTCGGCTATGAAGAGCTGCACTGCTGGTAACAACCAATTGAGTCTAAATGGCTCTGGGTCATAAATGGGCCAAGAGGTTAAAAGGAGGCAGGATTTCATGCAGAGAAAGAGTGTTTGCAGTGACGCACTGACATTCTTTGACTCAAATTACACTGGAAAAACAAGGAAACACATGTACAATGCAATAGCATAAGTATTTATTACATGTGGTTCCTTTGAACCTCTAAAATTTGAGGTGTTTCACATATAACTGCTTTGCTCTTAAACTCCCTTCATGAATAGTTGTCAGCTATTAAGATTTTTTTAAATGTTAGTATCCTTTTTATGGTTTTATGTGTTAATTTGTAAATCGTTTGTAATGTTGATGTGTACTACAAAGCCAGAGTGAGATGATCCTTTGTAAATTTAAGAATTACTTGTGTTTGTCAACTATTTCTGGGAGCACAAATGGTTGATGATTTGTTTTTGTTCATAAGGAGTTTTTAAGAATTACCAAAAAGGTAAATGAATAAAAGATTGTTCTCTTTATACATCTAAATGCATCAACAATAGTCAATTATTGGTGCCAAGAGTATGGGATAAGATCTTGTTCCAGAACACAAAGTAGTGGTCTTGTGTCAGAGAACCATAAATTATCTATTAATGTAATTAGCTTTATAAAAAAAGTGCTAATGTCAATAACAGAAAGTCTATACCGTGCAGTCATAAGGCAACAACAGTTTAAGTGTGATTTGTTCAGCATGTTATAATTTGCTTACTTTATCTTTTCAGCCAAGAAACTTCCTTTGTCAATACACATGGATTTTGTTTTTGCTGGGCTAAATTGACTGAAAAGTTGTTGACTTTGCGATATCGGCTTTCTTCAGTGCAGTGTAACCACTTCTGGTGCCAAACTGATGACCAATCCTTTTCTGTCAAAACTATGAAAGGCCGGTGCCTTTATAGAACAATTTTTAAATCATAAAACGGCCAGAAAAGTACCAACATAAAAATATGAGACTGTGCTTTCGATCGGCTATAAGAAATGTACTAGTTTTACTGGAGACTGTCTGATGAAAGCTGCTCTGTCCGGTCAAGGTTAGCCTGAGCAGTGATCAATACCTCGATCTCAATAAAAGAGCTAAACAGCAAAGAATTGATGGAAGGAGAAAACACGAGATAAGAAAAGAAAGATAGAAGGAGCAACACAAATGCCAACCTTGTCATAACGCTAGCAGGTCAACAATACATTTGTCTTTAGGATGGAGCTCTTCATGGTGGCAGGTAAAGTGGTGAGCTATAGAACGATTAAGCCATCGGCTGTCACTTCTTACAGTGCCAAATCAATATTTAATATGTTTGCAACCTTCAAAGCAGAATAAATAAATGAAGGCACAAACCAGCCTGATAGATGTCACACCAAACAGAAAGAGATAAATGGACCACAGAGGGAGAGGTGAAGAATACCGAAGTCTTTAGAGGAAGCTTTCTGTGGAGTAATATGTGACATTTAGTCATAAATTCTGACCAGAAAAACTCAAAAGGTTGAACTCAACCCAAAACTATCCACTGCTACGAGAACATTATATTATAACTTTAACTTCTACATCAGTATCAACATCCTTTGGTGTCTGGTTGGTGCTTAAGTGTCAGAGGTAACAAATGCTTACTTGTAAACTGTGCCTCCATTTCCATGGCCAAGCAGCTCCTGATAGTGGATATCTTGGGCATTTATCTGCTGATCAACAAATAAGTGTAACACAAGAGTAGTTAAGTAATAAAACGACATAACCCATTCAACTTCTGACCTGCATTAGTAATTTAAGAACAATGGCATACAGGGGACTGCAACATGGTTATCTGTAGCTATAAATAAGTCAAGCTTTGGGTCATCCCAAGTTCAGTGTCACAAAAGAGAACAAAACAATAAAACAAAACAAGGGGATCAATACAACTATCGCTCTTTAATTTATAAAAAGGATATTGTGCTTTGGTGAGCAGAGCAGTGACGGATGTGGAGTTAAAAAGTGATTCATCTATCATTCTAGTCTACATGACCATAGATCAAAAAACCTATTTCAAGTAAGGGACATTATTTTAACAATGCTTGCAATTTTAGAATCTTTGATCCATATAGAGTGGGGCAGAAAAAAAATATGTAGTGCAAGTTGTCCCATTAAAAAAGATGAGAGAGGCCTGTAATTTTTCATCATAGGTATATGTCAACTATGAGAAAAAGAAAATCCAAAAAATCATATTGTCAGATTTTTAAAGAATTTCTATGTAAATCAAGGAAGAAAATAAGTATTTGGTGAATAACAAAAGTTTAGCTCAATACTTTATCATATTATATATTGTTCTTAATGATAGCAGTCAACGTTTTCTTTAAGTTTTCACAAAACTGTTGTTGTTATTTTAGCCCATTCCTCCATGTAGATCTCCTCTAGAGCAGTGATGTTTTGGGGGAGAACTTGTACAATTGGTGGCTGACTAAATATTGTTTTGCCCCACTGTATATGTTTAATAGACATTAAATTTCTTCATTGACTCATTATTTAGAAAGAGGACTAGTGCAGTTAACCATCTAGCATCTTCTGTAGATGAAGGATCTTTAGGTTTGGGTAACCTTACTGACCTAAAAATAATAACAATAGTAATAAAAAAATAACCTTTTCATTCATTGTCCACAAAATTAATCATTTAGAAATGTGCTTACCAGAATTTGAACAGAAAGTAAGTATATTTGGATATATTTAAAGATCAGTAGAATCACCTATTTAATTCTTTGATGTTTAGTAATAACAAAGAATGTAGGAAACAATTCTTTTATTTTAGTATGACTCAATATCTATAACCAGAGAACACAAAGGACCTACGATGACAGAATCTAAGGAACTTTTTGTATGAGTCAAAACAATGTTCCAGTGAATCACCAAGATTAAGTAAACTCACAAAAAACTCACACAACATCAAACATAAAAGCTGAGAGATAATTAAAAAAAATACAAGGTTAGCTTTTATAATATAAATATCAGTACGTACAAGAATAAGAATCACTGCAACACAACAAATGTGATTACTTTTGAAGATGAGCGAGGTAAAGAGAATGAGACTCACTCACCTGCCCATTCGTCAAGATTTTCTTGAGTTCAGCTGAGGACTTTTTTAAGCTGAAGAAAAAAAAACTCAACTATGTTCAGAGAAAAACACACAAGTTCCAATGTTTCATTTAAAAAGCGAGCAGAAAATTCACCTGTTGTTGGCTATGGAGTCAGACGCAGCATGAGTGCAGTCACTGGCAGGGTTAGATCTCGTATTGACCTGAAATGAAACATTTGAAATGATATCAAAGGCAAAACCCAGAAAGAATAGTTACTAATAATGACATGCCAAAGGAAGAGAAGAATTTAAGACAGTTGTATCTTCACATAGGTAGTGGTGGGGTGAAAATTGATATTTAGAAGAATCGATTATGATCCATAAGTGATTCTAAATCATTTTATGAATTTTAAATAATTGATAATCAAAAAATGAACATGATTTAAAGTAAAAGTAAAAGCATTATTCACTTGGGCATTTTTGAAGGGCACATAAACTCGGCTGATCATCTAGATCTTGTCATCCAACCAGCCCAAACTTCGCTTGAAACGACCATTTGGAACCATTTTGGCTTTCATAGAGTTGAGAGTCGATTGGATAAAAGTCATGCAGTGTGTAAGTTCTGTCACTCCAAAATTAAATATGTAGGGAACACAAAAAATGGACACAATCACAATGTGCAGCTAGCTAGACACTATTTATTTAGCTTGACGTGAGTTAAAGAGCGTTTCATTAAAGCTGGTCTAATGATAAAACGTAATGTTATCTTATTTAAAGTTGTTGAGTTCAGGGATTTTTTTTTAACCTTTTGATGCTTTTGATTATCAAACGAAACACTTTTCATGCCAGAATGTTTCTGTTCTCAATAAAAGTTAAACAAGTGTACTGATTTTGACTTAAAAATGCACTTTGGTGGAGAAAAGTAAGTCATATTGGTCTAGTGTCTTGTAGGAAAGAGAAGCATTTCTTAAATAAAAAAAAATAAAAAAATGCACATTGTTATGCATTGATAACTGATTCATAATCGAATCGTTGCCTCATTAATCGCAATCGAATCAAATACTGAGATCCCTCCACGCTCCTTCTCTTCACACAGAGTTAGAGCAAATTACAGCTTCAGCAGAATAGAAATAATAGATAATGGTCAGCAAGAGCTCAATGAAAAATGAAAACATTCAAAATGTGATCAATCATGAAGGACTCTGTTCCTCCTATCCTAGATCTATTTTTTTCTGCATCCATGTTTACTCCAAGGACCTGCATACTTATCCCAGTTATTGAACACAAATGAAGAGATGAGAAACTAAAAAAGAGGGTACTAAAAATAACTCTAATTGAGGTCAAAAGTCCTATCTGTTGGGTCCAAAAAAGGCACAGAGATTTTCTCTTTAATTAGTGCCCAGGAAAACCTAATTTCAATGGAACACTGGGCTCCCCTAAGCCAATTACTTTGGTAATAAACCAGGAGAAAATAAGAGGAAAATCGCCAAAGAACTAAAGGTTTTTTTTAAAGAACACCAACTTTTCAAATTGGACCTCTGACCTTAAAAAGCTGAAAAAATAGGAGAAAAAGAAAGAGCCCACAATGAAGTGGCTGTAACCAAGGCTCCTATGAGAATACATTAAATAAAGTCGTTTTGGTATTTCTATGGGGGTTGATTTTATCATTGAAATGCAGATGGTTATAATGTGGATCAGTAGGAGAGACTGAGGACGTGTCAAGTCATTTAACCCATGATAATTAGCAACGGCTTTCAATAGCAACATATGCCAAACACAACATGGGAAAGATTCAGTGAAAGGCCATTTGGAGGCTTGTAATGACAATTTCACAGTCGAACAATGACGTGCTCTTTACAGCGCAATTTTTCTCCAGTCAATGCTGAAAATCCCCCAGTGGTAGGGAATGAGAGAATCCTAACGCTCTGAAGGGGAATCAGATTTTCACACAAACACCCTAAACTCGACTGACAATCCCAGAATAAGAACCAAGAACACATAAAGACCGGGTAGGAGGAGGGAGAGCGAGAGACAAGCCCCAAGACATGAAGGGCCAGATATCCCCATGCATAAACATAGACGCTGAGAACAAGAGAATGAGTGAAAGAGAAGGAGAGCCTTGACTTCAATTGACATTTCAATAAGTGGAACACAGCGTTACCAATCCATTTGACTCAACTTCCCATATCCCCTCCCCTCCTTCCCCGTGTAAGGCAGCTGAAACAATTATTGTGATACTTACCTTCAGGCCATGTATGTTCCGGATCCCTGGAGTCTTGCCGGCTGAAACAGTAATTGACTAGATTGTAGAGCACATCACTGGACCTTTTACAAATGTGTTGAAAAGAAATCAGCTCTTTATAAGTAATGAGAAAAAAAATGAAATGAGGGTTATACTGAAATTTGTTGTGGACATGAAGTGATTGAGATGCTGGGCTCTTGAGACACTTGAGATAAATACAACCAGGCTTAATAAAAATAAAAGAAATAAAACTGTAAGGAGTTTAAGAAATGTTTTACGTCTTTGTCTTTAGGGCTGGTTCATACTGAGCAGGCCACAACATTAGAATTATGTGTTGAAATGAGATCCTTTAAGAATTAAAAAAAAAAAAAAAAACTGTGCAGGAGGAGTTAAGGAGATGTCCTTGGTGCAAAAATATTTAAGCTAACATCTTGACAAAGCAATCATAATGTATTTGTTTAACATGGTTGATGCTGCTGCATGTCAGGAAGTGTCACTGTACCTCTTGGAAAAATTTGTAGAGGATCTGGGAGCAGTCCATTCATGCGCTGCTCATTCACTGTGTTTAAATACTAAAGAACAAAACAAAAAAAAACACATTTCTATGTTTTGCATCAATTCATAAACAGTTTTAAATCTACTTATTACACCAATTCAAGCTAATTCACATATAAACAAACACAAATAAAGGCAAATACTACATTGTCTTGAGTCTGGGGAGGAAGATCTGAAACTTTGATTGATTTGTGATTTGTAAATACATGCAAAATGATTATTTCACCAGAGTCAACATGAAGCCACAGCTAAGAAAATTATGAAGATTGCATACTGGGCTTATCCTCAAAAACTCTTGGATTAACCCTTTCCTTTTTAGGTCAACAGCTCGCCTAACACAATAATTCACAGGACTAACACAGACATACACACTCTCAGGCCTCCCAGGAAAGCAAACCGGTAACTGATGCTTCCGTTTCCCGAACCATCTGTTCAAACTGCGACTGTGTGCGAGCACGCGGTAAAAACAGGCCTCACACGAGACAAAGACACTTAAGATGTAGCGTACACATACATGAGTTAATTGTGTTTAATTTACTGTCCAATGTGTACTACATGCGCATGACAGCATTATGCAAATTTGCGCTCTTATTTTGGGGGGGTGGCAGAAGTGGAGGGGACAATGGGAGCAGGAATTGATCAGAATGGCTACCCAAGTGGCACAGCTGTTATTAAAAGGTCTATTTATCACTGTCAGATCCCCTTCTTCGCTCTTAGCTCTCTGCCTTCACCCTCCGGCACTTTCACTTGGCTACATTTCTACAATGGGACTAATACTTTAAAAAAAAAAAAACTAAATGACACGCTGTGTGTGTTTGAGGTTGCAAGAGAGGATCAGGCTTCACGTACATTTAATTTTCCGCTCAGCTAGCTTATTGATTACAGCAGCAATTACCACCTAATCTGTAGTAGGTGTGTTATTAAAAGAAAATTTCCATTCTTGGCCAATAACTAAACAGCGTCCGATCCCAAATACCATCACTCAGCCTTAAGGGACGTGTGCGAGAACAGAGAACGCATGAGTCTCCTCATCATTTGCACACTAAGGGGAAACGAGAGTAAAAGAATGGTGGAATCAGAACAACCATCTCCAGGGGAGCCAGGAGAGAAAGAGATGAGGTCATGTTTTTTTTAGCACCTGACATGGAGCGGTCTTTAACTTTGAACAGGGGCGTCTGTCTTTCAAGGCATCGAACAATGATTATACATGCCTGGAAGTCTACCCGGTCTCCCTGGATCACAAGGCAATCAATGTTTTTTCTTTTTTTCTCTGATGGCGAGGCCTTTCACAATAAATGCCCTCTGTACGCTGATGTCAATTAGGTGCCGAGTTGGTGCATTAATTTTGTTCAAACATCACAAGCAAAACTTTTTAATAGAAAGTGTTAAATCAAGTGTTAAGAAAAGAAAAAAACATGTTTTATTATTTGACAGCATGACAGTAAATTTATAATCAAAAACATACCACAGACAGAAACAGCAGCACACACGAAGTGACAGGCTAAATAAATTATCCCATCTTTCACCTAACATGCGGTTCCCCTTAATTCCTATTAATCTCACATAATGGCTGTCTGCTCACCTGGAATTAATATCACTGATGTCAAAATCCACTGAGGTCTCTATGGAGGCCAAATGACAACTACAGCAAACAACCACAAATAGAAAAAAATGCATACAAAGTAACTGACTAGTTTAAATTATATTCCAGTGAGTTTCAGTATTTTCCAAGCGATCAGCAGCTTTTTATTTACTTGGCTGTCCCAGGAGAAGAAACCCATTACAGAGCTCCTGGATTTATTTGACACAAAAAATTCACAAATGGATGTTCTGAGGGTGCAAAGAAATGCAGAGTTGTTACAATATATTTGTTCATGGTACAATGAATGTGTGTCAGGGTCATACATTAATATGCACTCCAGACATGTCACATCATCACACGTAGAAAGAACTAAGAGCTGAGCGGTGGAACGGCTCTCTAAATCACCGGCATCAGCAATTATTAATAAATAAAAATATATGGAAGAAATGAAAAACCCCAAAAGGATTAAATGATTTGTGTATTTGTGATGTTTTCAATTATTGTTCATTTCACCTGACATCCATCAAAAGAAGAAAAAAACATAAAAGTGTTAAAAAAAGAGCTGAGGTCAAAGTTTTTTTGCGTTTTCATTTAGGATTTGCAACACAACATCTGCCTCAGTTTGCATAACTGCTACCCAGTGCTACTTAATGATTAAAAAGCAACCACAAGTGATAAAACGGACAAAAAAAAAATAAAAAAACAGAAGAGTGTAAATTGTGCCTGTGGCAGTGGCAGCATCATTGTGAGCTGATGGGGGGTAAAAGACATCCATAGACGAAAGTAGATTTTGAACACTTCTGGAGCCTGGAGGGGGGGTTGCTCTTTAATGAGGCAAAACTTTAAGTACTGAATAATAAATAATAAAAATTGACAGTTCATTTAGTTTTCAGTGTACCTCATAAAAAACCTCATTATGTGCCATTACTCTTACTGTCCATGGCATGATCAGTAAATATGGTGGAATATTAAAATAGATTGCAGTACCCAGTGGAGATTGAATGGGTGGAGAGAACAGTGTCGACGCTTTAGTGGATTTGGAAGTCATTTTCCTGATCATCAAACTGAATTCTGCAATATGGTTGATACCACTTAGATGGTAATTTTTCAAGTTCTATAGAAACTGAGGGGATGCAGATAAATACATTTCTAGTCTTCTGGACTTCCTGAGTCCAGAATCACTTTTCCAAAGCAGTTCCTATTCTACATTACACATTTACAGCCTCAACTAAGTTTTCCAAATTAGAATGAATACAATTAATTTTCACTGCAACCCTTATTATCTTGAGAAACAAATTTTAGAACTTAAAACCCAAAAAATAGTGAACATCAAAGATATTTTCTTTCTTAAAGAAATCGTTCAGGGCTTGGATGTCAATTAAACTACACAGTGTAGAAAAGTATGTTTTTCCATCAAAAGTAAAGGCGAGGGTGAGATGTGACCTGAATGTGAAAGTCTTTTACCCGACCTTCGTTGATATCAAACAAAGTCCAACTGCTTCAATGGTAAAGTTTTACTGTCGGAAACTTCTAAATTTAACATAGTAATTGAGGTCTGTCGAGTCTGCCTCTTTTGTTTTCTTGTAGTTTCTTTGACCTTGATATGAAGTTGCTGAGACACGTACTCCTGAAAAGACTGTGTTGAATACTTTCGCTTTATAGCATCCTTTTTCAAAGCAGAACAATGATCCTAAAATTATTTGGGAATGCCCTTATGACCCTACCAACATGGAATGGAAGGTAATAATGCTTCTCCCCTCCTTCACATATCTCAATTCTTAAAAGGTAAGGAAAAAAAGAGCTCTTATAGGTCACTATACTTGCTGATGGCAAGTCAAAAACATCTGAATACAAGTACTTGTCTGCCTCAAGTGCTGTAGAGCAGAAACAGCTTTCTTCCCCTTTAAAATTTCAATAACGGCAATATGTTTTGTAACGTCCAGATTGCTAAAACTCTTAAAGAATAAAGAATTTCTTTGTTCAGTGACTCTACTTACTTTATTATTCAAAAGGGAGATGGTCACCACACAACCTCTGGAAGTTTAACACAATGACAGAAAAAAGTACTTACGTATGACAACATGGCTTTGAGCTCTTCATCACTTCGGACAGTGATTCTGTCTCCCACCTCGTCTTCATCTTAAAAATGATGAGAAAACAAAAGAAGGATTACAAACTTACAAACAGTATAGTGTGGCAAACATCCAACAGCTCAGGTGACCTTGTGAGATTCACTGAAGCCCATTTTTTAATCCTCCTGTCAAAAATGAATAAACTCAAAGTTTGCCAGCTAAATACTGTATATAAATATACATTTATAGTTTATATTTTTTTGTTTTTGCAGCTACAAGAGTTTATCATCAGTAATCTTGATTCACAAACTACATAAGCTAAAATACATTAAACGTCTACTATAAACACATGCATGGCTACATGTACATTGATGAAATGCTGCAGCGCTCCCTGTTCTTATTCCATGCTGTTAGAATAAGGATGTCAATGTACATTGTAACACAGAAAACAGATAAGAGATGTTTTTAAAGACAAAGCAAAAATACACAAGCATTTTAACTTATAAAATACGTTTATCAATACAAACTTGCACTAAACTTTTGCCAACTAAAATTCTTTCTTTTCTTTATTTAGTTTATTTGACAGGGTTCGTGTATTGGAGCATTAATCAAAGAAAAGAT
>NC_050514.1:10091626-10101883 GCF_002922805.2 Oryzias melastigma
CTAAACTTTTGCCAACTAAATTTCTTTCTTTTCTTTATTTAGTTTATTTGACAGGGACCGTGTACTGGAGCATTAATCAAAGAAAAGATTCTTTGTACCAGATTATAGCTCTAATGGTGCATACACACAACGCGATTCGCCCAACAAATTAGCGTGCCCCGCCCCTTTTTCACCACGCGGTGAATTTGCTGGTCACCGCTTGTCAAAAAATGTGTTTCTGACGCTGCTGCCACATGTGGGAGGAGCCACAAGCTCTGTCTGTGGATATCTCATTTAGAATGAATGGAAGACGCATACAATGTCGAGGAATACTGTTTATTTATTGTGAAGAGTTCTACAAAAACATAAGTAATCATGTCTCCATATTTTAGTTATGAATATTATTAGAATATTTTCCCAGTACAGGGGGCTGTGTCTGCTGCTTCTGCAACGTTGGTGCGTCTCCGTGGCTGAGCTTGAAGGTTCTCTGTTTGGTATTAATCTGAGGGGGGAAATAAAACTAGGAGTCCTTTTTCCAATTTTAATGTTACAATGGGACTAGAGCTGGCAGCCCCCACAGCATCTCTTGCTGTCTACGGGCATATTGAGCGAGTAAGCGCCGCAGCAGGAGCGAATGCCACTGATCTGTAGGGCACCAACCGGATTTTATGTGGTTCCAGTGCCAGAGTGGTTCTTTGGTTTCAGTTCCTAGTCTGTGCCAATTTTAGTACTTTGCTCTCTGCCCCGCGTTCGGTGTGAATGCACCGTAAGAGCTCATTTCCATATGCAGTCCCCAAGACAAACAAATGCTAGAAAAAACAATTAGCATAAAAAAGACAATGCAAATGCATAAAAGTTACATTTATTTCAATAATAATAATAATAAAAAAAGTATCAGGGGTAAATGAGAAAAAACTGTGTAAAACCTTGTAAAACGCTCTACACATTTAACAATGTTGACATGTTTTGTTAAAAAAATTGTTTCAATTCCATGCCAAGATTTTTTAAGACACTAAACATTTATTATAAGGTTGATTTGGGATAACATTACTTGATTTTTAAGTTAAAAAGAAAAAGTGAAAAAATAACTGACAAATATTATTTTAAAAAATTTAATAAATATTGCAAAACACTACTCAAAAACACAGTTTAAAGCTCTGAGGTAATGATGTATCAGAGCTTTAAACTGATAAAATTGTATCCGAGAGGAGTAACAGTTAAGATACAGTGAAAACAATTTTTTTAGAACTGCATCAAAAGAACACCTCATCTTACAAAGGAGTTAACTTTATGAAGAATTCAAGGCAAAGACATTAGAGGAGCCACATCATGTGTTTGGGACATGAAAATTGAAAAAAAAAAGGGGGAAATTCTGAAATAAGAATAACCCGTATATTTTGTTCATTTGTGTATCGCTGAATTGTATAATTTTTCGTAATTCTTCTTACATGTTTCATGGTATAAAAGTGGCAATTATTATGTCGATAAAGTGCAAACAATTTTTAAAGTTATTACCCAGGTTCTTATTTGGTTTCTTTTTCTGTCGGGTTAATCTGTCTTGGGTAAAATTACAAAAAAAGAGGAGGCAGACATTCAAAGGTTAGTTTCTTCTGCTGGCTATTGTTCAGAATTTGTCTTACAAATGTCTTTTTTTGTTTGTTTGTTTTGATTCATCTTTTATGTTTAACCTATGACAACTAATATAGAATATTAATAGTTCAACAAAAAAATTAGTTGGAGGGAAAAGTTCTACGGAAGCTGATCTGTTTCTGTAAATAACTGAGGAAGAAGAACTTACATTCAAATGCCGTGACTGTAGCTTCTGGCATCACATCTCTGATTGCGACCTGGAAAGTTTGATACAATTAATGAATTATTACTTAAATTTATCATAAACTCAAAGCAAAAAATGCAGCTGAAATGAGTGGATCGGGAGACAGGCTTTGTTTTGCAGACACAAATATAATGTTTCTTCTTCAATAAGACACGGAGTGTCTATAGAAATATAATTTAACAAGAAAAAAACTGCAGCTTCTTAAAGACTCACCATCAAGTCATTGAAGTTCAGAAGAGATGGAGAGTCCACGGACGAGTCCATGTCCCCCAGCGGTGTTTTTATGCGGATTATTATAGCCTCGTTGTCCATTTTCAAACACGTTATTTGAAATTAACATAAATAAAGACACGTAAGCCTCATAATACTAGGTTGGCTTTCAAGGCTAACGAGCTAACTTCCTGTAGTCTTTTGCTAGCATGCTAGCATGCAGCTTAACTTTAGTGAGACGAAGACACAAAAACTTTTCCTCCAGAGCTCAGTCACTTCAAACTGAGATGCCACGCCATAGCCGCCTAACTTGTTTACCTTAAAACGTCAATGTATTTCTGCGTACACTGTTGAGATAAGTTCTTACCCGCTGTCATTTATCAATGTTTAGCTGTGCAGCTAGCTCACAGGAAACTGCTGTTGCGGTGTTCATCTATCAACATCCGCTCTGGGAATTTCAAAACAAAAGACGTTCACAGCTGTTTGCTCATTTCAAAATATAATAATATTAATTTAAAAGGACTCGTTTTAAAAAGCACGGTAATGTTTAAATTTATGACACAATTTAAACATTAAACAAGTTTGATAGTAAAGTAAAAAAACGTATTCTGTACATGATTTCATTGTTTAAAAAAATTAATAATAATTTACAATAGGACAAGTGTTTTATTATGATTAGAAAAAAATCTATATGTTTGATCATTGTCAATTCTCTTTTCTGCTGAAAAAAAGGAAGGAAGAAAGAAAGAAACCTTACTCTTGACTCACAAAGTTTGAAGTGAATGTACTTCATAAAGAATATATCACAAAAGCAGCATTCGGAGACAGTCTTAGATGTTCTCACAATAACTATTTCTGAGATGAAATACATACATTCTTACTCAATGTACCATCAGAAGGCATTGCTGTCCTTGTACAAACTTATAGAGTAAGATCGTATTTTATGTATATTGAATCCAACCTCACTGCAGCTTTATTTGTAAGGAAAAAAAATCTTTAAGGTTAACACAATACATAGAAATACTATAATAGAGATATTAAAGGCTTCCAAATGTTCAATCGACACATAATGTGTATTTACAAAGCTTTAACCATGGGTTGGTGATGGATAATTGATAGAGATTGAATATTCTAGTAGATATTTTAACAGTTTAAGGATTTTTTTTTTTTTTTGGTTACAGCAAATACATTTATATTTTACATTTTTAAACTCTAGACAAAGTAATCTGCTATCATCAACAAATTTGACACCTGAGTGTGTTTGTGTAAAATTGTATGTGAGATGATGAGATAAAATTCTACTTTTCTACAATACTTATATCCATAAAACTCATGGAATTAAGAAAGAGAAAAACAATACAGTAAATGGAAGTTATTCTCTTCCTGCCAGTGTCAGTGTCCTCCAAAAAGAAGCATTTAAGCCCCCCTTGACCTCAAGATGAACTCTTTCTATCTTAATCTCATTTAAGGCGTCAGCAAAACATTCAGTGTTGGGTTAGAGCCAGCTGTCCCAGCAAATCTGAAGTAAATAAATATTTTAAAAAATAGAAATTGAAGGGGAAATGTAAAAAAGAAAAAAAAGTGCATAAACATGTGTAATAATTTGTGTCTGTCTCAAATGGACAACACTGATGTATACAAAGGTTACAAGTTCATTGCATTGACTTTATCTGGACTGATCACATCATTTACAGCTGTACCAACAGCTGGGTTAAAGACCCATTGATTTCCATGTAATGCCTGGAATTATTACTTTTCCTAATTGTTACAGGAGTGTAAAGAGGAAACAAAGCAGGGCTAGCGGCCGCTCTGATTGATGCCTCCAGCAGCCCTGCTATCAGATGAAAAGCACAGGATCTATACGGCACTTTGTCAAACATACTCTCCCAGGGCTTGACGTTAGGTCCTTCTGCTTTAGGGCCAAGCAGGATGAAGCCCAGTCAGCAATCCACATTATCAGAAATCAAACTCCTGACTTAGCTGTGAGGAGAAAGTGGAAAAGGTAGGCCAGAATTCACTGTCTGGTAATTAAGAGCCATTTTATAAGACCTCCTTTCTTTCCCCACACCTTTTTTTTCTTGTTATTGACAAGCTGCTTAGCTCAAAGTGAGACCAGTTTGACTCTAAATATATGAGGCACACTTATTTAACTTTCTCAGCAAAGACATAAAAGGGAGTAAACGAGGCAGAAATGATTCCTCACACAAAGATGCAATTTTTTTACTCCATTATCATTTTGTTTGTGGCTGCTTGTTGTGTGTCGCTAATTCTCCTTCTCTTCTGATGATTATTATTTCATTAGTCCAAGTCAAATGTATTGGTTGGCTTGTTGTGTTTACTGATTAATGAGCCAAAGGCTACATTGTCTATTCACTGTAAGGCTGCTAAAGACGATCTTGAAATGCTGTTTGTCTGCTTGTAAAGGATTGATCAATCCCTTGGAATATTGATTCTTGCTTTGCAGCTTTCCGTCTATTATTCTCCTTAATAGCAAGAGTAATTATTCAAGCTCAAATGTGTGAGTGTGTACAGTTTGAAGACTTATTTACCTCGATAGATCCTATAATAGGGGGGAATATGAGAGAATCGGAGGTTGCAGTTCAGTGAAAAGCCGTCCCACCAGCTGTTCGGGGCCATGTCTCAACCCATGTATTCAGATACGAACCCTTCGGTTGAAATAGTGATATGTCTCATCAGCCTTGAAGCCTGAAGCTGGTTGTTTATTGGTGCTGCCAGAGCCTGAGATCAGATCGATACCATACCTCTCTCACACGGGCTACAAATAGAGGTCAGGACGTGTGGAGGGTTATGGCACTTCAGTGGATATGAATTGCCAGACCCCCCACTGTCATTTGTTACATCTTCTTTTAAAGTTCATCTCAAAGTTGACCTGTGATAAAGCACGGGGAGTTTGGGAGTCACTCGCATAAGAGTTATGAGGAAATGTACCAACTCATGGACAAGCTGGTTGGAGACAAATGGATTGTGTGAGTAACTCTCAGGTCTCTGAGCAGTCGGCTTTTGATGTCACTCCCAGTGTTTCAAATTCACCTCAGAGGTCCACTTTATAGCTGCGCATTGTTCCTAATAAAACGGAAATATTGCCTCCTCGCTGACCTGCTCATATGGGGCCACAGGAAAATTTATGGAGTGTGTCTCTTTCATGGAAGCTGGTTTTGAACAAAGCCTCACATAAATAGTACAATACCAGATCATCCGGGCTCTGGTCAGTTTGCAGAAGTGATTAACTTTTGAAGTGTTGGGTGTAACGGTTAGGCTGATTTAGAGTCATAAAATATTACAAATGTATTTTTCCCATGAAGACACACCACTGAATAGTCAGTAATTGAATTTTAAAAATGTCACAAAATTGAGTTCACAGCTGAATGTTACTGCTCTTATAGGATGGAAACACAAATTCTCTTCATTCTATGCTTCCAATTTTATATTTTATCTCTGAAAGTTTAGAATCAGTGTTTTTTTTTTCAGTACTTTTTCCAAGTTCAAAGTCTGTTTTCTTAAGCTCTCCCAGGCAAAAGGAGCCCTTGACAGGACAGCTCTGTGGTTGCTCCTTTTTTGGTGATTAAATGCAATTCCATATCCACCAGAAGTGCTCCTGAAGGTGATGCATGGTTATTCATTTTTGACTCACAGTCTGCACATAACCAGAGGATAAACCTTTCAAGGTTTTGCGTACTCCTATTTCTCCTTTCAGAGCTATTTTTAGAAGATATTTTAGCCCCAACTGTGTGTAACATTTTGACTTTTGTGAATTAAAAAAGACTTTCAGCACTTTTCCATCTCTGAAGGTAGAGTCAGAGAAACTAATGGAAATTATGACTCACTGTTCCCTTAGGAAATACAAATATTATGAGGTTATTGCTTCTCAGCAATTTTAAGGAGAAATATAAAGAAAATTCTCCATGAATGATCTGACTTTTTCATAAAAAACTTTAATTGTTAAAATTATGTGACAAAAAAAGAAGGTGTACATTTTCTGGTCAGATGTTAGTTGCAACAACAAGAGAACAACAGCTCCCTGTACACACGAAAGCATATGTGAAGCAGTGCAGCCAAGACATGTAAGCTCCCTTCAGCCACCCATGGCCCAGGAACAGAGTGTGAGGTAGCCTGTTTGTTACCTAAAATATTCATCAAACAGATCAACGGAAAGTCTGGCTGTTCTCTCCCAGCAGCCTCGTGTCAATTATTGATGGAGGATGGTTACAGTTTTGGTGTTTTTGTTTGTCTCAAGGAGAATGCAGAAACTGTGAACTGTTTCTAAGTCACATTTCTTTGATTCTTGAACAGGAGTTATATAAATGTAGTAAATTACAGACAAGTGGACACTTCCTATGCGCTGAAGTGTGATAAAAGACTTTTCTACAACAAAATTAAGTGGAGACGTAAATCAAAACATAAAATGTTATGACAAAATATTCTTGTAAAAGGTGCAAATGCATGTTCTTTCCAACTGTAAACAGGCCAGTGTCACTTAGGTGTGCTTAGTCTTTAATTTAGGATGCACAACATACCTGATACTGGGGTGAGTCAGCGGAAAGTTGTGCTGCTGTGTCCTAACCGACCTCTCAAATGACCACTTACGTTTTTACCTGTAGCTTACATAGGAACTGTCAAGGTGTGGAAGTAACTCCAGAAAAAGAAATCAATAAACAAATTCTTAATGATAAATAAATCAAATTTGATGAAAAATTGCTTCAACAGTGCCAGTTTGGTGTTTCTGTTATCTGGATTCAGACTCCATCTTTATTGACTTTAAAAGAACTGTAGACCACTTTCTTAATTACTCAGCTAAGGAGTCCAGCTGTAATAATAATAATTCTGCATTAAACCAAATGAAAATATTGTAAAAATATCAGAATTTACTGACTCAAGGCTCAATTCTGATGGGTTAAAAAAGTGCAAAAGCATTTCTATTATATAAATCATGATTACTGCATCAAAAAGGACCCTTTCCTTGGAAAATACACTGTTAAATTACTTTTATTTTGTTTTAAAATGATGATATTTTTAGTCTTTTGTTTGCATTAATAGGTCTTTTTTTTAAATAAACTGTCTTTTAATTTTAAATGTTAGGTGATTTACTATCAGCACTCGTTGAATACTTTAACATGGTCAAAAACACATGGTTATAAAATCATTCTATTCATGCGGTTTAACCTTTTTTTTCAGCAATAATTTGAATAGGTTGGTCATTTTCAACAATAAATCCAAAAGAACTAAAAATGTGCTCTTTATACTCTACCAGAACACTTCTGAGTGTACAAAATTGAATCTGCTGGCCAGTGAATAAGTTTGAGTATTTTATTATATGCTTAATGAAGGATTTTAATATATTTAATCTCGTAATAATAAAAAAATGAGTTGTTCAGATCATCAAGGCTGCATAAAACATTTGCTCCCTTCAAGGAAAAACTTAAGTGTTTATCAGGCACATTGTCGGGTTGAAAGTGCACGTGTGTGTGTGTGTGTGTTTGTGCATGCAAGTGTCCCCACTGCCTCATTGTGAGCCATAACAATGCCCTGGAAACACAACCTCTAGGGGTCTTACCTGGATGTGACGGCCCCCCACTTTTTCATTAAAAATCACCATCCAGCAGCTGAGGCTCCGTTACACCACAATGTGACAGAACTATACAAGGGCAAACATATGCGACCCGCACCCAGCCTTCAATGATGCCCCAATAGATAGATCTCTTCCTTCTGTCTATTTTACAGCAAGTTTGAATGCAAATTAATGCGGAGCCTTTCAAAAGAATATTTGCGGGGCATTGTTGTTGGCCTTGGTGAGCTGTTTTCACAAGATCCCCTTGTTTAAGTATGAAAATCACCGCATTTATTTGACAAGACTGCCAGAAGGGTTTACAGGGTCCTCATAATTATTCTAAGCAAATTTATATCTCGGTCCCTATTTGGTCAAATTTGTCTTAATTAAATGTACTCATTCTACTGTGGAGATTTATTTTTCTTTTGACAGAAATCCTTATTTCTTTTGGTCTGCAAAAGCAGGAATATTGAGGTGAGGTTATTGAAGGGACTGTGACCAGCCCGCTCTGCTGAGATTTGAGAGCAAAGCAGCAATGTAATTACAGGTCATAAGTTGGGCACCTTTGAGCAGAGCCTGTCAAACACTCCGACATGCACACGTAGACACATATACATCATGATATTTTCCCTCAGATTGATGTATAATTACAACACTCTCCCCCCCAGAAAGCCACTTTGGAAGCCTGAGACACTTTTCAGGCAAAGCAATGTTTAATCGTAACTCAATCAGGCTTTGATCTTTAAAGAATCCCTCTGATCATCTTATGATCTATCTAAATAATCCTTTAAATTCTTTTCATTATTATTATGTAGCTTTTAGACAAAAAAAAACTTTCATATTTTTTCAGAGCACCAGGAATTGATTTGATGTTGCCTGTGGGTTGTGGAGTGAGACTGCCCTATTTCCCATCATCTTCTTTGCTGCTCTCCTGCTAGCTTACAACCCCGATCTAACATTAGTGGTTTAACAAAAATGGCCAGAAATATTGGAGCTTGTGCCAGGTATCAACTCAGACGAGGAAAACAAAGATGTACATGGATCTAGTTGTCTACAAGTGGATGCATCAGAATGGAGCAAAGTAGGGACCTTGTGGCTTGCCGTAGTAGCTTCTGTGTCACACCTACAAACTTTTTCTAATGCCATTTGTTCGTCTGCTCCTGATTCAAAATGATTTGAATAAAGAAATACTCAGAAATATAATTTTTAATCTTAATTTTCTTTATTCATGCCCTCCATCATCAGAAAAATGTCACAAAAACATGTTAAAAACACTAAAAACTTTCATCAGAACATGTCTTTAAGTAGTCCATTTGGATAAAACATTGATGGAAACTTTGACTTTACACATTACAAAGACATTATCCACTTCCAAACACTCCCCTTAAATGTTGTTTGCCTTTCATCCTTTCTCCAGGCTGAGTCCTGAGCTGCACCCCTGCCTCCCACCCTCAGCCTGGTCATTTGTTATCACTTGCCGGCTTGCACTGTGCAATCGGCCGGGCTCCTGAAGGGTGAAAGGTTAAGCTTTTAAAAGGGAATTACTTCATTGACACAATAAGAGATGACATTTTATTTGACATCTTACCACCGCTCTGCTCCCCTCCTACACCCAGACCTGCGTTGCATCCTAACTGCTCCCCAGGGTGAGGATAAGGGTCTCCATGCAGGCTGGGGGGTGCATCCTTGGCCTTTTATGTGTTCACATGACTAGCTTTTTGAGTCCAATCTTTGTTTTAGTGCACATTACAGTTCAGAGTTGGATGCTGTAAATTACTGGTATTTGTAATTGAATGAACACATTATATTATTGTATTGAAATGAAACAAAAATGTGCATTTTTGGACCAGCTTTTTGAAGATTTGCATCAAACGGCAGCAGAGCATTTATTATTGCACCCCATTCAGCTGATCTGAGAACGATCCGCCTGCAGATGGTAGTTATGATTCCAGCAGAGCCGGCGTGTCTGTTTCAGTTTTTGTGTGACAGTGAGTGACTGACTGACAGCAGACACGCGTGTCAACCCCGTGGGGGATGCGTCCAGGCCGTGCAGCCAGCCTGGCAGGTCATTATCAGTGTGTCACCAAGCTGCATGACGGCTACTTCCTCTGAGACGAAACCCACAACAACTCTCTCCCTGAGTCAAGGAGGAATGCCTATCCAAGCCGATCAATTAGGCAATCAATCGGGGACCAACTGGCAATCCCCGACAATCAATGCAGCCCTTGTTGTATGGCTCCAGAAATGGCACAATGGCTGTGGCACTTAATTAAGTTGTTAATTGCTGTGTTAAGCTTTCTCAGGTGCCCTCCCCAGACGGTAATTGAGAGTGGCTTGACAATTCAGCTATCGGCAGCACTTTGTTAAATTTAATCACAAATCCAAGTAATGGCAGAGGCTGTAATGTGAGAAGCCAAACAGTAGCAACTGTGTCAGTCTTTATTGAGGAGAGACAGCAAGTCCTGTAGCAGTCTGACTTCTTAAAAATGAAGACGACAAAATGTGGGTTGAAGGGACGTTTTTTGTTGATTGAGCTTTGTTTCTCATTAATCATTTAACCAACATTAGGAGGGTTTGTGTAGTGTGCACTATTCTATTGTGTTTTACTATTTTAATGTGTTTTAATCAAAACATTTATAAAAAAATCACAAAACCCTTTTATTGACAA
>NC_050514.1:10102132-10106577 GCF_002922805.2 Oryzias melastigma
TTTGATCCACACGTTTTTAACATGGTGGAACTGTATTATAGATAATAAATTATCAAAAAATTTAGCTTTTGTTATTTAGCAAGTCATCACATATAAAAAAGAATAACATTAGATGAGCTAATATCAACCTAAAGTATTAAAAATTAGCAAAACATTTTCCCGCCAAAAGTGTTTTTGAGATGACATGGAAGCAGCCGTTTTAAAATGAGCACGAAAAGAGCCTCTACTGCCCCTAGAGGAATGAAAATAAACTGGAGGGAGAAAACACGGATCAAATCATATGTAATGGGTTTTTAAGGAAAATATTGATAAAGACATAGGGGTCTTAGAACTATGTGTATTAAATATAATACAAATGGTTATATAGAGTTAAAGTAAACTAATTGTTCAGGGATGAGTATTCAGGGATGTTTTTTATGTCCAAACCAACCACAAACTAATAGTTTTAACTACTCGTGATTATTTATTACAATACTTATTTGTGATAAATTAATTAATTAATTTATATTAATTAAATGAAGATTTTTCAGTTTGATTTTCTGACAGCAAATCAGCATTAGGAAGTTAGAAATGTTTAAAGTCCCAGTCTAATCATTCCTTGGTCAATTTTAATAGCACTCCATGTGGCCTTTTAATTATTATTTTAACGTTTTCTTGCAAAAATAAAATAAAAAGTAGTTGTGTAGGACTGCAGAGCAGCTGTAGTTCATTAAAATTCACCTCTGAATTGTGGGTGAGACTCCTCGACCCAGAGTAAGCTTTCCCCCACTTCCCATCATCCCATTGTTTACATTCTCTTCCTCCACCTTTCAGCCCCTCACATCCCCAACTTAACATTAGCAACAAAAATACAGCTGTACCGTTTTGAGCCAGATGCCAGCACAGAAAAGGAAACAAAGACCTTCATGGATCTATTTGTCTGCAAGTGGATACATCAGAAAAAACTCAACAGGAACTTGTGGCTTGCTGTAGCTTCTGTGTCACACCTACAGGTCTACAAAAAAAAAGTATTAGCCAACAGAAGGATTGGGATGAACTGCAGAAGTCTAAGAATACTTCCTTTCCCATGAGATGATGTTAGCTCTGTGCACTATGCACAGATTTTTTTTCAATCACTCACCTGTTTCTTAGGCAGCACACAGAGTCTCACTCAGTGTGAAGTATTTTGTACCACCTCGCCTGCATTACCAAGCATTTCTATCTGGACCCGATCTTCTGTTTTTTTTAACCCTGTTCGTCTTAGATTGCTTTCCCTGACCCTTGCCTGGACTCTGATATCTGTAGTCTCTTCTATGATGATCCCATGCTTGTGATTGACCTCTGTCTGTCTGACTCTGATTTAGCTTTGTGGACTTTTAGCTGTGCTTCATTCCTGTCTGGACCAGTAAACCTGCTGATCGTGGAACCCGTTTGTGACAAAATTGCGTTTTTGAGAACATGTCATTCTTTATTGTGAATCAGGAGCAGACAGAAAAATGTTTGAAAAAGGGCTTTATTTGTTACTTATAAAATACGCTGAGCGGATCACAAGCTCCCTGATCTGCTCCAGTCTGATGCATCCACTTGAAGACAAATAGATCCATACACATCTTTGTTTTCCTCGTCTGGACTGGAATATGGCTTAAAACTGTACGGCTGGATAGCTCCAACATTGCTTGCCATATTTGTTGCATCGCTAATGTTAGGTTGGGGTACCACCCACAACTTAGAGGTGAATTTCTTATAAACTGATGCTGCTCTGTAGAAAAAATTCATTTGATCTAAAAATGACATAATTAAAAGACAACTGGGAACGCTTTTACAAAAGATCAAAAGATGAACGGAGAGGGACTTTAACAACATGATTTACTGACAAGATGTCTTAAACTGGACTCTCCCAATAAAAGAACAGCTGATCATCCTCTGAATTACAGAGTAAAATTCCCTGAAAATTGTTTAATATATATATATATATATATATATATATATATATATATATATATATATATATATATATATTTCAGATTCATATGTGTACTGAGCTGGCTTTTGGTTCAAATATAATGTAAAGACTATAAATCAAAGACAAAATATAAACAAAAATGTAAATAGTCATATCATACATGTCCTTTTTTACCTAAATCAGTTGTGACAAAAGGTGACATCCTTTCTCAGGATGTCTCATCTTTCACTGAGTACTAACAATAAAAACAGGAATTTAAATTGTAAAAAGAATCAGAGAAGAATGTTTCTGGGTCGGGGGGAAGTGGGGACAAAATGCCTCCAGCCGGGCTGAGGTTACAGAGCATGGTCGTCCTTTTTCATGAAGTTCTCAGCTCCTGTCCCAGCATAATCTGCCTTTGTGGCCTAATTCTCTCCCTGTTCGGCTCTCAAATTTATTTCAGATGATATTGGGAGTTCTGTTTTAAGGAACAGCTCCACACAGCAGGCTTCAGCACTCTCATCGCGCCATGCTGTGAAATAAAAAAAAAGTGCAGGGCCGGAGCCAAAAGCGTATCAAATCATCATGAACAAATGGGACCCTTTCCCGCGCTGCAAGTGAAAACATTTCCACGGCTTTCGGAGAGAGCTGAGAGTGCTGCGCCGCTCTTCAGAGATTTGGTAAGAAGCGCTGGGGTGTAGTGGAGCAGGAAACGTTGAGCTAGCAGCAAGACAATGAAAAACAACCACTTCTGCTCTAGGCTCTGTGAACAGGCTTGCCATTGATTAAAACAGCAAGGTGTGCAATAAAGCGCAAGGCAAAGTGTTGCCTTCCATATGGACCCTCAAACCCTCAGGCTCTGGCCACCAATTGAGCCTTTCTGTCCGCTGCTGTTCCCCCTTTTCCCTCTCTTGCCTCCCTTTTTCTCACCCATGGTCCCCAGATGGTAAAAAGCGATTTTCCAGCCCCCCGTCTCCGTGCGCTGCCCACACTGTGCTACCACAAAAGGCCCTGGCCGCGATTCAGACGTTTACTTCAGTAATTAACAGCACCCATACCACAACAATTACAACGCTGCAGCTCTCTGGATGCAGTCTTGATGCTCACACGCAGCGCTGACCGAGGCTCAGTGTGAGCTTGAAGAAGGAGTGGAAATAAAATTAGACTAGTATTAACAAAGAGAGAGGGGGGGACAACATGCTGGCTCTACAGCAATGATTTCCTCATAATTAGATGAGACAAAGCTCTCTGCCTATCTAGTGGCAAACACTGTAATTAGTGCCATGACAGAAAATCAAAGGCTACTTTGTAAGCAGCAGGAAAAATTAACATTTTAGGCCCCGAAGCTGTACGTCCTGATTAGAAACATATTAAATCAATGCGTTGCTAACTGCTGGACGTAAATACATCCCCTACTGAAGGGGGCCATAATTGCAAGAGCAAAAAAAAAAAAAAGTGGGTTTCAGTATCACAAAGCTGTGGCATTTATCGTAACAGCGGCATTATGTGGGAAATGTACACTCATTTTGTTATTTGATGATGCACTTAAAGCGGGGGCTCTGTTTCCAACGTGCTCCTGAAGAGAAGATCAAAGTGTGTTTTACACAGCAGTGAAATGACAAATAGACATAAAATGGAGAGTGTTTCTATCCAGGCAGATGCTACCATTTGAGTGAATTGTGCTCAACTTTCAAAGAACTCTAACATACTAAAGAAGAGGAGCTTTTGCTATGTGATTTTTGCATTTTATTCATTTATTCTTTTCCATTTGAAAATTTGCACCATACCACCTTAAATTAGCAGGTGAAATACTACTAATTGCTACCCTAAAAATGGAAAAGAAACACAAATCTTAGGGAAGAAAATCACTTGAAAGTAGTGAAAGGATTTCTCCATGTAGTGAGTAGTTTTTTACACAAACATACAAAAATGGAAAATAAGCTAAAAAAGCTGTTAGAGAGAATTACTTAAAACTGAATGATATGCAGCCCCCACATAAGTTTTGGTTGCTAGTTCTAAGCAAATGGTTTGTATTTTTGGAGTTTTATTCTTAAATGTATTCTATTTTGATGGAAATGAGTGGAAATGACTCATTTTAGAACAAAATGTGAACAAATTGAGAACATGATGTTTTCCTATCTTAATAAATCCTCATAGAAATCCTTATATTTTGTTTCCAAAATAATGCCAATGAATACCAATCTAATATGTCATCATGTATTGAACTTTAAAGTAACATCCTCAAAGTCAAACTGAAAAAGTAAGTGTAATTTAGTTTTTTTGTCTTAAATCAAGTCTTTTTTATTGTTAAAATGAGTGAGCAAAATGATTTTACAGCTCTTAATGACAAAAATTGTCTCAACTGGCTGATTGGAGCAAAGCTATATATATTTTTTGCACTTATACAACATTTTGCAAAACACAGGTTTAGAAATGCATTAAAAAGTAGGAAAAAAAATCATATACGCTTATAGTAGAGTCTCTACCTATTACTATCTAAAAATTGATATGACATACAATTACA
>NC_050514.1:10107568-10149314 GCF_002922805.2 Oryzias melastigma
TAAAGTCAAACTGAAAAAGTAAGTGTAATTTAGTTTTTTTGTCTTAGATCAAGATTTTTTTTTTATTGTTAAAATGAGTGAGCAAAATGATTTTACAGCTCTTAATGACAAAAATTGTCTCAACTGGCTGATTTGGAGCAACGCTTTATATTTTTTGCACTTATACAACATTTTGCAAAACACAGGTTTAGAAATGCATTAAAAAGTAGGAAAAAACATCTTATACGCTTATAGTAGAGTCTCTACCTATTACTATCTAAAAATTGATATGACATACAATTACACATTTTAATACAGTACATTCACAATTATACAGTTAACACATCTTAAAAAAAGGTTATTTTTCATATTATTTACTGGGATGATTTAGAAAAGGTTTGGAAAGGTGTTAAATATAAACAAAAGCAACTAAAAACATGGTAAAATATTATGAATTTCTAAAAATGAAGTTTTAAATTTCTGCAAAGATCAAATAGTCTGCAGTGTAATACATGTTAAAGTCAGATGAATGTGTATTTGAGTGTAAAACTAAATAACAGATTTCTTAATACTGACCTTCAATACATTTAAAAATATATCTGTCTTAGTGACAGTCATATTTCAAACATTGTCTGATTATGCATCATAATTATCAAATAATTTAACTTAATTTGTCCAAATGGATAAAAAAAACGTAAATGAGAATTTTGGCACTAAAAAAAAACTGAAGTTAGTTTGTGGGAGTCACACTTCTGCTTTTAAACAAGGTTAAAACAACAACAATTTAAATATTTCAATTTTATCCACTATTAATGAAAACTGAAAGTTAGTAAAGTCATTTTTGGGGTTGAACTGAGCACTGTGTATCTTAGTATTTGTGAAATTGGTAATGAAGCTTCATTTTTCACCTTTTTTTTAGCCATTTAAAATTGATCAAGGTCACATGGAAGCTGGTTCTGGACCAGCAGGCGGATTAGGAGTGTGGCTAACCCTGGACCTCAGAGACCAACAACTGCTCTCTACACACACCGAACACACAACAACACAAAGAGAGTAGACAAACACCTCGAGGCCACAGTCTGCCTCATTTTGGAAACCATCAGTAAATATTTTTCAACTGCCAAGAGAGAGTGAGCTTGGTGTTAATCACAAAGTCAGAAGATCTTTCCACTCCATAATTTTCAGAGTGTAATTTCCTGGCCTGCAGGTTGGACACATGACTCACTGAACTCCTCATGGGCTGTGACCCACCTACCTTCCGCTCCCGTTAAAACTGATAAAAGCTGCTGTTGGGACAGCGAGCTGATCCCCGTCATCCTTAACATGCCCGCCATCGGTTCCCTGGGAATGCAACTAATTACCGCACATCTGTATTTATTTGATCCGGGTGGAATTCTCCCGTCTGTCACTGATGCATGGCTATGCCAGCTTTGACTAACAGTGATTTATCTAAGTGACACTTCTGGTGCAGATTCACATCAAAGTGGCTCCAAAATCAATAAGGGGAAACATGGGAATGACAGGGAGGAGGGAATCTTTTTTCCCCTCAGCAAAACTGTCTAAAGGTGGAATCCTGCAGCATAAATAAAGCACGGCAGTACTCAGGTTTGCTGAATCAGGAACGGCAGAAATAAGACATATACTGTTTGATCATGCTCGCTTAAAGAAATGCTCTCACTGCCACAGCAGTGTGGACACTTCAGCTCAAAGCCAGAGGAAGATCTGATGGAGAGAATGTCATCTTCAAGCAAGAGAAGGTTCTAGTGACCTCTGCTGGTTGATGGTGGAACGGCAAATGTCTTAATCTGATGTAGAATGATCTTTTTCTTTAATTTTTTTTATAGATTTTAGTGATTATTTGATGAATATATTCATATTCCTACAATCAGATGGGCCAGATTGATCTGTTGAGATAAGTTGCTAATTAAATCAACTTATACCATTATAACAATGTTTCAAAATGAAATAAAACCATTATAAAATATGTTGAAAATTATCATTTGGATTGAGGCATATGAGGTTTTATTTTTTACTATAACATAAAAACTACCACCAGAACACACATGTGATGCAGGAAAAACTAATCAACCACCCTTTCATTGGAAGCACTTTGAATTTTACAAAGTCATGTGACCAGTAGAATGTTCTAATAATATGTATTATTTTGATGTTGAAAAACAATAGTAGGCTGAACTTTATGAAGCTAAAATGTGAATGGACTTGACATTAATTTTTGTTTACTTGTTTGTTTGTACACATATTTAATTTATTATATTGCAAGAAATACAAGGAAACTGGAAAACTTCACCTTCACTGTTCAAGTATTAATCTCTGAGTCAGACTGCAGGAAGTTTGGCTAAAGAAGTCTTGGATCGATTTTAAGTCAGTGAATCGGATCGTGAAATGAACCGATAAAGACTATGAATCGCATCAGCAACTACAATATAAATCATGATGTGAATCAAATTGTTGTTAAAATTAGTCGTTGCTCCCCTAGTTTTTAATCAGGACTTGCAACTTCAGATTCTATAGTGATAATAGATTTCTATGACGCTATTTTGCCAATCCAAGCTTAAACCTGATATTTTAAAGAAATGTTGTTGTTTAATCACTTCAGTTAGCAACATCTTATACCAAAAATACACAACAAACTTAAAAAATGAATAAAGTCGAGTCTGAATTCTTACCATACCACTCTAATTGAAGGTGCATTTGAAGGGAAAAGGGTGTCCAAAACTGTTTTTTTTTTTTAAGGATAGAGCAAAAGGACTTTGAATTCTGTATCCCTCAACCAGTAGGGCGAGCCGCGTCGCGCTGTGGCCTGTAGTAGAAGCGCTTTTCTTCACGTGGGTGTGCTCTGAAGCACTGAAATTGAAATATAATTAATAATTGTTTTAGCATGACCGTTGTAAAGCTATAAACCCGATGTTGCTAGCAGCTCACTGCAAACATAGCTGACCGGCCACTTTTATTGACGTCACCAAGTGAGAGTAACGTCCGAATTTGAAGACACAATCTGGCCAAGTCCAAATTCCTTCCCTACTCACTATATAGTGCGTTCACCATTTTCTAGTGCTTTCAGAATCTACAATCCCAAAATCGAGTGGACTACAAATTTGTAGTCTTTGCAAAAAACTAGTGTGCACTAGTGTATTCACTACATTAGCGAATATAGACCACAATGCATTGTGGTTGAACCATTTTTATATATAAAAAAAAAATTGTGTTTAAATGTCATTTTTTAATAAACCATCCACATTTTCGTAATCATAGCACACAGTGGAGTCACAAATAGACATCATGAAATCTTCATATTTATTCAATTTTAACTTTGTGGAATCGCTGACGTCTTATCTGGTGTTTAGAAAAATGAAGGAAAAGTAGTGAGCACGGTTTGTGAATTGCTTTTAAAATCCCGGACACTATAACTCCGTATTGGGATATAACCTCTGTTTTTCCATAACTCTTCGTTTGGAGGGCTAAATGTGGGGGTAGGTACAAGCTGTAGGGATAGGGGAAGAATTTAGATTTGGCCCAAATTTTTAGAGGATTTAAAGTAGAGTTTATAAACTAAATGATTTGATTGAGCTGCTCTCAAAAATACTGATTATAAGCACCTAAACCAGGATTGAAACTCCCCTAAATTGAACTGATTGGACTGGATTTAGGTGTTGTGAAATAATCCAGCATGATTTACTGCATTTGAGTTGAAAATTCAAACAAAATATGTCATTTTTCACTGTTACAGGCTGGAGGTTTCAGCAATAACACATAAAGTGGATTTAAAACAAACATACATCACAGTCTTGAGTATTTAAAAATACAAATCTGAAAAAAACCCTTTTGACTTAATTGTTTTGCTTTGCACTGTATTTCTTGTGCTGTGTTGCCTTAAGTGCAAATAAAGCCTCCCATCTGTTTGTAATTACATTTAAATAACTTCAGTCATTTTGACTCATCATGTTGATGGTGTTTTGTATTAAAACTGTTGCAGAAATGGAGTCAAATACTACTTTTTGCTGCAAATCCAGTACAAAAATAGGAAATAAATAAAAGCTGTCTCAGGTCAACTTTTACCAAATCACAACCTTTATAGCCAATTCTCTGGGAACCATTAATATAATATAGCAAAGCAAAGCGGGAGCTTTCTTATAGCTCACTTGATGCTTTTTAATTTCCAAATTCCACAATTAAATGATGTCTGACACGAGAAGACCTAAATTCCTGCCATCAAGCCTGATCATGTCATGTCTCCCTGTGGTGTCCAGGAAATAGGACAAGCAGGCGGCATAGCAGGCTACTTCAATAAAAAGAGCGAAGAAACGTCACAACGCCGCTTTACTGCGTCTCAATGCTAGCTAATCGACATTATGAACCCTGGGGCCGTGGTGAAAGCTAATGATGGGAGGATGATGGCAACGCAGCGTTGCCATAGAAGCCAATTTCCAGTGGCTTGCCAGATGTTAGACATCTAAAAGTGCATTGATCAATGACAAGATGGCCCATAGAGGTTTCTTCGTTTGCCCGACAGAAAAACACGGTCTGTCTGCAGCCAGTTCAGCAGGAACTGAGTCAAGCATAAATGGTATGATCCTGATTAATTACACTTGTTGAAACATGGAGTCCCGACTAATTCATCTGGACTGTAACATGATCCTCAGTGAAGGGGTAGATAAGAGGAAGTAATTAACAGAAATGGGTGTTACAATGAACAACTATGAACTGTTTTAGACATTCAAAAAAGGTATAAAAGAAAAGCACTAAGAAGATTTTTTTAAAGTAAAATGAGCAAAATTGTTGTAGATAAATGCTGCAAAATAGCCTTAATTTAAACTTAGGACTCCAACTTTTATATAAAACTTGATAACTTGTTCTGTGTGCCACATTGGAATGAATTGTAAATGACACTGTTACTTCTTTGAAGGTGTCCAAAAGGCGTCCTGCTACTGAGAATAATTAAATCAAATTTAATTCTTCTTTTCAACCATCTAAAACCGTAGATTACAGCTCACTCATTAGACAAATCTACTGTCTATTTTGACATTTGAGCTAAAAGCAGACAAATGTAAAGCTGCCTCTCTTTACCACAGGGATTATAAATACACTACATACTTTCAAAGTGAATGAACATGGAGTAATAATGATTATGATGAAGCATTGTTTTGACAAAATCATCAGTCTGGTGGAAGGGTACCTACCCAGACAGTGTTAGATCCAGAATTTAGTCAAAACAAAAACGTTTCTTGTTGAAACTTTTGGTTTAATTGGAGGATTAGACCTTCTTAATTATTATTTCATTTGCTAGTGATGCTGTACACCTCACATTTTAGGTAAGTTGTGTTTTGCACACTCAAGGGGCCTGTCAGATAATGTGAGTCTTTAATTAGTCTGTGAACTTTTTCAAAAGCAGGAACAAGTTAGGATGAGAGGTCAGACAGTGTCTTCACTTAATTTCCAACTTCTAAATGAAAAAAGTGACAATAAAGGGGAATAAATGTTTTTAAAAAACGCCACAAAGAAGATTTATTATGAACACAGCCTGACTAAAACAATCTACTTTAAGTGGAACAGATTTATTGAAGGGAATCTTTGATGAAAGAGTTGGATTTGGTCACAGAAGCAGATGTGCCGTGAGGCTGGAAGCTCAACATGCTGCTTCAGGCCAGCCAATTAAATGCACAACATTTAGTATGTTTAACCTCTTACAATCCAAGCTTTTTTATGTGTCTTTTTTATTTCTCTTTGACAGAGTCCCAGATAGGATGAATTAACTAATGTTGAGATATAACCAAAAATGTGAATGTGATGTCAAGATGCTTCCATCATTGACTTTATAAAACTCAGAGAACATTTGGTAATTTTTTTTTTAGAGTTTTTTGCACACACACAAATAAGTAATATTTCACGATGAAATGAAACTCGGAAGAGTCACGTGACTGTAGAAATTAAATTAATCTTTTCTGTGAACCTTAGCTGATCAGGATAGTATTCTGGACTGTTCAATATAGTTCTTTAACAGCCTGTTACTAGATTTAACAGATACTCATATCTAGTCTTTTATTACCTCTCAATAACAAATATTTCAGTGACAGTGACCTCTATTATAACCAAATAACCGCTGTAGTGCATCGATGATGCTATACTCTTTATGTCCACAGGTGTCGCTGTAGAGTTGTAGTTGTGGTGTTGCTTGTGCTATAAAAAGACAACCGAATAAACAGATGGTAGACTGAAAACGTGACTCCTTAAACGATGTATATTATAACTT
The DNA here is from genome assembly GCF_002922805.2 of Oryzias melastigma. NCBI lineage: Eukaryota > Metazoa > Chordata > Actinopteri > Beloniformes > Adrianichthyidae > Oryzias > Oryzias melastigma. The sequence goes on from NC_050514.1 coordinate 10,113,816, forward strand.
CAATTAAGCAACTCCTGATTGACTCTAGAGCAGAAGTCTGTAACCTTAGACGCTGAAAGAGAGAGATTCTTACAGACTAACACCCAGCCTGAGCTGAGTCCCACTTTAATACATTTTAGTTATGTTTTTGTAGCAATTGAGTCATTTTTTTAAATACATTTTAGCCTTAAAATATTTATTTAAAAAAATAAATTAATACGATGACTTTTTTTCTGTTAAAAAAATCTTTTACTTTAGATGGCAGTACTGATGAGTTCCTTTCAAAATAAAATGCACCTTGTGTCAGGTAGGATTCTCCTGCTGCAGCAGATTTACTGAAATAAAAAAATAAAAAATGCCAGAAATTCATGTCAGACATAGTATTTTCTGTCTTAATTCTGGCAAGCTATCATCCTTTTGTCATTTTGTTATTGAATATAAACTTAAAATTGTTGTGGAATCCAATAAAATAAATCTTTAGATGTAAATGCATGGATATACCTTAAGAACGTTTCCTCTGAACATCAAAATAGATTTTTGTTTATTTTTTTTCTAAAAAAAACAGCTCTGACAGTAGATTAAACATCATTTTGCTCAGTTATCTGACATGTTTACATTTATGAGGAAGGGGAAATACTCCTCTTGATTCTACTGTAATGCCAGTAGCATTACAAAAAGCAAGTTATTTTACTAATATAAGGTCACCTCAGTTTAAAAATTTAAACATAAATGACAAAATTTAACAATATTTAAAGCCTAAGAGTCTCAGTAATAGATAAAAGATCCAGATGTGGCAGCAGGGCCTCAGGATGCTCCAGAACAAATAAAACAGACAACAACAGTCTTGTTGCTGTCAATCTGATTCCCATTTTGCTAAAGATGACAATAAGTGACAGGGCGTCGCCCACCTAACACAAAACACACTATCAACCCTACGACAGCCTAATAATCACGCATCTTCCTCAGAGCTCGCTGCTTCTCGCTGCTCGCTGTCGTCCTGGTTTTGGAGAGAACACATGGAACATCTGGTGCCAGCAGACAGGGGCTGGCGCTGCATGATGGGAGAACAAGTGCCTGAAAGCTTCATTATTTCCCAGCTGTTGGGCTTTCTGTTGCTCTCAGCAAAACGGCTCCGGCAGGAGGATGTTACTGGCAAGCAGGCTGCCGACGATTCGCAGCAAAACTGTTTTATGGCGGTGTTTTACAGGGAAAAGAGAGCAAGTGCTTGTGGAGCTCTTTAGTGGCCATCAGGGAAGAAAATGTTAATTTAAGGCTTAGATGAAGGTTTTAGGAGTCCCACTGAGAGGACTAGAACTTTCCTGATGGTCAAGCTGTCTACCACTCAGTGCAGTCAACCAAAACAATGTCATTTTTCCTTTTTTTGGCCACAAGAGGGCTGGGTTCTTCAATGTGTTGGATCATTCAGGGGAGCAATACAAATACAGCATGAATGGAAGACTTTTTTTGTCTGTTGTATTCATTTTTCTTTCAAAATTTGCCAGAAAAAGTGGTTTATAAGTGTGTGCAGATGTAGGATTTAGCTTGAAAGGTTGAGCTGCCCACTTTAGCTGATCCTCACCGGCCATATAATGAGGGGTTGGATAGCTTTCATGTGTTATGAGAGTTTTGTGTCACTTGTTTGGCGAAAATAAGTCAAACGCTGCATACTTTTCTTGTTTCTCATTTTTTAACTTTTCTACTTTCCCTGTTTTCCCGGTGCAGCATCACAGACTCGTGCAGGTTGGACAGCTTGTTCAAGTCAAATGCTATTAGTTCTGGGTCAGCGCCTGGGCTTTCTCTACACCCCAACAACACCTTTTTCACCAGGAAGAGATTCCTGCCGCCATTAATCAGACCGGTGACAGCCCATGGATGTCAGTAAATATGTTTCCCTCTCTGCCTTCTTTTTTCCCACTTTCATGATTGCTCCTTTTTTCCCAGTTCTCACGGGTTTACCATTGACCTGCTCAATCTTCACTATTATTGGCAAACATGCAACATGACAGGCAACTAAACAAATATATTTATGGCTGCAGCTTTTCTGTCGGGAAGCTGGTCAGAATTAAACACTCCATCACAGCCAGCTGATCACTTAAATGCTTGTTTTTCTGACTGAGGACGAGTGTTGGCCGGGGGATATCTCCGCTCCTGCATGGATGATTCCGCTGACGGTCAGATGAGTGCTGGCTTGCACTGATGAAGCTTCATGTGAGAACGGGGAGGCAGACAGCCAACAGCAGCCAGCAGGAGGAAGCTTCTGCCCAACTTGGTTGGCGTGCACGTCCGCGTACCTGCTGCCGTCCAGACAGCTGTAAAACAATCAGGTGGTGTTGCTCGCTACTGAATGCTAATAGCGCTGGAAAATAAACACTTTGACTGTTTTGGGGAAGCTCAGAAGTGCAGAAGTAAAAGTGATGGAGGCGGGAGTGAAGGATGGGTAGATAAAAGGGAGGATGAGGAGCAACGCGGCCGAAGAGGAGCGATGACCTTTTGCAAAGATAGATGTTCCACCCTCAACGTTTCCTCCAGTGACCTTCACCGCTCTCTGTCAATCTGTCAGGGAACAAGGAGGATGCATTCCTCATGGAGGTTCATATCCTATTTTGTGTGAGGGTGCTGGTGGGATTGGAAAAAAACTTTTTTGTAGTAGATCAGAGTGGTGGGGTAACTGATTTAGGCAACATTTGATTCAGTTTAATTAAAAGCCTCACATGTGAATAGCCCTTTTTAATCATCATTTTAATCAAAACTAGTTAATCTCAAATTAAGTTTTTAATTACCCCTCGCTTATTTCATTTTGTAGCCTCGCCTTTTCAGTTGCAGTCTCGTTTTTTATGTATTTTTTAACTTAAATTACAGTTTTAGGAGATTTGGATTTCAAAATTGTTGATTTTAAGCAATCAAAGCAAAAAATAAAACTAAAGAAGAGAAGAGAAATATACATCTATTGAATACAAAGATATATAAAACTTAGAATAACTGGAAAAACTAAACACTTGCATACATTCAGATAAAATGAAGAGATAAAAGGAAGGTATACTTTACTAAACTCAAAACTATCAGTTTATAAATTGTCAAAAACTGCACATAATAGTTGTTTTTTTTTTTTTGCGGTGTCACAGTGACAATGCATGGCATTATCCACTGTTTCCTGCTTATCTGCTATCTGGTCATGGGAGTAACATTCAAAAACCCCCAGATGTCTCAGCCCACCTTCTGCAGCTCTGGGGAGGCATTTCCGGACCAGCTGAGAGATAAAATCTCTCCAGTTAGCGTCCGCCTCGAGGCCTCTTCTCAGTGTGCAGCTAGAAGGCTCTGCAAAGGAATGGTAACCAGCAACACAAAAACCAATCACTTAGTAAAGATTTCAGCTCATTTCATACTCTGTTATTCCTGATGCGGACTCAGGATGTCAGTCTTGTTGGATGTTGGATGAATGTTGTGCATCACTCAGACAGTTACTGGTTTTAATATCAGGATGTCATTCAGGAAAAAAGGAAACTTTTTTCTCAGAAAAATGATCAACATTGATTGTAAATTGATAAAAGAAGAAAAAACAATGAAAAATATTTAATTGAGAATGGCTAAAGGAGGATTTCTACAAGTGTCTTACAAATTAAAATTATTTTATGATTTTTTTTTTTTTTTGCATGGGAAAGTTATTGTACTGTAAAAGAGTTTCATAAAACTCTCTGTTCTGCATGACATGTTTGCATATTTCTTTTAGAGCGGTAGTCAAAACAGACACTCCTCATGCATCACTTCATTTTAAGCAAAACTCCACAGATGCAATCATAGTGCCAGTCCAGACAGATAGAAATGCTGTGCAGATTTTTTTATTCTTCTTTTTCTTTTGGTCTTTTAGCTTTTCTGCACATGTATAGATACATTCAGTTTCATCTGAATACATAAACAAGAACTAAACTGCTTTGTTACTTCAACATTGAAGCGTTAAAGTCTTAAAAAAAAACATCCTCATTCAAAAGAACTTGATTATTTCACTATTTTGTGAATGTTTACCCTTGTGTCAAAGTCAAGGCCCGAGGGCCGGATCCGGCCAGCAAGGTAATCATACCCGACCCTCCAGATCATTTCATATTGTTATTATGTTATCTTCTGATCTTTCTAACATATTGAAGCAACATTACGATTATGGAGGCTAAGAGATCAGTTAGAATCACTTCTAATATAAAAGGATAAAACAACTAGGGGCAAAATATACCAAAACAGTCAGAAAGCACAACGCTAAAACAGCTAAACCCCAATCTGTCCAGATAGGTAAAGGGAACAATATCCCACAATGCTTTGCACTGCCAGATCTGACAGGAGACCCAATGCGACTGTGACCATCACAACAAAATTAAGTACAAATCCCATCATACAGTGTGACAGCTGTGCTAGTGTTACCAGAATAGGGGATTCCCATATAATATGTAATTTTGACAGGGTATATTTTATGGAAAGTAACATCTTTTTGGCATGTTTACAAGTTACATTTTTTTTATATAAAATGACATAAAAGTAAAGAAATGTTTGCTTGTTTGTTTTTTTCTTTTAACATTTACTTTATTTCTAACTTGTTTAATTTTGACAGAATCTATTATCATGGAGAGCAAAATATTGGAAGATATTTAAAGTTAAATTTATTTATTCTGGAATAATATTCTTGCCTGTTTTTACTTATATTTATGTCAAAAAGGTGAAGTTTTTGAAGTTTAAAAGTTTTAACAATTTGTTTTTTTTTTTGTATGTGTTCAATAAATGTTTTTTCTGTTTGACCCACAACCTTTATAAAGTATGTTTTAGATTCTGGCCCCATGTGCGATTAAATTTGACATTCCTGCTTTAAACCATCAAATGCATTAACTCATTTATAAACAAAGGACTATAAGTTGTTTAGAGACATGAACTTTATGGTATTAATCGTTCAACAACTTGAGCAAAGACTGTTGAAAAGTCACACTGAGTTTGCTATATTTGTCCAACAGATGGCGCTGTTGAACTAAGACGGGTGAAAGAACTCGGGTCAACTGAGAGGAGCACAATGGAGAAAGAATATGTCATATATGTCATACTATAGTTGCATCAGTAGAAGTGGAGCTACATTGCAGGAAAATGGAAATATTGTAAAATTAAAATAAATATTATGCTTTAATTTACTAGATCAAATAAAATGGTTTTGAAAAAATAAGGATTAATGCAGAGTAAAGTCATGATGCCCTTCAGCTGTTTATTGATGCACTTATTTAAAAACGTCATTACATCTATGTTAGGTAAGAAAAGGAAGGTAAAGATTATTTTGCACATATTATTTTGAATTCACCGACCTTCACAAATATGTCTACAAAATATTTTCTGGAAAAAAAACTTCAAGCTCAACATTAACAGATGCCGTTAACCTTAAAATATCAGCTTCTCGCAGGAGTTTTAGTTCTTGCAGACGCTTATCCGGCCTACAAGCCTTGTAGTCTTTGTAAATGATTCATATTTGCCCTGTGTTTGACTTTCCTGCAGACTAGAGTTAATAATTGAAAGCGTGTCTGGGGTGAAACTCAGGCAGAAATCATGCAGGAGTCTGCGGCACGAACGTCTCGGATGTTGATGAAGTGATGTGGAACGGAGATCAGAGGGTTCATAGCACGATAGGACTTGAATCCTATGACGTTAAGAGTATTGGATGAGATTCTGTGACAAATCCTCACATTTATTGATGTTTGTGAGAACAGTATAGGGTCGTTTCCTCTGCAGAACGCTTTTAAAGTTTGATTTAATCAGTGATTTCACCGATTGTTTCCCTGTCATCGACTAGTTATTCCAAATAAAAGGATAATCAGTAAGCCGATAGCCATATCTGTAATATTGAAAGAAGGGAACATCAAACTTCCGTGACATCAGGGGTTACCAGAGAAGCAGACATCATTATTTGATATGAATGTGTGGAACAAGCATTCATTATTTACCTATACTTTACCATCTGGTTTGATGTCAGTGTGTGGTCTTTGTGCAGCCTGAACTCTCTCAGCAGACTTGTCCACGCTAAAAAACCAGACCCCTAGAAATAAATAAATACAATTCTCACCGTATTGGCAGATTTTCTGTAAATAATCAAACAAAACTGGGTAAGAAAAAAGGTCTTATAAAGAACTCTTAAGAAAAAAATCTAGTCACTAATAGATTCTTAAAGTAAGATACTTCTTTCACTGATAAACTTTCTTTATAATTTTTGTTTCATGCTAAACAAAAAAAACAAACAATTTTTTTAAACGTCTTAAGAATCAGTATTTGCAGTTCATATATGAGAGAGGTACTTTTATTTAGCTGGATAAGCTTCTACATCAGTGTACCAAATGTACACTAAAAAACAACAAATCAATAGTTTTTGTGTTTTCTAGTTTTATATCCTATGAAATTTAATTTAAGTTAGAACTATAACACTAGTAACTTCTCATTAAGTTGTTTTAAGTCTTGAATGTCTTGTTGAGTCCTTCGATCTTAGTATTTACTTATTTTTACTTTATATAATATAGTCACTTTGACCTTGTATCGTATAGTCACTTTTAAACTGATTTTTTTTTTTGTGATGTGGTCAAATTTCAAGAAACAAACTTTGTTGTTTTGGAGAAACTGTATGGTTTCAATTTAACACATATCATTTAAAGACAATAATTTTACGTTGAAATGTGTGATTCTGCTCTTATAGATAAATATGGTGTTGAAATAAGGACAATTGGACAGTTGTTGCACTTAAAATAAAACATATTTGTAAGAAAAGTGTATAAATACACAAACTTTTTACCAATAATCGCCTGTTTTAGGGGCATAATGTTTCCAAATAGCAGAGCACTATTCCTAAACACGAGTGCTTATTTATTTAAAGACTTGATTTAGTGATAAAAGGGCAGGAAATCCCAACTTGTTTTTAAAGAAATCGTACAAAGACCAGTTCTACTAGTTACAATGGGAATTTTTTTTAACTTAAAACAAGGAAAATTATCTGTCATTCTATATTTTTAACTTGTTTTGAGAAGGCTGATCATTCTAGTGAATGTGTGTACTAATACATACTGGATAGTACTTTACGCTTCACAACTTTTTCATCCAAAAGCTGAAAAATAATGAATGTTGGCAAAACTGATTTGAAGCAACTGAAATATGAACAATCAAAGAAAACAAAATCATATTTTTGTAATAAAATGATTCAGTTAAAAAGGAGTAAAAATAATTCTGCTCTGACATTCATAGAAAGGTTGTCCCACTGTGACAGCAGTCATGCCTGTGAATTCACTGAAAACAATAGTGTCTGCTGCAGGCCTGTAATTACTGCAAATGCTTCTGAAGAGAAAATGATTTACCCCAGACGAGGAAATACTTAAAGCCTAAAAGAATAGACCGGTTTTGCACGCTAACATTTCTTCAGAACTATTAGCTGCAAGTTTAGCTAACAAAGTTTGCTGAACCATACAATCCAGTTCAGATTTTAAATGTGTCTTTTCAGATTAAAGACTACAATTATCAAAGGAAAATAATGAAAAAACACAAAAGTTGTGACCCACTCTGACTTGTCTTTAAACAAAGCTAGACAGTGACATGTTTTAACCACAGGTTATATATTTTATTAAGAGACCAACATTAATACACAACATAAGCATTCACTTTTTTAGGCAAAAACTATCTCACAATCAAAATCTAAAAAAAGACAAATTCAGATCAGAGAAGCGTAATTCATGACTAACAGTGAACAATTGAAACAGGGAGAAAACACTATAAACTTGCAGATTTAATAATAAAAATGATGAAGTTGTCTTTCCCTCTGGGTAATTACACGAGTCATGGGGTTAAAGACCTCATCATCGAAGTTTAAGGACACTAGAAGCAGTTGGACTCAGACTGGTAGATGCTACAGTCTGCGGTCCTTAAATCAGACGGACGTGTGGCAGGATACCAGACTTACATCTTATCGCTCAGCACAAGCATCAAGAGTAAACCAAAACACACAAAAAACAAAAGAATCCAAATGTTGTTCGTGTTCACCCGCTGAGCGTTTGTCTGAATGTTCAAACCAGAGGGAAGTCGGCCCACTTCCACCGCAGCAGCAGGGGGTCACAAGGAACAAAGCTACCACTACGCTCTTCTATTTCAGTGACGCTTTTATCGCCGCGCTGCTTTAGCTTTGACGTCCTGCTAGGAAAAAAAAACATCAACAACAAAAGGGTTGTCGTTTTAAAACCGTTGCATATGTACAATTACTTTTCAAAACTGAGACGTTAAATGTGATTTTGCAGATTTGTACATGCATGTATGAGTTTATAAACAGTTCCCTTTGTGAAACGCTGAGCTTCGTAGTCAGACTGCTTCAGCCCAACCAGCTACAAAAATACAACCAGCCAGCGCTGATTCACCACATCATGCATAAAGTGGACAAAGTTCTCGTCTTATTTCATTAAAAAAATACTTAGTAGCAAAGCAGACTTTAAATTCATCATTCAGTTTATCTACTGGATTATATCTAAGTCATTTTCTTTGTCCTGTGTGTCTAAAGTCAGTATGGCTTACAAAAGGATCAAGGATCACATGTGTGCTCATTACAACACCTGAAATGAATCAGAAAAATACAGTATGTCATGTGTTTTAAGTCCTTTTCCGATGCATTTCATATATTATAAAAGAAAACAAAAAGTATTTTGCAAATCTACAAAGGTTTTTTTTTAATTTATGCAGAATCTTTTAATAAAGATGAGCATCAACTGTGCTTTGACAACAAAGTTTTTCTAAATATCCTGTTCCTCCTAGTGGCTTTTGATGAATTCCATCAACTTTAAATACTCAATAAAGTACTAATAATTTACACTTCCAGCATAACATTTTTGTTAGGATATGGATCCATTTTTAACATTGTTTTTTATGTATTTATAACACTAAACATCAGGCTATAAGTCTGTCTTGTTTGCTATCACAAATGTATACTAAGTTTGCAGTAAATGCTTTTATAGAGTATTTAAAAGTAAAATATTTTACATTCTGGCCCATTTGAGCAAGTTTTCCTAACCAGTCAAATCCCAAACACAGAAACAAAGTCAAGTAAGGGCTCATAATTACACATTTTTCAAAGGGAACAATGCATTAAAGTGTGAACAATTGCTTATTTCTATTCTTTTTTTATGATACTTGAGTGTAAAATGTATACAACAACTATAAACAATAAAAAAAACAAGAAATAAAAAAATAATTCTGCTTTTCCAGCTGTGAGATGCCAAAAAACAACAATGACCTTCAAAAAAATGAGATCCTCCTAAACTGATACTGCATTAATGCACTTGTCCCCTTTTGCAACTAAGAAATAAAAAAGTGCTACTGGCAGCGAGGAGGGACAAACAGTGGCTGGATGAGAGGCGCGTCGTCTTGTAGTTCTCGTGCTGCTCTTCCTATCTGTGTGTTCAGTTTCATGGTGGGGCGGGGAAGCCCCCCCCCTAGGAGACGCTGGAGCAGTGGATGCTTGGGGAGCCCATCTGTGTCAGCACCTTGTCGAGCCACTGCAGCGGGCCGTTCAGGTGGAGCTCGATCCAGCAGGGGGTGCTGGTCACTGTCTGCCGCCTGCCAGGCAGACAACAGATGGTGAGCATGCAGAACCAGCCGCTCTGGGTGTAAGTAAACACATCAAGTCCTGGAAAAACAAACAGCTGATCGATTTTAGCTCTGATATTGAACAAATGCTATAAAACGGGATCTATTCTGAGCTGCAGCTGAACTTCCTGGTATTTGGTAACACGAGGCTTCCACTTTTCTGTGAAATTATGGGGATTATTGTTGCACCGCGTCATTAAACTGCTTTAATAAGACAGTGAAGTTTGCTTTGTCTAGCGCTAGACCTAATCACAGAAGATGTTTTTCACATTTATACAAAACTAGAGTCACCGTCTGAACCCCAAACTTTAAAGGTTATTAAGCCTTTGTTTGTATAACAGATATCCATTGAGATTTAACTCTTTTCACCTGGAAGACACACAGTTCAACCTGTGTTCACTGAGCAGCTCCACTTAAGAGCCTTGCTCAAGGGTTTACAGTGGCGTTAACAAATGCCATTATTGGGCTTCTGTCCCATTTGGATTTTTTCATGTCAGAATTGGGACTTGAACTAATGACTGTCCAGCTAAAGGTCCGTGTCAGTGACCTGTAGGCCACCCCTCCACATAAATCAGATGGATTTCTGCTCATGAGTGTTGATTTTCTTTCTCCACATCACAGCATGCCTGCAGCCTCTGTAAGGGTTACTAAAGCAATGGTTCAAGAACAGAACATTTAGCAATTTCTAAGAACTTTTGTTCCAAAATGACACATTTAAAGAAACAATACGGCCCAATCTGAATGCCAATGAGATCAAAAAATGGAGTACTATTAAATCAACACAATTCAAGGTTTGAACAATAAAGAGACAATAATGTCGTCAGAAGGACAAAATGCACATTTTTAATCTACAGTTTTTTAAATTGCAAAAAAGCCCAAATCCAGTGTATTCTTGAGAATTCTTCAGTCTGATATTTGAAGAGGACTGTTCTTTATAACCCCTTTTCAAACTTTCATTTGTGACATGATTTTATTTCTCTTTCCTCTATCTTTACAATTCTTGTGTTCATTCGGACCTCAGAATGGACAGGACATACTGGGGCTGATTATGAGAACAGTGGGGCTGAACTATTTAAGGAAGCTTTGATGATTGAGGGTTTGGATCCAGATGTTTCACATCTTGAGGCAGTAATAAAAATAGCTGATTAAACAGCTTGAAGGTCTCATCGAGCTGACTGAAACACAGAATGATGCAGAAGGTTTGTAATAAAGTGAGCAGTGCCTCACCTTCTCTCCCAGATGTAACACTAAAAAACAGTTTCAAATGCTTTGTTACATCAGCTACTGTAAAGTATTCATTCTTGTGAACTGAATGACAAGAAGGTGGAGGGACAAAGGAGCTAAAGCAGATCTGTAGTGAAACAGAGAAAGTTAGGTGGAGGTGGAGTGGAAAGAGGCCTGTCTGATCACGTAACCTGAATCCTGTTTTTTAAGTGTCTCCACATGTCAGCGTCTGGTCTGGACAGGAATGGAGAGCAGCCGCTCGCAGCACAAAACTCTCCCTTGTGGAAATCTCACGCAGGCCCAACTTTAGGGCCGATCCTACGCTCCCCTTTAATTACATTTCCTCCTCTCGTACTATCAGTGAGTCAGACGCTGTGAAGAGTCAGACTGTGTGGAAAACAGAGCGCCAGAAGAGGGAAAGTCTGACATCTTTTTGACACAAAGCATGTGTGTTTAAAAATAGTCTGTCACGACAAGTGCGGCTTGTCTGCTGAGGAGACTTCCCTGACGTCATGCGCTGGATTCACCAGAGTGTGAGAAGGTGCCTGTGAGCGAGGGTGGCTGGATGTGATTCACAGTATCTTGTCTGTGTTTACTCAACTGCCCTCTAAAAGGCTGAGTCTTTGCTCATCAGCACCGATTAGTGCTGAAATGGCAGTAACAGTTGTCCTGCAGCTCACCTGTATTCAGCTCCCCAGCCCTTCACGAAGCTCATGCGGATAGTGCACATCCTGGTAAGCTGATACACGGCCTCGAAGCCCTGGTTGACGGACTGAGCCAGGAGGGCGGCAAACTCCTGGTTGTTGAAGATCTTCAGGTTACATCCTGGAGGAAACACAAGGAGCATTTCTATAAAACAAAACTCCCTCTCACTTCTGAGGCTTTTGTTAATCTGACAGTGTTTAACTCAAACTCCTGTTCGGAACTAAAATTACTTCAGTAAATAGGATTGCGGCTGTAAACTTAAAAAAACACATATCAACCAATAAAGTAAACAAACCACTGTGCAAAGGAAAAAACAATGTGTATTTTCCCCCCACAGTGCATGTTAACAAGGGAAACCAGCCTCAGAATAGTGGTGCGGTGAATGATGTGGGCTCTACCAGTCACAGTTGTGATGACACAACCAGAGCACATCTGTTCCAAATCATCCAGTTTACAACAATCAACTTCAATTATTCCACATTTGGAAAAACTCCCAGCATTCCGTGTTTTATCGCTAATATTACAAAAATCTTTCAGGCTGATTGTTTTAGCAGCATTTATGCCTTCCTGTTATTATTTTGCTGAATATTCATCTCAATTACTCATTCAGACACAGACAGGAGCGCCATCCTATATTTTTTGGAGTATAAGTCATGTTTTTGGGCATAGTTTGGCCAGGGATGCGACATACTCAAGAGTGACTTATGTGGGATTTTTTAAAACATAAATTAGCTCATATATTCGCAATTTCTCAATAATAACCAGTTGCCCTTTAGCAGTTGTTTCCCACTAACAACCACCAGAGGGCACTGTAGGTGAGTGTATCAGAATTTGCTACTGACATTAATGCAGAAGAAGAATCACCGTCCAAAACAAACATGGAGGAGAATGTGATCGTTTTCCTCCTGAACTTAATATTTTTCTTATTTGCATCAATACATTATTACTCTTGTTTTTATTGTTTCCTTCCTCTGACTAGTGCGGAACAGCAACTCACACTAGGTTACAGAGACGCAGTAGTTCTGCTGAAAGTGCCGTCATCCAGACACAGTTACTGGAGTAAAAGGTAAAGATTACCTTAAAAAAATAAAAAGAAATTGACTATTCGCACGACATTTTCTAAATATGTGCGGCCAGTAATGAACTCTTTTCTTGGTCGTACCCAGAAGGTTTTATGGAGACATGCTTACACATGCTTTTGTAGACCTCTTCAAAATAAATACATAAATAAATAGCTTTCACAGAAGCTCCTCCCACGCGTCATAAGAGCATCTAGTTTATAAACATGTTTTTGGACAAGCATTGAGCATCGACTTTGACGCACCACGAAAAAGAGGCAGTGGATGCAAATTTGACGACTCGCGTTTAAGCGAACAATTTCAATGAAAAGTCTTTGCAAACACGCTCAGACCAGAATTTTGGCGTTCTGCGTCTGGAACGCATGTAATTGCTCATTGATACACAAGTTTTTAGGTCAAATCACGGGCTCTACGTACAAATGGGGCGGTCATTGATCGTGTGCTAAATGTTCAACCTGGTTCAACTTTTTCACACTGAATCGTAGCAACATGGATCTGTGACCAATCAGGGACTCGGGTTTGGTAGAGACGTGTGGGTGGTGAATGCTTCAAAACATGGAGGTACCAACCATTGTACACATGATCACAAAGGAGACGTTTAACAATTGACGGATATTTATTGGAAAAAACAGAGCTGTAAAAACAAAAAACCTGGAGCAAGATTTGTGTGATTTTCACTGCTTTGACTTCATTCTGAGCCTCTTCCTATTGTAGGTGGCTAATCGTAGGAGTGATAATAAACAGGAAAAACACAAAAGAAGAAGAATCTGCTTTGTACTGCTACCTGCATGTGTGGCGCTGGTCCGGTGTGAACACTACCAGCTAGATGTGCATTCATGAAACTGCGTAGAGTGCGTTCTTGAACGCGTGTGCACATTACGCCGAGCTTGGCAGAGTTGTTCAGAAGCGTTGCACTCTTCTCCCAAAAGTGCAACTTGTACTCCAGTGTGTCTTTTAGTCCGAAAAATACAAGGACCCATCTTTGCTGCTACTGTTCTGAATGAGACAACATTCCATTTTTGGTGCTGACTGAGTCAATGAAATCTGCTCTGCTCATATCCAACCTTATGTATTAAAGAACACGGTCTGGTCAGTGATTCATGCTCACATTACGTCACCCTAAGCCACAGGGATATTTGAAACAAGCCAAAGCATTAATTACCAGTCTTAGTCATAGTTCTATCCAAAAGTGTTTTCTTTTTGCCTCCAGTCACCAACACGCTTTCAAACATGTCATTACTACAGCAGCGAGATGTAATAGTACCAGTGAAACAACCACATTTCTATTCTGATATTTTAAACAGTATTGTGTCTATTTTGCAAAACTTTTATTTGGATCACAGAGATCCTATCCATCTGTTTACCATTATCTGCTTAAAAGGAAAAGTACACATGCGGAAGAGATTGGTTCAGACTTCTTCAAAGTCTCCTTTGCTCCAATGATAGTGCTTCCTTATGCCCCCTTCCCCTCAGTTTCTGGCTTCAAGACACAAACCTGGAGGGATCTTGCAGACTGTGGCGGGGTGCCAACCATAACGCTGATTACAGTTGGGACTCTGAACAAATATAGCGCTATCACTGAGACACTCCGCAAACACTTCTCCTCCGATGTAGTACAGCCGCACGCCCCGGCCTTGGAGACAAACAGAGAAACAATAGAAGTGTGAGATGAAAGCCACGATGACATCAGGAGCAGCACAGACAGAAAGAGTTTTATCAAACTTGAGAAAATAAATAAAAACCTCTGGTCTGGGTAATGGGCCTTACCAATGTGTCTGCGCGTTAACTCCACCGCCGCATTGCGGTTGACGTTGGACAGTAAACCAAGGCAAAAGCGCTCAGAGTTGGAGGGGTCTGTGAAGCCGTCCACTGTCAGGGAGGGCTGAGAGGCGTGGAAAGTCTCTCCAACTCGTTGGTTCAGTTCGTAGTATGAAATAGAGCACCAGAAGGCCGGCTCACAGTATGTCACTGGCTGAAGGTCTTAAGTGGAGAAACATACGTGCAGTTGGTTTATATCAAAGTTAAACAGAAAGAAAGAAAACAGACCTCTGTACGATTAACATTCAGAATGCAAAAGCCAGCAGAATGACAGGCAATGAATATGTTAATAATAAAACACGTGTGCTTCACACAAAATGTGAAATTAAGGAAGGAAAACTGAAAAACAATCACTACGGAGAGAGGCAAAAAAGAACTGAAAAAAGAGGATGTGTCACAAAATGTTACACCCATGTTTACCCGAAGCTTTCAGCAGACAAAAGGCGGGAAGTCAGCGCTCACTGATGGGATGCCAGGAACTAAATGGCTAAATGACACGCTAATCTGTGGCTGTTTTCACTTGGTTCTACTGGTTCTGGTCATTTTCTCCACAGCGTGGAACAATCTTTAATGACTTC
The DNA here is from genome assembly GCF_002922805.2 of Oryzias melastigma. Taxonomy (NCBI): domain Eukaryota; kingdom Metazoa; phylum Chordata; class Actinopteri; order Beloniformes; family Adrianichthyidae; genus Oryzias; species Oryzias melastigma. The sequence goes on from NC_050514.1 coordinate 10,128,820, forward strand.
TCCATCTTGCCTTTGAAGTCCAGAGGAGAACTCGTGTTTTTGAAACCGGAGAGCTTTTGTTATTTCGTCAGAAAAGCCTCTTTGGAGTTTTCCCGTTCGAACAGAATAAGCGTAGGATCTTGTTATTAGTGTTAGTGTGGGTTGAGTGGTGTCTTGGCCTGTTTAATAGCTCAGATGGTGAGCGAGAAGACAAAGGTTTCATTCATTACCTAGTTTCCGCTAACAAAAACGGTGCTAAACCAAACAAGAGAATTCCCTCTGGGGAGGAACACTCTTGAAAGATTTTCCACGTAAGTAAAGACAGACAGGGGAAAAAGGAAAACACACTTCAACACACTCACACAGTTACCTAAATTACTGTGTGTGGGTGAAACGGGGTTAGGTGACAGGTTTGGGGAGCTGGTGTCCATGCTGTGGGTCATCTGGTGATCGCTGGTCTCCCCATCCTCGCTGAGGTAACCTGGTGGGGGCGTTTCTGAGACAGATCAAAAACAGTCAGAACACATTTAATCACATTTTCATCTCAGAGACCTGATTGAGGTTTATTGAGTATCTGGATTGAAACTGAAAAACTAAAATCAACTTTAATATTAGGCTTCTGGATTCACCAGGTCAGCAAGAATAAAAAAATCTGCGTGAAACCAGAACTTTAAGTAGTAAATGAAAGTCACGTTGGATAAAAACAAGTGACACATTGAAAGACCTAATAGCAAATTTCTGAAAATAAGTAATTTCCTGTGCGTGTCAGAAAAAACTCTCACTTCCCTGATTTTAACTTTCTTGTTTAAAACACAAAAAGAAGTGAAACATTGTTAAATCTATGAAGAAAAAATCATATGAATCAGTTCTAAAATTCAATCCAAGTTAATAATCAATTGCTGAATCACATAGTTCGTTTTATGATGGAAATGATTCCGGAATTTAACTAAACAAGAAGAAAAAACTAAAATATATGTAATAGAGTCCTACTTCTTTATTTCTTTCTAAAATTGTTGCACAACATTTTTGGGTTCATGCAGTTCAGCTGTTGCTGATCAGCTGTCGGTTGGTCGTTTTGTTCCAACTCCAAGAGTCACTCCACTTAACTATATCTTACTATAACTAAATATAGTTAAGAGTGTCAACTGAATAAAGAAACAGATTGAGAGACATTGAAGAGATAATCATCAAAATAAAAGGGTAAGAATATCACTTCTTGACTCCCTCTTTGAAGACCTGCTGTTCATCTGTGCAGGTTTTTTGATCAGGCCTTAAATCTTCAACCTGAATGTGACAAACGTGATTTGACAGACTTCAGACGGGACATCCGTGTGATCAGAAGCCAGGTACCTGGTATGTAATTGCTTTGGGGCTCAATGCCAGCAGGGAAGTTGGTGTTTTCAGGGATTGAATGGCTGTAGTCATCCAGAGGAGGAAACTCACTGGGGATTTCAGTGTGTCTGGGCACGAGCACCGGGGGGAGAACTGTAACAAGGACAAAAACATGGGCATACACTGAATTACATCAAAACTACAATGTGATCAATGGAATATATTAAAATAAAATAAACAACCTGTTTAGAAAAACAAGGATTAAACTCTTAACAGGAAAAATGTGTAGTATAAGGAGTATATCTAGCGATCAATCTCCCATGAAAGGTGATAAAAATGGCTCCTGGTGTTTCATGTTTCTTTCTGAAAATAGCATGTGATATTTGCTCCTGAGGCTGTCATACCTGGTGTTTCCACCCTTTGATAGTGGTATGGGTTAACACACACTTCATCTTTCTTTGTATGGAAGGCGTACTCGCACAGCTCCACCGCTCGCAGCTCGTGGTGAGACTGCAAGTCGGGCCAACGCCACAGCCGGCAGTAGATGACATGGGGCAGACCTTTTCTGTGGGAGACCTGCAGACGGCCATCTAAAGACCTTCAGAAAGAAGAGAAAGAAAACAACTGTTCAGAATAACCTTCTGTTACGCTTTCACAAAAAACTATAGATAGTTCTACTTTTATTCGTTTTTTAAACATTAACTTAATTATTTCAACTTGAACACACAACGCGCAGGAAATTTAAAAAGTAATGGGAAAATCACCTCTTTCAGAAAAATTAAGATGATTTTCAACAGTTTTCTGTGGAAGCATGACAACTTTTTGAAATGCCGAAATTGTTCTCCTCTTTTCAACACGTTAAGGGACAATTAACCCATTACACTCAGTTAAAGGATTCACTTATCCATCTAGTATTGTTTCTTTTAAGACTGTTAAACCCTTTCTTTTCAGATCTTTATCAAATCTAACAAAAAGCAGATAAAAAACGCTTTTTTCAGGCAAGCTGAAAGTTAAATCTGACATTTACAGTATTAATAAATTCCTCCACATTCCTCTTGAGTTGCTTGTCTATAAGTAAACACTCTGAAATAAAGCTGGAAGGCTTTCCTAAACTTGCCTCAGCAAAAGAAATAACAGGCGCCGTCATGATTTTGCCTTGTATTATAATAGGGATCTTGTATTTAAATTAAGTCAGAATTAATTAAAAAAAAAACCAAAATGTTTAAATTAGGATTGTTAGAAATCACCACAAAGTCCTTATAAATGCCTCACAGTGTGCTATTGTTGTTGGATATGGCTTCAGTTGCAATAAACATCTATAGTAGGTCTGCAAAATAGATCGAAAATGTTTCAACATTGCGATATCAGCTTGTGCAATACATGTATCAGAAATGATGGAAAAAACACAATAAATGGTTACCTTAAATGTGCACATGCATAGACAGACTATCAATCACACTATCAATCTTGTTCTTTATTGATGTCCATAATACGTTTGACCAGTACTACTAAGATATAGCATTTGTTCTATTGTGCATTTTTCTGACATACAAGTTCTTCCCTTCCTCCTATTGAGATAACTTGCAGTATTATTTAAATAAAAAAGTTGCAGTAAAAAAAGAAATTATGTTTTATTTATTTTTTATTTTTTTTGCTATTGGTTCATGTCAAGAGCCAAGAGAAACTATTCAACCCTGTTTTGGAAGATTCCTTGTTGTTGTTTTTTAATCTTTTAATGTACAGTATAAAGAGAGGGTGCTGCAAACTGGAAAAGACCAACAACGGTCCACATGTGTTGATTTTGTTGTATTAGAGGTCTTGAAAGAGAAACAGTAAATATTTAACTTCTCCCTGTGTGCATCACTTGCAGGACAGAAGTTGTCACACAAAAGTAAAGAAATAATCCGTTAACCCTTAAAATACATATTTAACATATTTGCTAATTTACTACCTGTTTTCTGATTGTTTACTTTTGTAAAATATATCGTATTTTCTGTCAATGGAAATTCTGCTTAAAGTCTGCTCTTTAGACGCAAAATTTCTTCTAAAGCAGTTTGTTTTTTGAATCCCTAAAAGGATTGCCAGGCCAAATAGTCTAATAATAAACAACTGGAGATTAGGTTGCATGGTCCGTAACAGGGATGTCATTGTGTTGTATAACATCAGTCCTCATCTGGCATTAAATGTTCCTGCTGTGATGATTTAGGTCAACAGACAGCAGTGAGTTCCCATTTACATCACAGATTGACAAAATGGGGTATAGCTTCTAATCTGGGACTACAATGACCCAACATTAAAAAAAAAAAAAAAAAACTCAACTCATTATCTTATGCAAGAGGCAACAGACACATATGTCCTCCTATCTGTCTGCCTCACCCATGCACTCACACATGAACATAAATACTAGCGAAGGGTCAAAGGCTTAAAGCAAAGCCCTTTAGAAGGACAAGTGTCTTCATGAATAAAACCATGGCCGTGTGCTGTTTCACTGCTGAAGTTGTCCTTTATCTGGGTCAGCTATGGTACATCCAGCAAAGTGCTGCTTTCATTTTGTATTGCAGTTGCTTTCTGTGGCTTTTCTTTCACACCTCTTTGCTGCATAAATTGCACCACCGTGATATGGCAGAGCAGTTTTCTTCGGAATTTGAGTAGTCTTCGAGCCACTGTATAGTCTTGCATGAAGGCAGAATAAACAGTGTGGAGTCAATGACCAAACACAATCACCATGATGGAGGAGCTGTCTATCAGCTGATTCTTCGGTCCTGACTGAGACTTTGCAAGTTTATGGCACTTCAGTGTTGTTACACCCTACAGCTCTATACACTGATAACAGGAAGAGCTACAGCTTCACATCACATATTTTTCAGTGATATACTGACATTTATGCTGACAACATGTAACATTTGTGTCACATGTTATCATATGTAGCTTTATACGAGTTAACATTTTCTTGGAAAAAAAAAAACATTCAACATCTTATGTGTGAGTTGGTAAACTAATAAAATACTAATATCAAGATTGAGACTATGAACCATACATTTAAGTTATGCTGAACATCCCTTCTTAGAAAGCTACACAACATACGTCAAAAGAAACCTCACTTTTACAAGAAATTGTTAAACTGATCTGCATCTTGTGTTTTTTTTTTTTTTTAACAGAATTTTACAGAAGGAAAAAAGCAGGGCAAATTTTAGCTAAATAAATTATGGTAACTGTTTGTGCAGGTGCACTTGTGACCACAGTTCCTCTTATTTTCCTCTTGCAGCTTTCCTGTGTTGGTCACAATTTTTCATGACCAATTGCAGCTATTTCCTTTTAAGAGATTTCTTAATACCAGATCATTTCTGACTGACTGCTGCAGCCATTTAAACATTCTCTGTCAGGAAATGACCTCGGAAAATGCCTTTAAATGAAGCCACATTCTTACTGTTATGAAAGTAATAAATACAATTTTAAAACTCTGTTCTATCAAACTGAAACAGTTTGTGTTGTGTAATTTGAAAGAGTTATTAATTCAAGAGTGATGCTGACATGAGGGATACGTGCACTGTGGTAACAGTAATTGCATGCAGATTTTTTGAAGAAAAAAACATGTTTATTTTATCTCAGCAGTAGAACTGTGTGGTTTCAGTTGAGCAATAAATGTAGCAAAAGAGAAAATATTGTTAATCATGTTTGTACACCAGAATTGTATGAGGGTGCTCATAACATAACTTCATAGGTAAAGATAATCAGAAGATCTTTTGTGTATTCTGTACCTGATTCAAAGACAATTGAGAAATAAAAAGAAATGTTACAGTTCCTCAAAACAACCAAAGGGGGCAGGTGGCAAAAGAAAGCAATTTGCAAATTAATATTATATATTAAAACATCTTCATTTAAATCAAAAATAAACATCTGGTGTAAACACTTTTTTATGTTTATTGTTCTATGTTTTATTAATGACAACTCTTTTTTTTAATCTGTTGCTAAAATCAATTAGAACTTAAGTTTGTACACTATTAAAGACCCACTTCAATGAAAATCGTGATTTTTTTCCCCTCATGATGGACATTTGTAAAATAATTAAGCTGTGTTTCTGAGTATCTCTTTATTCAAATTGTGATGAATAAAACGCAGATGTAAAAATGCCATTGGGAAGCTGTCAAATGTGATATAGAAACTGAAATGGGCGGGCCAAAGTCCCTGTGCTCCGCTCCATTCCGATGATCCACTTGCAGACACGTAGATCCAGATACATTTTCATTTTTCTTATCCGAGCTGGCATCTGGCTCAAAACTGTATGGCTGGATAGCTCCGATATTGTTCACTATTTCTGTTGCACTGGTAATGTTAGGTTGAAGGAACTAGAAACTAGGAGAGAGTTTAAACAAAGGGATGATGGGATATCAGCGGAGGTTTACCTCCAAGCCAACATTCCCGCCCACAAGTTTCTGATGAACTCCTGCCACTCTGCACAAACTATATCCTAAAATAGCCCACACAGGTTCTTAGATTTTGGCTAAAAGCAACATAATCATGATTAAAAGACAACCTGAAATGAGCTTATGCTAAAGTGAAAAAAATAATTGGAATATAGATTTTTGTTTTACTATGGGGAAATTGTGTCAATGCCTTTGTGCTCTGTGACCCAAAACAGACGCTGAATTGACCTTACGGCCAACCAACATGTGTACTTGTATGGGGCTGGGGAGTGCAAACAGAGAGTGCACACACATATGCAGCTAAAATAACTTGACTTGACATGTATTAACAGATTAAGTATTCATTTCAGTGAAGGGACATTCTGATAAAGGACAAGGAATAAATACAGCTTGTGACGATTAGTGGATTCATCAATTGTAGATAAGTGTGTTTTTGCCTGACACACTAAACAGACTCAGACAGAGCAGATTGTGCTTCACTAAGCTAAGAAGGAGGGGGGCACATCAACCACTAGGAGGTATGCTTAATTTACACTGAGACACACACAAATACAATGCATGATCAGGATAGAAAAAGGTGGTAAACACAAACTTCAAACTTCTTTCCGCTTATATTCTAATGTTAATGACAGATGTAATAGAAGTCTCTGACAAATCTAAAATACAACTCTGTCTAAAGTTTTCCAAAACTATCAGAAGATGTTTATTTGATATTACAAATTATTTTGTATATTTTTGGTGCTTAAAGGTAAATGATAGGTATATGTGACAACTTGTTCTTAAAAGCAAAACAAAAAGACTGTGTAATTGACAAAGAAAGGGGCTGCTGCCCAACAATAGGTCTGGAGTGCTGAAGGCACCTTAGACTGAACCCCTCACCCCCCTTCCCCGCCCTCTGTCTGCTCCACCGTCCCTCTGTTCCCACTGCCAAGCCTCCAGAACTGAATGACGGCTGGGTCATGGGCGGGTGGGGCAAGGAGGCTGAAATAGCCTTTGTGCTTTTCAAAAAGTCTGTGGTCAGTTGGTCAAGCGATGACTGTAGGCTGTAATCACATGAGATGGAGTAAAGATCTGCAGCCCATAAAAAGCATCAGTTTAGAAGACAATGATGTCAGATTTATGTCATTTTTTGCTCTGTCCTTCAACAAATCTGACCACTTTGGGATTTTCAATGGTGAAAATTAGTCAGATCATCAATTAGTTCATGAAAACTATTCTAGGATACAATTTGTAGCTATTAGTTCTTGGGTTATCAGTGTACCCCCATTTATAAATAATCTATTGGGACCAGGATTCCAAACTTTATTATATGTTATAAACATATTGGCAACTGAGTGAGAAATAAAGTCTTAATGTCAGAAGACTATTCAGCAAAAAGTCGAGGAAATTTTTTTAAAAAGTCATACATTTATAGTAATGCCTTCCCTGACATAATTTTGCATATAAAATAAGTATATAAAATAACTATTATCTAACAATAGGATACTGACAATGGGGGACATCTGATAAAACTGCTATAACATTTTCACTGAGTTTTTCTTAATGCTACTCCAGAATATGAAATAAACAACTTTCAACAAAAACTGTTTCTATTTATCTTTTGGTATTACATTTTCACCTATAAAACGTATCTTCAATTCTAAATTTAGAGCATATTTTAGCCAGCAAATGCACTTCAGCAACAGTGAGACTCAGACAAAGAAACATATTCCATACACATCTCCAACTCTCTCTGGAAAAGTCATTAGACTTCTAGCTTTCAACAAAGGTGGAGATGGGAGGGGGCTGCCATTGCATGTGAGCCAAAAGAAGGTTTCACTATGGCATGTAGGTGATATCACACAGGGCTGAGGTGTTCTGGGACCAGTGAAGGAAGGGCTAATGTGAAATACAAAACCAGACCATCAGTTAGGCTAGATGACGAATAAGACAGATTGTACTCAAAAACTAGGGGAAAATGGAAGACGGAAAACCATTGGTTTTATGGCTAATAGGAAATGAGCTAAGCAGCATGGCTCTCTCTGAAGAATAAGGAATGATCATGAAAATTCAGGATTTAGGTCACTGAAACTCTTTGGTTCTTTGTATACAACCCATTTCTTACAGTGTCTAAAGTGTGGAAAATCAAGCTTTGCAGACTCTGCAGAAAAATCCATTTATCATTTGTCTCAACATACTAAAGAATCCTCCAACTTGTTTTGTTCAAGAATTATCTTTATCTATTACAAAGAGAACTCCACTATAATGAAAGTTGTGCAGAAATAATCATGACCTCTGAATTCGGGGCCAATGAACCCACAGATGCCACACAGCAAGATTTAGACTTTGATTTTTTTCTCTTCCATGCTATCAACCGTTCTATTGCTGTACACACATTCAAATGTTGAATATTAATCCTTATACCATGGTCCGGTTGACAACATGTGACAACATGTCGCAGCACGTATCAAATAGTCTGATCTAAAGAAAAAAAATAAAAAGAATAAAGTACTAAAAATCAATTGACTATTAATTTATTTTGTAAGTGACCATGGTATAAGCGAGATATTGCCATTTAAAGTGTGCATTATTAGAAATGAAAGCACTTCATAGAAGCAACCATCTGAAGGATGGAGGATGGTTTAGGCTTCCACGTCGTGTGTTCATTTCTTATGAAGCACACTTTGTCAGGCATTATCCAGTACTTATTTCTAGTAATTTCGCTAAATGAAAATAAGACTGCTTGTACACAGTCCCAAATTAAATCAACAGCTTCATTTCACAGCTCAGTTGCACACATGTATTGTGTGCTCAGCTTTTAAACCTTATTGTATAACATTTATTTAAAAAAATGCTAGTATGCTAGACAGGTTGAAGAGATCCCCTAGCTTTATCAGTTGAAAAAAGATGGATGTATAAAAGATTGGGGGACCTTTCTGTGTGGAGTTTGCATGTTCACCCCGTGCATGCCTGGGTTTTCTCCAGGGACCCCCCCCCCCAACCGTCCAAAAACATCCTCCGTAGGTTATTTGGTTACTCTAAATTGTCACTAGGTATGAATGCGAATGTATGATATGAGAGTGTGATTGTGACCCTGTGGCAGACTGGCAAACTGTCCAGAGTGTACCCTGCCTTCGCCCATAAATGGCTGGGTTAGGTTCCGGCAGCCCCGTGACTTCAGAGGGACAAAACGGGTTTAGAAAATAGATGGGTAGTACAAAAGATTGTTTAAGACATATATTCAAATTGCAAAATATGAACCAATAAATAAAATCTTTATTTTGAAATATTATGGGACTATATTCTCAAAATCTTTAAACTGACCAATGTGACATGTCAAACCTAGTAATGTGCCAAGAACTCAAACGCACACAACAATTATGGGGTCCAGATGACCACCCATACATTGATGTGCGATCCCTCGCATGGCAAAAGTGGACAAAGGTGGACAGGATTTTATGTCTGCCACGGACACCAGTGAAGATAAAAAAAAAATCCTTGAAAAAAAGTTCAGCGTGCTGTCTTGTGGGGTCCAGATGACCTCACTTTTAATGTAAACATGCCTAGGATAGCACAAGGGTTACACCAGTGAGTGAAGAAAAGACGGACAACTGGTTGAGTCAAACCACAGTTATTTAGTTTGAGTTGATTTGAAGCTAGCTTTTAGTTTCCTGGTCATTGCCAACACTAAATAAAAGAACTATGACCTTCCCAGAAATTGGAAAATAGGTACAACATGCTTGGCATCTCTACCTATACAAGCTTCCATAATATTGTTGAGGATGACAGTGTATTGAAATGAATTATGGTATGTGATAAATCGTTCACTACACAAAAACATTACGACACAAAAATTCAATGAAGCCTGATGAACTCCAAAACAATACTTAAATCGACATTAAAGGAGAAATATGGCCAAAATGTATGAAGGATATTAACTTCATCAATTTAAACATGTATTTGGACATTGCCACAATACTACTGTGAATTTCCTGTTTTTTTGTTCAACATGCAGTGTAAAAAAAAAAATAAAAATGAAAGTGCAATAAAAATTAAAACTCAACTATTTCTATGAGCAAGGTCTTTGGACTCCTTGGGTAGTTTCCGAAGCAGCTCAACTTGTCTGTTTGTAATATTAAATTAAAGTAATATATATATATATATATATATATATTTATCTTTCTTTTCTTTTTTTTTTATTTCATACATGCACCCAGAAAACACAAACATTAGCTTCTATTCTCATATTTTACATAATGGTTGCATGCACGGTTGCACACTGGTATAGTGGTTAGCTCTCTTGCCTCACATTGAGAAAGTCCTGTTTCAAATCTCAGCTTCGTCCTTTCTGAGTGGAGTTTGAATTCTGCTTGTGCATAAGTGGGTTTTCTCTGAGCCTTCTGGCTCGACCCCATCATGCTTAATAGATTAACTGATTAATTAAAATTTTCCTTCAATTTAAATCAAAATTTAAAATTGACACATATCAAGCAGCAACCATGCATGAGAGCGTAAGTGTTTTACGCCTCGTTTCCCCAGAGCGGTCTGGTACAGGAGGAGTAGTGCAGGACGGACGAGTTCATTCTGGTGAGTGTTTCCACTTAGTTAAGACTGAGTTTTCACGGCGCATGTGTGTTGTAGACTGCTAGCATGTCATTGTAGTCTGACGACTAGAAAAGCAACAACAATGCAGACCATCCAGCAGCTTGTCGTTTTGTTGCTTTACTTTTTAATGTTTGAAAGACGATTGCGGGCGTCTAGGAAGAATATCACTGTAAAGAGGAAAACAATGTTAGCTTAGTGCTATACTGGTGCTTTCTCATGTCATCACTTTCTGCCAATCAGCAGGTGGCAACAGCAACTCCGTCCCAACCGTCCCGTTTTATTTTTCTATGGACCTACCATGGATGGCCCCTTAAGAGGTACTGGCTGGAACTGTTTGATGGGTCCATTTAACAATGGAAATCCTCAAAATACTGAATCGAACCAGACTGCAGTGGAAATGAGGTATTAGAGACTACTGTCTGAAAACTCTATGTTTAATTCTTTTGGGATCCTTCGCTAACTTTATTGAAACAATGATGCAACCTTTTAAACAAAGTAGTTTTTATAGCTGCATATCCAGTCCACATGTGATTTGTGGACTTGGTGAAGGCATTTGAACATGTCCCGCTGGATATCTTGTGGGGGTACATTTATGATACATGAGCTGCTGTCGAGGGCCATTCGATCCCTATACAAACAGAGCAGTGGCTCGGTTCACATAGCTGAAAGGAAGTCAGACTGTTTTGGGGGTGTAAGCTGGACTCTGCCAGCTATCTTGTTCATAATTTTTATAGAGATAATTTCTCAGGGCAGCAATATGTCAGTAAAGTTTGGCTTTGGTAAATGTACAATTCCTTCTCTCCTTTTTGCGGTCATCTAGCCATGACACACAGCTCTCAATAGAATCATCTGCAGATTAATTGGAAGCGACACCCACAGGTTTGAGGCCAGTATTTTCAGCCTGCAAAAGCAGTAATATCCCCTCTGGTTTAGGAATTATTAACTTCCAAAGTGGAGAAGTACATCCCTCCCCTCACTACGGTGGGCTGTAAGAAAACATAAAATCCCTAATACAAGCTCCAAAAAGATTTATATTGGAGCTTTTGCATAAATATACCTCACCCATTCAAAATGAACTCAGAGTATAGGTGATACTTGTCCACATCAAGAAGAGACACTTGTGGATTGGACATCTGGTGAGAATGCCCCATAGACATCTTCCTTGGGAGACCCTCCAGTCAGTCATGTCCAACCAGAAAAAAGATACCCTGTGTGATTTAGGACATGCAAGAGAGATTTTATCTCTCGGCTGGCCTGGGAAAACTGCAGTATCTTCCCAGAAAATCTGGAAGTGGTACCAGAAACAAGAAAGTTTGGACTTCCTTTCCGAAACCCCAAATAATCAGTAGATCAGAGCTGCCCCCAATCATGGTCGTCAAGTTCTACCACCTCTCTGTTCTCCAGTTCTCTCTGCACTACTGATTACCTGGATCATGTGTGTTTTGTCTATCAGAATGACGAGACACCTGAGTCAGCTGATCAACAGAAAGCAGTGCAGAGAGAGGTATGAAGGTGGAAGATCTCAAGGATGAATCAGTGGTTCCTTCTTAGTAAAGATCTTTCATGATACTCCTATCTAATTCCAGTACATAGTGAGAAACATTGAGCTATTGCATAGCCATGATGATAAGAATGAGTGAAGTCCAAGCACATGTGATAACTCACAGTATAGCCGGATGAGTGTCACAAAGGACAAGAAGCAAAATGATGGCTCACAAAAAACTAAATATTAAAAAATAGGTAAGTTATTGTTTATTTTCAGTCTCTTTTTGCTGTTCTAATACTACATAAAAACATCAAATCAATCTCTGTCACACTTTATGTCAAGACAGCAGAAAGTATTGAACCTAATGTGGCTTTTATAAAGTTTCAGTGCATTACATTCACAAAAAGTTTTAACTTCACAGAAATTTTACTATATTTTAGATTAACCATTTCTGTATTTATATATTCACTTGGAGATAGAAGAAAAACACCTTTATCTTGCTGCTTCTTCAGATCAAGTCATGCACATTCAGCACCAGTCCCACACATGCAGCAGGCGTGTTAGCCGTAGCAGCCACTTCAACACAAAGGAGTATTTGTTGTCTGGTGACTGTGTCTGTGTGTGTGTGTGTGTCACTGCGTTTAAGTATTTTTGCCTAGTGCGTGTGCACTCCCCCGCAGATAGTGAGACGTCCAGGGCCAAATAGAGGCAGAGGTTTCTCTAACCCCTCCACCCGTGGTGCAAGCCGCAAACCAAACAGCAGCCCACGCCCTCCTCAAAGCCCCAGCAGGCGGAAGGAACATTCCTCTGAGCTGACTAACCACATGCATCTGCACACACTTGCACTGACACAGGAACAGAACCATGTACAATCACAGAAAATTAATGTTATTTTTTCCGACTGCTTTTAACTTGCAGACTATATATCATAAATTGCGCCTCCACTGCTTTACGTAAAAGTTGTTGGTTGCTAAACTGCTCACTTTAAACAATCAAAAACTACAATAACAAAAGAATTATATACTTGCCATCAACAATGTTCAGTTTAAAGATACTATCCTTTCGTAGCAGAAACAAACGCAAGAACCTCCCCCACTTTAAAACAGAGTAAACAACACCCAGGAAAGGAAGTATTGTCTTCAAAAAGACAAGAACACATACAGACTGTTTACATATCTGTACTGATTCACAGTTGTTTGCTCTGTTTCAAACAAATCAAACAATGGCTAGAAACCCAAATCTGGCGGTAAAGGGCAATTTTATTACTGTCATTAGAACAGCAAGTCTCAAAGAGACAGACAACCCATATGAGCTTTCTGTGACCTGTCTTTGAGCACTGTCCCAGCTGAACAATGCTGTCTTAGATGACTAAGATATGACACATTTAATGCAGTCTGTCAATGTGAATGAATGCTCATGTCAGAGGATGAAGAACTTTAAACACATGAGGAAAAAAAGTGAATACAACAAATATTAGTAGATTTTCACAATGTAAAATCACTGAATTCCAAGTGCAATTTGTATAGTAGTACAGCAATATCTTTTAGTCTTAACTTTTAAAACATGTTGTATTTTTCAGCATTTAAGGGAACTGTGTTTAAACAGACAAAATAAAATAGAATAGAAGAGTCTAGAAAATAAGCCTTTATTGTCATTATACACAATATAATGACATTTAAAAATAGTTCAATTAAAATGGACACATGACAGACAAATACATAGATTAAAAAACTGATAAAAATGTACAAGAATCAGGTGGCTCTTAGTCCAAAAATAGAGTTCAACACTGTTACAGCTTAGGGAAAGAAACTGTCCCCTAAGTCTGTTTGTCATGGCTAGTATGGAACTGAAACGATCTGCGAAAAGGCAGTAGGTTAAAAAAATGAAAATCATCATGGAGAATTGGCCTTCAGATGGCACATTCCTCCTCTCCAGGTACAATGGAGAAACTAACTGCATGAATTAACACTGAAATATATTCTATATTAATCTTGAAAAGTAACTGTCTGCATATTTATACAATGTGAAAAAAAAGTATTCTCAGTGCCCAGGCAGGCATTATCAATAGCAACAAGACTACTTAAAAAAAATGAATAAAACAGTTGCAATTTCAAAATGTAATAACTGGCCCTTTTTAGTCTGAAAACGTTATATTTGGTCGCATGCCGTTAGGTCTTTTTTATTAAAAATACATATACAAATGATAATTATCACTTGACAATGTGTCACTCATTCAAAAAGATTTATTACAAAACTGAGCAAGTCATTAGGGGATGTCAATAGCTATTCATTTTCTTAAACATTTTAAAGTGACAATGGTTTTATTAGAAAACAATTTTAAAAAACAACTATTTGAAAAGATTGTATGAAATGTTGCCAGAATACACAGTTTTAATTAACTGTTTGTTTTGGACTTGTGTACAGTTAATCTGTTGTTTGACGCTGGAGCATTTGAAGCATGTTGCGGTGCAGGTACATGCAGTGTCACTTTGGGACAGTAGTTGTAGTGTCTATGTGTATTCAGGGAAGTTTGTCATCCAGACACAACCTGACATTCTTCTTGAGTGCTGAACTAGTGTCTAGTAAAAAAAAAAAATAAAAAATAAAAAACACACACACACCAGTTCAATCGCAGTAATGAATTTCTTCTGTGGTTTGTTTAGTTTTTTGCCTGCAAACCACACAAACTACATTCCTGAATGGTATTCCAAGATGCTGCAGCTCGCCTAACTGTCTGCTTCATTCCTCTCCTTTATCTTGCCCCCTGCCTTTCCGGTTTGACTCTCTCAAATTTCAACACATGTGTTCATCTTCCTTTATTTAGTCTGTCAGCTTTTATTAAAACAACGATAAACCCAATATAAACTAACTTTCTCCACCCTATTAGAGCACATACTTCAATTAGAACATCATGTAGTCACCTCTAACTCCAGACATAACAATGGGAATCCCCAATTCTTCAATTTTTTCCCCTCTTTTGAAGATTTTTGACCATGTTTTTTTTTTCATTTCAATTTCATTTCTTTGTTAAAGGTTTAAAAAACAAACATGCTCGATTTTTGTAACATGGATTAAAAAGATTATTCCATGTAAGATTCTTAGGGAAATAATAGTTTCCTGAAATGAACATGGATTGTAGATATGACACAAATTCTATATGTTCCGATGTTATTTGAAATGTCGGGTATTAAGTCAAAGTGTCAAACAGGCTAACAAACAAAAACTACTGAGTAAGAAACAAAGACTTGGAGACAGACTTGTTAAACTTAGGACTTAAATGAGGTGTACTTTCATCTTATCATCCTCTCATTAGTATGTGTACAAAACTCTTATTCTTGGTACACTCTTCATTCCTTTCGGCTAATTTTCCTTCTTCTTCACAATGTCCTGTCTCAGCATGCATAAGTCTAAATCATGCAGTCATTTGCTGCCATGGGGAATGTGTGTACACACAACAAATACAGACAGAGGTATTGGCTTAAACCCAAAGTATGTTCAGGAAGGTAGGCATGAGGAATCCACTCCCAGTGGCTTTGTAAAAAGACACTTGCATCCGGAAAAATGGATCCTTTGACACAGTGAGGCAGAATAAAGCATTACTTATTACATTAGAAAAGGATTTACTCAACAAATATTCTAAAACTTAAAATGAACCTCAATGAATTGACATACATTGTTAAGATTATTTGGGTCCAGCCTGACTGTCTTCAATAAGTGACTTTAGGATTACTTTCTTCTTTGCTCACAGATGGGTTTAATAAATGTGTTACTATCATTAGACAGGAGAAGAAAAAAGACCTTAATTTGTTACGTTATAGAGTAACATTGAAGCTTTTACGATCTACATTTGCTTAATTAAAAATAATGATTTAAACCCAAACTTTACACATTAATGTTTTCAGCTAAAATTTAAAGCACAGGAAGACTTTAACCTCTGACACTTACTATATACCTTATCAAAAACCCATTAATAACATAAACACCAGCCCCCAACAGGCTTTGCTGTAAAAGCATTTTAATCATTTCATTTACATTGATAATTTATGTGAAAATCATCGGCAATCCTTTGTTACATAACATTTTAGGTTAAAGAATGTGATATTTCATGAAAGTGTAAACACTCTTGCTCTTTAAGTAAATAGTTACAAGTTTTAGAGAAAATGGGGAAAAAAATGATCTGTCTTGTCTGTATACAGCATCATCTGCAACCCTTAAAGTCCCACTCTAACTATACTTTTTTAGCAAGTTTCAAAAAGTTTTTATCAAAAATGTAAAAAGCCTGTGTGTTTTTCAAAGACATATTTTCTGCAGAGCAGATGGAGCTCATTAGAAATTCATCTCTGGGTTGCGGGCAGGACTGTTGGAGTGGAAGTAACCCTACTTTGATATCACACCATTCTTCTGTTTTCACTCTCTTCCATTAGCCTACAGACCTTCACAATGCCAAGCTATTAGTGTAGCAAAAAAAAGGCAAGCAATAGTAGAGCAATCCAGCCATGCTGTTTTAAGGCGTATTATAGATAAGACGAAGAAAATGAAGATATCAATGGATGTATGTGTCTTCAAGTGGAATTGGAGCGGAGCAGGGAGACATTGGCTGTTGCTGCTTCACAAACCTGAGTTTTTGTCTGCTCATGATCCATCATTATTTGAATAAAGAAATACTCAGAAACCTGGTTTTGAGCTGAAATCCTTTCATATATACATGTCTTCCATCACGAGAAAAATGCTTCAAGAACATTTAAAAAAAAACACCAACAACACAATTTCTCTTGGAGCAGATTTTTAAAGAGCCTTTCGGGTCGATTTTACACTGACCAAAACTACGTAGGAGCCACAAGGTCTTATTTCAGCCTTTAGAAAAATAAGACACTAATTTGTATTTAAGTTACTCTTAGTGTTCTGATACATATAAATGAACTATTATTGTTTTTGGCATAAATAAACCATAAATATAAATCAACCTTTTTCCAAAATATTAGTTAAAAACTTTTGACAGAGGTTCACATAACTCTTGCAAAATAAAAGATACCTTGTGTCACATTGGATCATCTCAGTGCAGCAAATGCAGTAGTAGGTAGTGTAATGTCAGCAGTAAAAATATCACCAGATTATTTTACCTTTTGAGGTGCATCTTATGCAATGGTTACAAATACCACTGCCACTATGCGATAGGGAGGCATTGACAGAATATTTAAGATTTCATACCCCACCTGATATTTTTGAAACATATATTTATATATATATATATATATATATATATATATATATATATATATACATATGCAGTATGTAATTAAAGTCAGTTTTTTATTGCCATGACAGGTAGTCTATGTCTAAAAAAAGTATTGTCTTTAGTATTTTTAAATATTACTATTAGCAGAAAGGATGTACTCTCTGTTGCTTTTTGCTGTATTTGCATCTCTGCATGTAAGTAATGACTACATTGTTGTGTATACAGTAGTTGTCTCACTTTGCACCTGCCTTTCAAATGCCCAAAATATAGGTGCAAACAACTTTTTCACTTTCCTCATATCATGTCAAGTTACGGTAAAGGACTCTTTGCTTCAACTATAAAGATAATATACGTTAAAGTGGCCGTGTCCAAAGGGTTTTATTAGATAGGGGTTTTATCTTTGCTATGACACTATATATGATGACATACATTCTGATTATAATCAGTTGCCTCATTCCACACAACGCTTGCAACTAAAAATGTGTAAAATACTATCCCGTGAAATGCATTTGTAGTGCCTGTGCAGTCCTGAATGAAAATGCTTCTTAATGGAGCCCTGCTTCACCCTACTTTTGAGATATCGGAATAGCAACAAAACTTATGAAAAAGTCTATGTCTTAAACAGGGGCGGCACAACGGTTGGGTAAAAGGGGGCAGTGACACCCCCGCATAAACAGTTTTTGAGTCAATTTCAATATTATTCTTGACAAAGATTAAGAAATCCTCAATAAATGATTCTTAAGCATTGTAAATTTTGAATTGAAATAAAAAAAAATAAAAGTAAAGTGACATTAACTTAAACAAAATTAACAATAAATCAAATTAACATGTTTTCATTTGCCGCCCTTCAAAAATCATCTGCCTCCCTCCCACCCCCCCCTACAAAAAAGGTTCTAGCTCGGCCACTAGTCTTAAACAATATCAAGACTTTAGGAAATTCCAAATCCGTGTTATACTTGGCCAGGACAACCATTGCAGCCTACACTTCAAAGCTCAGACAGGATTATAGAAAATGTATATGATAATATAATAATTTGTGCAAAGTGGTTTATTTATTAAATGAACTTATAGTGTAAAAAATACTTGCTTGTTATTCAGATTGTTATTTTTTGCTGTTGTACTGGTATTTTTTTTTAGTGAATTATGCAACATTTACTATTTACTAAGGTGAAAGAGGGTCCTTCTTCCTGGATCCCAGTTAAAACCTAAGTGAATGGACACATAGGGATAAAACCAGAACCACAAGGACTGAGTGACGGCACCTATGAAATTGCTTTGATTGATCACAATGGTTTCTAACCCTAGCACCATCGCTTTTAATTTGTGGTGCATCCGTTTTTATACAGAATCCTTAACAATTTTACGTTTTCTAACCAGAAAACTTACAGTGTTTCTACTAAGTTATTTTACAGATAGTTGACCTATCTAAAGGCAACTCTTTTCCGATAGATATAAAACTTTAAATTGACAACAAAAACTTTATGTAGCACAAGGGAAAAAACTTCCCATTTATTTTTTGGTATTTTTGGTATCTATCTTGGTATTTTTAGATTCTAACATTGTGTTTGTCTTTTTTCTACAACCAGGTTTAAGAGGAAACATAAAACGTAATTTCTGCTATTCCACACTATAATGCAACTATTGACCCAGTCTATACACAACGCTGACTTCTTTCCATTTTGACTATTGTTGCAAAGCATCATGAAGCTCGGTAGCCGTGAACCTCAGAAGAAAGTTTATGTGTCACAGAGACTGGAGCTGACCCCTCTAGAAACAAGCCGGAACATGCAGGCAGCTGTTGTCAGCAAGCCAGAGAATAGGGGAATTAATAGAAACAGCAGATCTCCAGGGACACTGTTAGCTCAAGCTGACAGTCAGATCTGATCTGGGGGTCGTCTTAATGCACTGCACCTCTTCCCCTCAGCATTAGGGATTTGGAAATATGAAACCTAGATCACGGCAAACATTATTTAACCTTCCGGGTAGGCTTAGCTCTGAATGCTGGCTCAGACTTGCAAAAGCTTGTGGCAATCAAGAATGAGGGAGTGCTCCGTAAGGGGTTCAATTTTAATCTGACACCATTTACTATTAAAATCTAAACAGCCCACCCAGGTAAGTAAGTTATTAAACAAAACCAAAATATTTCATTTACGACTAGATACAAATTTTCATTGCTTATATGTTATTACAAAATAGCCTTAGTTGCACAAACAAGTTTCAAACTCTAGTGTTTTGTCGAATGATTACAAAATTATACTTATATCCTAAAAACGAAAGGCTAAACACAAATATAGGGCATGACTACTCCAAACCACAGAAGTAGAGTGCTGTTCTCGAAGTTCTGGCATTTCTCTAAACTTTGTCCCACTAAACGAATTTGATACCAAGTTTCTGTTCCTCTAATAAAACAAAACTATAATTTGATGTAGCTATATATGCTGAACGTTGTGTTGTAAAAGTTCACTGTAACAACAGCTAGAGTTGTCATTAAAGGACGAGGATTCCATCTCTGTTAATTCTAGAGAGCAACAGTGTGACTGTGAGCTGTGCATACACAGTGACAGTGCAGTGACTAAAATCAAAACATAGACTAAGTCAGACAGGATTTTATCAAGCTGGGTTTAGCTTGGTAAATCTGTGCAAATACACAAGTGTTTGTAGTGATTTTTTAAAATTATTTTTGTTGTTATATTCAAGTCTAGAACCTTAAAAAATAGTAGTCCAGATAAAATGCATTTGCTTGGGACTTTGGACACGCTTCTTTACTTGTATATTTTTTTAAATATATATTTTTATAGAGAATAAAAGTAAGTTATTTAAGGTTAAAGTTGATTTATTCTGGAAGATTATTCCTGCATTTTTATTATTCATTATATTATGCAAAAAACTTCCGGTTTTTAAGTTTTCAAAATTTAGTTTTAGTGTGTTCAATAAATCTTTATCCTGTTCGGCCCGAGACCTAAGGTATGTTTTGCATTTTAGCCGCCTGGACGATTGAGTTTGACACCCCTGATGAAAGAGATAAAGCCAGAGAAGGTCTTCCTAATAAATTAATGGGGTATGTGGAGGACTGATCGCATGGGACAGTAAACTGTGGAATGAGGTATTATGGTATTTATAAGAAACTTGAGTCAATAATTTTTGGATTGCAAAGAAAATAGTTTCCTATTGTATTTATGTGTTAAATTTGAGCACTCAGGACTTGATGTTTTGTTTTTTTCTTGATTGCTCAAGATTTATGCTCCATGTTGATGTAAAAATAAACTTTATCAAGGTAGTTTTTTTAGTTGAATCTTACTGTGCCACAATGCCATGAATTTAAATGACAATACCTCATAGTTAGGCTTTTACGGCTATTATTAGGTTAAAAATATTTGCAATTAAAATTGATTAATTCATTAAATTAATCAATTTTCAGATCATGATTAAATAATCGCAAAAAAAAAATAGTGTC
>NC_050514.1:10149324-10196890 GCF_002922805.2 Oryzias melastigma
TCCTGTTCGGCCCGAGACCTAAGGTATGTTTTGCATTTTAGCCGCCTGGACGATTGAGTTTGACACCCCTGATGTGAGAGATAAAGCCAGAGAAGGTCTTCCTAATAAATTAATGGGGTATGTGGAGGACTGATTATATATGATTGCTTCCTGATCTTCCACTTTTATATAGATAAACAGCACACCTTTACTTCGTGGAGCTCATGCGCATATTTTTATGTTGTTTGACAAACATAGTAATGATTCTGTATACTTTGACACATTTGATGGTTGACAAAATTAATTTTGTAAATATTCTGTAAAACAAAAATCAAATTAAAGCACTGTCAGTACAACCTGATGACTCCACCTGCAAACGTTCTGGAAGATCTCTCTGAGCATGTGCAGCCGGGTTATGAGTGGGCAGCGTGAAGCAGCCTCTGACTGCGTGACAGAGCAGAGCTTCTGAAACATCCCGCAGCAGTTGGATGTCAGCCGTCAGTGTTGTTCCGAATGAGGTGTTGATAGACAAATAGCCGTGCAGGAGCAGTGACAGAAACGAGCCTCACTCCACAGGCTCGCCTACGCACTAGCAGCGCTAGAAAGCGCCCTAGATTAAGGCCAAGTTATATAACTTGGACTACATTGCTGCTTTCACATTGCATGTGTTGCTGGCTATTCGCTGCACCGCCTCGGACGTGGTTACAAGGCAAAAGCTAAAGTGTATTTATGCGTGTGATGAGGGCGAAACAGCACGCCAACGTTTGGGAAATGATTTGCTAGCTTTGCTCAGAAAAACACCGTTAGCTCGGAGCCTCAGCCGCCAAAATAATGCAAACATAAACGCACAGGAAACCCAAGTTTGATTCATACAGATGCAAGGAAGCAACAAGAAACTTTTAAGTCAACAAATAAGGCCAGACAACAACCGAAAGCGCTGACTTTAGAGGGTGGGCTGGAGTTTTCTGTAATAACTGAGTGACAGAAGTTGGGATTTATCTAGCTAGAATGCTGCATTCACGGTCAACGTTAATAGTCGCCATACCTTGGTATAGTGATGCATTTAGTGTTGATGTTCTGCGTGGTGATGGCTTTCTCGAGTTCATCCAACTGTCCCGTCTTCTTCAGCTTCTTCACCAGACTTTTGACCGCTTTTTCGCACCACTTCTCCTCCTGGCCGTTCTGCTCTCCCTTCTTCCAGCCCAAAAGTCTTTTGACAATGGGGGGAGTGAAAGGCAAAATTGACATCTTGAGTTCAGTTAAGTCCGTCCAGTGTCGACAAATCCGCTGGTTTGGACAAATAAACAAAAACAACTTTGTCCGCGATGCTCCAAATATCGATGCTGAGCGTGTTATTACACGAAAAATAAAATATTGCTGATTAAAAGCCGCGCACGAGCATCTCTGGGTCAAACACTCTTGAAGCGCACTCGTCGCCCTGACTCGAGCTAAGCGCCGCACTGTGCACCGGTAGTTTATTGTTCCGTACTAATCCGCCACAAAACCTAGTCCCGTCTCAACTTTTTAAATTCAAACTAACTAAATATTTTTCAAAATCAGCGACTAGCTATATTTTCAATGTGGACATAAAGTCGACAGTAGCCGTATTGTTTCGCGCTTTCCTATATAGTTTAATCGTTAAACCGGAAAGTTTGGTAAAGTTTAAGTTCATCCGCGGTGCTGCGGCTCGCCGATTGAAGTCTGCTGAAAGTCTGCATCAAATGCAAATGCTGGAGCTGCTGCTGGCTCTCTATTCAAGCTGCAGACTGCACAGCAGACCTCTGACAGTCCGGCCCGAGCAGCTGGCCGAAGGGCTTGTGCTGATATGACACAATCTCGGCCTGCTGATGCATCGCATGTGCCAGAATAAGCTGTCACATTCAAACATACGCACTGGTCATTCGATTCAGTTATGAAACACAGCTTATTCCACGTGACCGATCTTAAAATTCATGAAATAGTTTTCTGGACACTGATGTGTTAACTTCCCTTGCAAAGTAAGAGGTTTAAAAGTGGTGATAACGTGTTTTATAGCATATTTTCATGATGACAAAATGTCTTTTTTGTACTTTATGGTACTATCTCATAAATAATTTGGATTTCAATTAAAATATATTTACATGCAGCAGATATTTGATAAATAATCTGGTTTTGCATTTATTACATTAAGAATTGATGCATTTTTCCTTTTAATGTGTATGTTTACTTGAAAGAACTGCTACAATGCAGTGATAAAAGCCACTGCACACAGGCACACTATGATCTATAAACCTGTCCTAGCTTGCTCGATTTATAAACAGTCAAACTAGTACTCAGGAAGGGTGTTATTTAACTTGTGGCTTTGCTCTACCTCCTCTCCCCAAAACGGCTTCACAGTCAGATGCATCTTTCAATCTCTAAAAGGCATCTACACATCCTACACAACACACAGGTCCATGCACAAAGCAACAAGTCAAGTGTCAGATCGGCTGTGCACTGATGTGGAGCTCACCACAGAATGTGATAATGGTTGAGGGTGTGAGGTGGCTTTTGTTCTTTGGGCTTCAAAAGCAAGAGTTTACTGTTGTCAAGGACACTTTCCAAATGTGGGTGTCTTATCTCCCTGCAGAGTTGTAAAAGCTGCACATCTTGGTCAGAGAATCTGGTGCCTTGTTTTGTTTTTATTTTGCCCCTGTTTTCTTTCAGATACACTTCTCCACAAAGAATTATGATTTAGGTATGAGGTGGGGAAAAAAAAACTCCACAACCGACAAATATAGGTTGAGGTTGGTGATAGTGGTTAAATAACAACACACCAAAAGAGAGGAACTTTACCCCAGGTAGGTTCTGGCACAACCCAACGGGTGTGGTGTGATTCGACTCCAAGTTGAAGAGTAGTAGTGTCCAAATTTGCTCACTATTTGTTGCTTATAGGGTGCCATTTTGTAGGGGTGTCCGAATCTATCCAGAATCCAGTGTCCCAGAAATTTCACTGAAGACTTTGTGAAAAACTAGTGTGCATTGATGCTCACTAGATTGATGTTGCAATGAACAATTATAAACCATCCACCTTTTCATCATCAGAAAACAGTGATTCAGTGATATCAGACATATTTGCTGTTAAAAAAAGCTGTAAGCATGGTGTCTGAATTGCTTTTAGACTCCATGATATTAGATAGTCCTACACTATATAGTTGTTTATCATGGTTAGGGAGAAGTGGGGGAACTTGGACTTAGCCAGTGACTTTGTGGCATTTTGGACTTGTGGTCTCTATTTTGCATGTGTCAAGCCCTCTTGTGTAGTTTGTGCTAAAAATGTCACAGACTTAACGCCCAGCAGGACAAGCACCTTTGATCTATTTTGGTTGGTTAGAGGTGTATATTCTTATATTTGCTTAAGATGTGTCAGTAATTTCTACAAGTGAATGACCCTTATTGCAATGTAGGGAAATAGTCTTAAACTGTTGAGGGGACACACGTCAGTGTCAGCTTTGACCCTTTTTTTTCTGTATCAAAGTTTATATAGAAGCTAAGTAATCAATAAAAGCTCGCCTGTGGCAATTATCAAGACTCCAGCTGTAAAATGCACCACTCTCTCCCCCTGTGGTTGTGCAGGCAGATCGGAGGAGAAGTCTGGAGGAGTGTGCTGCCATGTGTCACATGTTGAGGCCCTACAGCATTCTCGACACCTGTTTACGCCCCCAGGGACACGACCAGCCAGGACAGCTGGCTGTTTTGGAGAAGCCGGAGACAGAGTATATCTGGGGGTTCAAGGTGGGGGAAGGGATTACAGATGGGTCGCAGTAGATCAGGGAGTGGGACAGACTTTTCAGGGGGAGTTTGGGGGGTTGGGGGCGATGGTCATATGGCTTCTGTGGGAAGAATTACTGAGCACAAAAGGCACGTCTGCAAGACTGAATGGGTAGTGAGCATGTACAATCCGATGGATGATAATGAAGTTGTGCTGGCTGGGCCCTCGGGGGACATGGTGGAGGGTGTTTATCTCCACGTGTGTGTGTGTGGTGTCAGCTGGTGTCCCAAGAGAGAAGAAAGGTCAGAAAGAATGGAAGGAGGTCTGTAGATGGAGGGGATAAGGAAGCACACACCACAGTGTGATTACCTAATCATAATGACATTTTAGGACGTTTTTTGAAGTCGTCCTAAAAACACTGAAAATAAGTGTTTCTGTTTTCATTGCGTTTCTCTCAATACGTTATGTTCCAGAATTATCCATTTATTTCCTTTTAATCAAACAAAACAAAATGGGTGTTTTTTAAGCATATTGTCACGCTAAAATATTACAACATTGAGTAAAAATCAAAATGTAAGTTTTTCTGTGCACACTTCGCATCCGTTTCTCCACTTCCACCCTCTTGAATTTTGTTTGAATTAGCATGTTTCTTTTAGAGAACATTCAGGATGTTAAAAATATCCCTTTGAAATGCCAACCAAGCCACGTTGGGCAGTAAAAAGTCCAAGCAGAGTCGGTTATGTCAACATTTGCTTGGTGAGATACATAAACTATTTCTTATGCTTCTTTGGTTTTCAAAGTTCAAAAACTATTTGGGTTTTTAGCTATAAATGAAGGCAAAATACTTTCCCGTTCTCAGTGGACACTTACATTTGACAGCAGTGGATGCAATTTGTTTTTGCCAGATGTAAATGTAACTGTGAAGCTTTTTGTTTCTGATTTAATTTAACAAAATGTCCTATGAAGCGGACATTTCAATTGAGCTATTTTAGTCAGTGTTAAGTTAGCCAGGAGTCTGCTGAAAAAATGTTGAGTCTGCAAACCGTGAATTACCTGTAGGCACAGAGGATGAAGCAAGTAATACCTTCAAAATTTGTACTGCTTCATGGCCACTTAACGCAAAACACTAATGAATTCATAGGGATGTGTGTCAGCAGAAAATGAGTTTGACTTGGTGCTGGCTAGCATTGTTCTGTAAGTTCACATTTCCCATAGTTTAAGCTACATTGCACCAAAAACTATGAAGGTTTGTTTACATCGTGACTACAGGGAATAGATGCTGATGAGTTGACTCCAACTTGTAAACAAGTTTAAAGACATAATGTGCAATGTGAGATGCATAGTATTAGTCATACTAGTCACATTAGTAAAGCTAGCCAATCAGAACAGATTTGGTCTCAGTGTGGGTGAGGCATCACCAGCTTTCAGAGTTAGACGGGAAATGAAAGAAGAGCTAAAAGTATTTGAAATATTTAAACTAACATAAAATTAAATGCTGCTGTCAATGTAGAAAAGCCTGAAAAGACACTGAGAAATCAACATAATTGGACTACCAGAAAATGTAATGATTGCTGCACCAAAAAATCTGTGCAAGTGTTTTTTTTTTCTGTGTGTCTGTTTTTCAGCTGTACCTGCTTCTACACTGAGCAAGACTCAGAGCAAACCACTGACAAGCACGTAAAAGTGTTTTTACAGAGCTGCTTGGCAATAACAGATCTATTTTTTTTCTCTTCTTTTTTTTTGCAGCCATCAATCGTTCAGCAGCTCCTGACAACTCCTCCAGGGGTCTTGGAGCACATGCTGTACTGGTAGCTTCTCATAACCGTCCATTACACATGCTCACACACACACACGCCCACACTCACAACAGTTTCTTCCTCGAGCAGCCTCCCTTCCTTTCTCACTTGAGCTCTCTTCCACTGACAGTTATCTGCCCTTATTTCCTTTACCTTGCATTTGTGTGCACTTCTCTTTCTATTATATTCGTCTTTGTTCATTTTTTGGTTGATCTGTTTTTTTTTTGTTTTTTTTTTAAATAAGTGTGCAGAACACTTTTAGGTCCTAAGTGACAAGTTTGAGAATTCAAGTGGATGCACAACTCACTTCTATGAAAACAAGCTATTTTTCCTCTTGATGTAATGAATGTTGATGCAGTGAAAACTCTAAAGCATTCAAATCATTAAAAATGCTTTTGCTTCTTTCAACCTTAAAATACAAACACCAGTCTGCAGAAGAATCCAATGCTTTCATTTTTTTAAATGTACTTTTCTATGACATGTCCCCATTTACACATATAGACAGCACCAGTTTTTAAACAAATTGAAATATGACCTGAGACAGTTTTTTAACCCTAAGATTAAAAAATGTTGACTAGTCTAGAGTGGCAGTTCTACACCCAGCAAAAGACATTTGTTTTTGTGGAAAAAATGTGACTCTTTTAAAGGAAACAGTGGAGGTACCCCGATGCAGGATACTTTGAATGTGTGAAAGATACGATAAAATCTCAACAATGCATTCTGGAGAGAACTGTGCTGCCAAGTATTAGAAAGCTTAGTCTCAGGCACAGGTGATAGGTTTCCCAGAAGACAAAAAAACATTGGAAGTGGTCTTCAGTGAGCTAATTCCTATTGAAGGAGCAGAGGGATGACAGCTCGAGAAGAAACTCTTCAAATGACAGGTCTGAAGCAGTTTATTGTTAAAAAGTGGAAAAAGTGTACCTGAAGACGGTGAAGAAATCTCACAAATGGTTATGAAAATTGTTTGATTGTGAAATTACTTTAAAAAGTTGCGCAAGTACTATCATTTTGTCCAGACCTGTGTCGGTACAGAGCATGAATCCATTGAACTTAAGTTCAAGGCAATGTCTGATTGGTGGATTACTTTTTTAGCGTTTTGATGTTTCACTGATGACTGTGGGTTTCTTTACTTACACTTTGGTTTTTATGAGGCTATGAGGTAGTGTGTCCAACAAAATAAGGATGTATGATGGCTTGCAGAACCAACCACAGACCTCAGAGGGCAAACGTATCTCCCAAATTCATTGATGTACTTCTGCCTTTGTAGAACCTCACATGCATGTCTCTAAATCTCAGAATGTTTATTAAAGTCCATGCCAACACCAAAGCCAGATTTTGAATCTTTTACTGGTAACAGTCATTTTTTCCTCAGTTGTTTCCTTATGAGTCTACTTCTGTCTTTTTCAAAATCAAACAGAAACGTGATCTCATCTGACCACGGACCACATGTTTATCGCCTGTGTGTCCATCTGAAGAAAAATGTTTGTACGAAATTGATAAATAGCTTCCTCTTTGTGTAATGTAGGGTCAGGTTTAGTTCTGGTTTCAGAATGCACAGAGGCTTCCAAACACACCCGAATGCCCGTGTTGCTAAATCTAGAAGGCTGTTTTCTGAGGGTTCAGGGGTCAAGGAACAGCTTGAAAACATGACCAGTTATAAACAGAATTCAAAAGATAAAGATCCACTTTGAAATGACTTTTTCTCAGAGAACATCGTGTGCTGTTATGACAGACTGGTACGGGGGTGTCACACGCTTGTTGCTCATCAGCTGCCGACTTCTCCCTGATGCTACACGAGCGGACCAAACAAATGACTCAGTGAAGGGATTTTCTCTGTCAAAGTCCGCATGAACTGACTCTTCAGAGATGCAGAAGCAAAGTTTACCTCCAGCTTATCTTCCTGAGCCATGACTCACCATGTAAAACAGCAACTCCAGTTCCAGCCACTGAGATTGGAGTTTTTGTTTTGGGTCTGATTCGGGGCTGCAGTGACTTACCTTTGAGTCACTTGTCACTTTAAACTTCAAACCCTGTGAGAGCAAATTTCCTGTTGTTAGCATGCTTTCCTAATCTCATTGATAGGAGACAGGATATTGAGTTGAAGTCATGCAGGATGAGAGGATGCGTGAAGGCGAGGCGTACTGTAACCACATGGGAAAGTTTCGTATCACACCACAAGCTCTCCGGGTGCCTGCATAGAAGGGATATAGCTAAAAATATTGTAAAACTAAATATGTTTTAAAGATATTTAGTCCATGGTTATTGTTTGTTTATGTGGTTTCAAATTAAATTTGATCAAGAAACAATAAGTCTTAAGGTGTTTCCTCAATTTGAACCCTTTTGTTATTAAAGACATATTTTTGTCATTTTTAAAACACTTGTATTATATATTATGAGTAGGAACTGTTGGAAAATTAACGAGTGGAGCTGTTGTATGGATTAAGTCAGGTAATCATGAGATTTTGTGTGTTCTTCCTGTGGAATTGTGGGTTTTCTTCAGTATTTCCTAAACCAAAAACATGTTGCTGCATTTATTAGTAATATTGAATCACGTGAGTATGAGAATGGAAAGCCTGAACTGTTTAAAAATAACATTACAAACAACAGGAAAGACATAAAAAAATAAAAAAATCTCCAGGTTTTCAGCTCTAAATAATTTTGTTTTGAAATCATAAAATCTATAATGCAGCAATTCTACCGAGGAGTCAAAATAAAAAGGGGTCCAATGCATAAAATAAAAGAACCAAAATTGATTTAGTCATAAAGTGAAACAACAGAAACAAATAATATCTGAATGTTTTATTGAGAATTGGGATGGATGCTATTGTCTGCAACTCAAGTTTATTTGCACCACCCAGAGGAAGATTTGCTTCATTACAACATTTGTGGACTTCTTTGCTTTTCCCCAATTTCCCATTTATCCACCCTCCCTGTATTGCATGGGGGGCAGATTCTCTTCATCCTGCTCTAAAGACACAGTTTTCCAAACATGAAAGTCTGAAACCCCAATGCTTCTAAACAATCATAAGTGTGTCCAATAAGCCTGACATTTAATTTAAATTAAAAAGCTGCTTGAAATGACACCCTAAGTTCATAAACCCATGAACACACTTCTCTAGTTTGTCATAAATCGTTCTTGCTCATTTCATTTGTCTGGAAAAGCTTTGCAGCTCATGCAATTTATCTTTTGTTTTTCCTTTTGCAAGATGAAAGTAAGGTCCTTGGACTACAACAATACCAGCGTACTTGAACATCTCATTGAAAGGAGTCTTTTTGCAGTTAGGAATTGACTTCAAACTCAATAAAACTTTTCAAAAAACCTGAAGGTGGTTTTTAATGTGGTGACACAATGAGGTCAGTCAAACTGAGCCATCAGTCATTAACAGTATGTGAATACAAACATACTTTGACTCTTGAGGTTTTTTTCTTGTGTCGTTTGGACATTTAGAATAAAGCTGTGGATGCTTAACATCAGAAGAATGAATATCCAGTAAGTCATGAGCCTAACATATTCATAACATTTGTTTTGGATATCTCTGACTTTTTTGCTGACGAGCAGAAGTAATTTGAACTATTGAGCAACATATTTATGGAGCAATTTTAGTGAATGACAAAAAATATCCAGGACTTAGAAAAAGACATTTCTGACCACATGGTGGCAGCAAACCTCTCCCAAGTTGCAGTGAGACTGAACACAGTGCTGAAGAAGTCTCACATTTTGTAATGTTTCTCAAATTTTATTGGAGACAAGTTTTTTTTACTCATGGACTGTATTAGGAGTTTGTATGCATGAGCTTTTCTTTGCAACAATACAGTATTATAGCTTTATTCATTTTTTTTAACAGTGTAGTAGCAGATGATTTCTACTTTAATTTATTTCCAAAGATTTCAGCTAAAATTACATTTTTTTTATCTCAAAATGCTTTTTATTGGTCAGACTCTGTTTTATGTGTGAAGGTTTTTAGAAACAGAAAACTTGCTGCTGTTAAAAGTTTTTTTTCTTTCACAAATGTATACTAACTACAAAAATTAACCACTTAAAATGTTGCTTGGTGTTTTTTTTTCTTCTTCGCCGTTTTCCCTTGTAGAACTTTAGAATAAAGACTTTTTGCTGTTTTAAAGATGTAAAACATGGCATTTTTTTACATCTTTAAATGGTTTGGCACCTCTGTACCTTCCAGAGCTGCTGCTCTCTGCCTCCTCAGGTTCTCTTTGGTCATGAAAATCAAGCCTCCAGTTCAGAGGGGACCGTTCTTGCTGTAGCAGCTACATCTTTGGAGCAATCTGCCCTTCTATATCTGAAAAAAACGTTCTTGCTATCTGATTTCAGCTCTTCTCCTAGAACTCATCTTTTTGATCTTACTTTGAGGACTTCATGAATGAGATTTCATGTATTTAAGGCTATCTAACCTAATCTTATTCTAGAACCTTTAATTTGATTGTTATCTATCTAATTTATCAAAAACATTTCTATTCAATTAATTTATTACTTCTGTTCATTATTGTTCTTAAATTGTATTTATGTTGAGGCTGCTTTCTATTTTCATTCTTTACAGCATGTTGCCATAGTTTAGGTTTTTAGGTGCTGCAATATAACGTTAAATTGGATTAAAATAGCTTAAATGACCTAATTCTTACAGCGTCATGTGAACCGTGCCATTCTGACAATTTTGCAAAAATATTTTTGAATGATTTTTCCATTTTTGGAATAAAAAAATAAGGTATATAGACAAAAGTTCACATGAAAAAAAAGTAAAAAGAAAAAAGGAATGATCCTAAAGTAAATTTCAAGGCTAACACCAATACTGCAGGGCCTGTGTTGACAGCTCCTCCAGTAATCAGAACATCAGTAGTAGTGATGCTACCTTCAGGGCTCAGGCTTGTACATGCAACACAAGCATGCTGACAGGTTGACATGTTTTCTCACTTCCACCTGAGTTTGATTGACAACCATATTCAAACGCCAGAAAAAAAGGGCTTTATTAACACAGTTGAGCAGCCATGATCCAAAAACCGGCTTTGAGACTTTGATTTTGATCTTACGGTTCACTCAATCAACACCATTCTCTTTGAAAGGTTAGCCTCTAACCGCTGCAGGAAACATAGGGAGTTTTTTTTTCTTTGCTAAAAGGAACTGTAAAATCATGCTTCTCAGTTGATCACCTTGCTGTCAAAGATGAAGTTCAAACTGATCTCTGTTCTGTCAATTTTTATTTATTTATTTATTTTTTTTATAAATTATCACAAAGATGGAGAGCTAAAATAGGGGGAAAAATGGTTCAATAGGAGGTCAGGCAGTAAGTCTTTGTGGCTTTGGCCGCTCACAAAGGTTCAATAAAATGCTTTGAATTTTGGGAATAATGTCTGTGTGTCAAAGTGAAAAGAAAAGAAGAAAGGAAAAGAGATGAAAGAGTCATGTTTAATGTCTCTGAATGTTTGGAGTTGTTTGAGAGGACAGTCGTGTGTTGCTGTTTTGACATGCTTGTGAAAGAAGCAGACAGGGGTCATGTGATCACTGAAGCATCAGCTGATATCTCTGCAAAGATCAAAGACATATAGGTAACTCTTTCTCTCACCTTAATATTAATAATTCCAACAATAAGCTTTAACACATTGACATGTTATTTTATTGATATCCAATTATAAAGAAAATTTAAAAGATTCTGATTGCAGCACTTTAGAAATGCTGGAAAAAGAATACAAATAATTTCCATAGCATAAAGAGCAGTAGTGTCACAATAACATTCAACATTAGCAACCCCAAGCGTCATTAGTGTCCAATCTAATTATGTATATTATTACAAAGCCTCTAACCACTCACAAATGACAATGTGCTCAAAAGAGGCTAAATAAGATGTGGCAGCCTGCTTTGGAACATTTGCTGTTCCTACCCTCCAGCTAACGCATCTCACCTGCAAAATTCAAGTTTTGCAGGTGAGATGAAGTGCACTGAAGTGCATATCAACTTCAATGAATATTGTGTTTCATACAAGTTCGGGTGACGTTTTAGTCAGATATATAAAAGAAAAGTATGTTTAAAATTGCATTTCTGGGTATTTCTTGATTTAAATTGATGTGAGTCAGGAGCAGATGAAGAAATGTTGTTGGAAACAGCTTGTAGCTTTTAGCTAAAGCTCCTTGCTCCTCTCCATTCTGATGCATCCATTTGAGGACGACTAGATCCATGTACGTCTTTGTTTTCCTCGCCTGCCTTAAAACTGTACGTCTAGATAGCTCCAATAATGCGCGCCCTTTTGGTTGCACTCGTAGTGTTGGGTTGGGGGTATGAGGGGCTTTAAGATAGAGAGAGAGTGCAGCACTAGATTAGGGGTCTGCAGCCTGAGGCTCCGGAGCCACATCTATCTCTTTGACCCCTCCATTGTGGCTCTTTGGTTAAAGTAAAATAAAACATTTTTAAAAAGTAGAACTGTAAAAAGTAAATAAGTCGGCCTAGTAAAGTAAAAAGAAAAAATACAAACAGTTGAAGAACATTACGTATCAGAAGATTTTTGAGAGCCAAATTTTCTATCTTTAAACAAATTCAAGGATTTTAAGTGTTTGTAAAAACAATAGTCAGTAAATTATGTCTGTTTTAGTTTAAGATTTGCACTTTTTTCCCCAAAATTGAAAATCTAATGATTTGCTACATTGAGATGATCCTACGTGACACATGATGTCTTTTATTTTGAAAATTCAAAAAATAAAAAACTATTTCAAGTTTTGAAAAAAAATAGCTTCATTTTATTTTGCCAAAATATGTTTATAGTTATAATAGTAACATTAATATAAAACAAATCAGTGTCTTATTTTTCTGAAAATAAATAAAAATGTGTGGCTCCTGTTGGAATGTTGCCAGAGACAAATTGACCCTAATGGCTCTTTAATAGTTGAAGGGTGCTGACCCCTGCACTAGATAGATGATGGGAAAAGGGGAAAACCTTACTCCACGGCAACAGTCTTGCCCACAACTCAGAGGAAAATTTTGGACAAATTTATGCAACTCTGCAGAAACTTTGTCCCAGAAAACAAAACAAGTTTTTCGATTTAGCCTAAAAACAACATAACCATAATAAAAGACCACTGGGTATTATTTCAAAACATATCAAAAGATTATTGAAGAAAGGATGCAAGCTTGTGTGTTACATTCAAAAAGATTCGATTTCTACATTATTTCACCATCCAACTTAACACTTCGTCTCGTTGGCAGGTTTAATGTAATCTTTTGAAATCCTATTTTTCATTTTCTTCCAGTCCCATTTTCTTGGATTTCCCTTGCAGCTACTTTGCACTATTAAAATAATTTTCCTCTACAGGAATCAAGTAAGTAGACACATTGGCAGTCTGGTTGGTGCAGCTTCAATAACCTGACAATTTACAGTATTACCGTGTTCTTTAGAGTTTAGCCAAAGGCTCATTCTTTAAGCTGATTTCCATCTGCTTAAAATGCAGCATAATTCAATTTACAAGCATGTGACTGCTGATGAGTCCAACCCAGCTCTGGGGAACTTGCAGTAAAACCAACTAACAATGCTAAAACTGATTGCACTGACATCTTTCCTGTTCTGCTTTCTGCAGACGCCACCGAAAAGAAGAGTTCTACACAATCACATTTCCGCAAAATCTGAAATAAACAGAGTGGCCAGCAAGGGAAGAAAAGGCAGCATTTCAACAGAGGGAAGAGAAGGAAGAGAGGGCGGACATTTATGAAGTTTTCCTCAGTGAAGGGAAACCTGAGGAGGCCCAGTACTGTGCTGAAATCAACCGCACTGGTAACTCTCAAAGCCAAAACCTCATTCTGGAAGTTTGGAAAGCAGAGCGGAGTGACAGCATCCATTTGGAACCCCACAACATAAAAACCATTTCAATTTCTGTAAGGATAAAATTGAGTCATGCATCGGCCTCATTTAATTTCTTTTTTTTTTCTTTCTCTCGTTAAGCAAGGGTCCCATTTCTGTGAAACGCAAGATCTGAAAAGGAAGCCTTTTATATGTCAACAACAACAAATTGAAAACAGAAGGCTTGTTGGTTTCAAAATGGAGTGTGTGGTCTTCCAGCAGAATTGGTCTCTGTTATAAAATTGTAAAATAAATTGCGCTTAAATTTCTGCAAAACTAGTCAAACATTTTCTGTTAGACCACAGTTGAACCACTGCCATGTGCTCTCTGCATTCATAAGACTTTGAAAGCTGCAACTTTGCCTGTTTTAAATAATCTGAAGGAAATATTTACTGTATTTTTACTATAAACTTTCATCAAATTCTGCAACATTTATTCTCTATATGTTTTTAAAGTTGTAACTAAAATGTAGCAGAAAGACAGTCCTTTTTTACCCTTGTCCTCTTCGTCTTTCTATTCCTTTAGAATGTGATTGAATGTCACAGTAAGGGTATGGTTGAATTATTATTTTTGAGCCGTTGCCATAGAAGCCCCAGATATGACCGCAGTTTCATATTTGTCTGAGAAAGAAAAAAAAGCGTCTGTTTTTGTGCTGTTTGAATGACTCAGCAGCAATTATCCCGCTTTTGCTGTGTGTCATTCAGTTGTGCTAAAAGTTTATAACGAGACATTTTCCATGGGCATAAATTTCTTCTTTCAACACAGAGCCCAATTAAAGGAAATAATCACGTTTTCAATTCATCACAATATTCTAAGGCTGAACTTTAATCATATCTAGGACATTCAGCAACTGCTTTGTGTTTATGCATTAATTTAGACGGTGTAGTGGACCTGTTTAAGCTTATGAATATTTATGAAGATTTTCGGGGTGACTGTGATGCTGAGGTAGAGAGGCCGACCTTTGATAGAAAGGGTAAATTCCTGCTTTTCCCACCAATGTGTTGAAGTGTCCCTGGGCAAGACACTAAACCCCACAGTGCTCCTGGTGGTTATAGTTGGCACCAGTGTTTGGCATCTGAGGCAACATCTGTGTGTAAATGTGTGTGTGTATGGGTGAATGTGTCACTGCAAAGTCTTGTTTCTGTGGTCAGATCCGGTAGTTTCTATGTCTCCGTTAGAAAATGGACCCTAACCGAACCATTTTTGGGCCCCCTATTTTTTTTGTAGATCCATAAAAAAAGGGAATAGACCAGTAAGGGCGGAGCTAATGTCATCACACACTAAACCAATGACCTATAGGCAAGAGTTGCTACGCTAGCTTGTTGTGTACACAAAGTTGGACGCCATATTGTATTTAGCGTGATGCCTGTTTACTGCTGCACTACAATTGCACAAACAGAGCTGGAAAAACAATGTTGGGACTTGAGTAAATTATTACTGTCACCTGATAAAGGAGAACTTATAGAAAACATTTGAGGAAGATTTGAGTGAGTTTATTCTAAATAGTGAACGTTGAGGATGATCTTGTACCCTATTCAAAGTCAATGGTAGTTTTAGACTTTGCAACATTTCCACATTTTCTGGAAGGATGACTGATTTTTTTGTTTGTTTCATGGAGGAGGACCGTGGTAATGTGTGTTTTTGACCTAATATCAAACCAGATAATCCACTGGTAAGTAGATAGCTAAAATTAAGCATCTTATGGTCATTTTACTGTATCTGCTAAGCCTTGTCTCATCACTTACTGACCTTCCAATATGGTGTCGTTCTTTACGCGTCATGGACAATGGTAACCAGTTAGCATAGTGTCTCTTGCCTATGCAACTAAATGATTACGACAATAGAAGCACCAAACCAGCGCCAACATTTCCAAATGACTTTCATAATTTTTTTCAGGTGTATTCCTCTTATAATCTTTTCTCAAACATTATGTGCTTTGTATATACTAAGTACAAAAAAGTCAAGCAAAAAAAATAATAAGCTGCTGGATGACCTCCATTATTGTTGTTGATAGCTTCACGTTCGGTCTACATCCGACATCTGCCGTTGTACCATACATCTCAGTGGAAAAAGGGCTTAAAGTTCCCTATGACAATAAAAAAATTGTAACTATGAAAAATTTGAACTATGATTATGACGTTTTTAAGCCAAATCCCACAACCTAAATGTCTTTAAAAGCCATATTTCAGATTAGCCTTGCCTTTGAACCTCACCACCCCCTTATGATGATGACAGCTGTGTCTCCCTACCATAAGTCTTCAAAACTGTTACAAAGAATGTCAAGCAATGACGGAAATGTCCAGCTGTATTATTTTGAGGCAGATACCAGCTTGGACAATGAAGTGAAAAACAAGTAGGTGCATCAGAATGTTTTTTTTAAACTTCTGTTTTATTGCTATTTCAATGTTCCAAATAGGAAAAAAAGGGTTTTTATAATATAATTATTTGATTCAATGAGTTACTACTCCGTTATCTGGAGAAAAAATATTTATTTATAATCTAATAACTCTTGCTAAGAATGCAGAACGCATAAACATAAGTCATAAATGTTCATAAATGTAAGTCAGAAGTGGGAAGATGCCATTTTCTCTTCTCCCACACCTGAGCTTGTGCATGCTGAGCAGGGCAGATCAGGGAGGTAACGCATGCGCGCTTGGACTGTAGTGACATCACAACGGCTCATTAATTCAAACAGAGCGTCTTTGCAACAGTTTGACTGACAGCAATTTAAAAGGAAAAATACTTAGAAATGCAAAAATGAAATGATTTATTTGCTCTCTTTCATAAGAAAAATGCAACATGTACATGTTAAAATCTGAAGAAACATGATTTTCATGTGAGATAATCTTTAAACGTGCTTTGGAGGAAGTAAAGGGTTACATAAGTGTATGCCATTTACCATTCTAGTAGGATGATAAAAAAATGAAACTGAACTATGGATGTATCTTTACAGCACAGTGATGCACTCAGTATACATCTTTATGTCTCTCAACTGCTAAACTTTGATAAACACGTCTGAAGGCATTTCTATAGAACTTTGAGAAATGTGTTACTGCGATGCTGATGAGGCATGACGACTACATCTAAGCATGTGCTATTTTTATTTATTTACTGTGTAAAAACTCAATTATTCTTCAGAACCTTCTCTGGTTTCTGACGTCAGAAGTCTCTGAGGAAATCCTTCTGATCAATTCAAGACAAAACAGCAACTTTTCAGGTGATGGAAGGGGTTAAAGAGGAGCTTAAGAGTCTCTTGGCTGGTATTCAAGAGGCGAGTGGCTTCAAGCAATACTGGTCGTGGCTCACAGCAGCTGAAAGAGAATGCTGTCTCCAGACCCAGCCCCCCCACCCCTCCTGAGTCTGTGTCTCCATATAATTACACTATGGCTGACAGACATGGTGCTTAAAGTAACAAAACAAAGACGGACTGGAAAATAAACATCAGCTCAGACATTCACTGAAAAGGAGTGTGTACATTGCTGAGTCTCATGCTAATAGCTTAATGGAGATGGGAAATAGTTTTTAGTGAAAGCAAAACTGTGTCCTTGGAAGCCATTAAAAAAGACAGTCTGTCTTGATGCTCATTTCCATGCATTATTGAGGGAACGGGAGGCCAAACTGAAACTGATATTACACTTGTTTTTGAGTAGACTCAATAGTTATCTTTACATCAGTTTGAATTTAGCAATAAAACTTGTTTTTAACTAGTTTTAAACTGGGAGCAAACTGTTTATGTTTTTAAAGAAAAGAGCAAAAAAAAAAATCTTGATCAGTTGAAATACAAACATGAGGAATATTTTTTTGCGCAAATTGAAAAATTGCTAAACTTTTTTTTAACTGAAAAACAATCAATTGACTGATTAATCGGCTTATTTCATGCATAAACTGTGGAAAATACAGAACAAAACACACAGATTTTTCAAACTCACTAAAAATATAATGAAATACATTAATTAGAAAATAAAAAAAGAAACAAACAAAAACAAAGACACACTTATGTCACATTTGATTCATCAAATATAGCAATTATTAGCTAAAATATTGCTTGATTGCTTGAAAAGCAAATTTTATAATTCCACCCCTACTTAGTAACTTAATTTAACCTGATCCAATTAAGCACGTTTTTTTTTTTTTTTTTAAGTAGCAGCACTGTTTTTGTTGTTCTGACAAAAATGTAACAAACACTTTGTAGGATCTGGGTGCAAACCTCATGTTTAAGAGTGAACGTTATATTTTTCAGATACAACAAGTATATGACCAAGTTTTAAGATTTTTTGGATTTTACATTTTTAGAAAAATTACTTTTTCTACTGTTGCTTTTATTTATTGCATTTAATAAATAGACCCCACTATGAGTCACTTTAACAAATAGCGTAAGATGACTCAGTTTTCACACTTTTTAAGCTTAAATTTAAATTATAGTATTTTGCAACACTGAATCTAGTGAGGAGTTGACCCATGCCAATGGTGGGGCCCAGGTCTTACTTTTGTTGATACTTTTTGCTCCTATCTGATTGGCTGTTTCTCATCTAAGACAGGAAACACTACAGTATCCAGTAGATACTCAGCTTTGATCTATGAAACCTCTGTGTTGAGTCATTGTTAACCTTTGTCAGGAGTAATTTGTCAAAGTAAATCAAATCAAACCATTTCTATATAAAATGTCAATCTATGTTCCATCTCAAAGTGTTGGATTAGAACCCAAATGAAGTAAAAACACAGAAACATAATGTTAATGTGGTAAAATAAGCATTAAAAGAAATTAACAATAACAACAGAAGGAGAAAACAAACCCCAACATACTGTTAATAAGGTAGATATAGTGGGTAAATCAGGCAGTGGAAGTTTAACTGATGATTTGACCTTTTTCCCCTTTTTTAAGGAGAATCACCCTGATAAAGTGTAAATCTTATTGTAAAGAATCATTCAAATTGTATACACTTTTGGCAATGTCTTGAATTTAGACTTAAAGGGGCACGTTAACCCTTGTGCCATCCTGTTGACGTTGGAAGTGGAGTCATCTGGACGCCACAAGACACTGCGGTGAACTTTTTTTTTATTTTTTTTATTTTTGATTTTCACTGGTGTCCATGGCAGACATGAAATCCTGTCCACCTTCATCCACGTGTGTCATAGGATGGATTACATGTCAATGTAAGGTTTGGATCATCTGGCAGTGCTTAGAAACTACTGACACATTTCTACAGAACTGAAAGTTTGCAGGTCAACACTGCTGAGACTCACTGAAACATGGATGAGTGGTGCACGGATGGAGATATCTTTGAAAGGATGTGGTCCACCATCCCTCATAGCTTCACATTCATTTGAAAAATTAGCATCTTTGGGAACAATTTCCATACAAAAAGATATTAGAATGAGATCCTGGAATTAGTGATAATCATTTTTATTTGCATACAGGCAGAACATTTCTGTTTTATACTATCTAAAAGGGGAGAGGATGGAATGACATGTGAGCAGTTCCGCCAAACACTAACTGCTTTTATCTTCACATGTTAAAACAAAACAAAAAAAAAACATATTTTTTCTAATTTTGTGCTGTGTTATTAACATTAACAATTAAAGTCTACATCTATATTTAAGGAAAACTAGATAAATAGATAGGGTTTTAAAAACAAATGTGGTGTTAACAAAACATTTTCTGATTCTGTGTCTTAATTTTCTTGAGGAAGTATTTGTTTGTCTTTCTAAGAAACGTTGCGCCCTTTAAAAGGAAATTTTACAGGTTATACAATTTTTTTTCCAGGAAATGTCGAAACAAAAAATATTGTCTCAAAAAAAAACTCACCACCTTTGTTAATGTTCTTGTTTTTTTTTCCACTATGGAAATAGTCAGAATACGGAGAAGCATTTTAAAAACACAAATGTAGGTCATTAGGAAATACAATACTAGTCAATTGACAAACACCAATTTTTGTTCTGGAATCAAATTAAGACAGTCAATGAATCGTTAATGATCACTACTGGGTTGTGAGGATGGTTTAAAATAAATGCTGATATGAAACGTTCCACAAAACCAGGCAGACATCAGAGCTGTCTGTGGTTTCACACACATGAAACCTCAGGAACACTGGAATTACTGATGACCAGCAAAGACGCTATTACTGCTGACATGATGATAATGAGCTTCAGTGAACAATAATAAAAATAAAAAAAACAACATAGTATTTTTGTAAAATACAGTGGAGCTTTAAAGAAAAAACAAAAAAAAAAATTTTTTTTCAAAAATTTGAAACACAGCTTCAGGGTGACAAACAGATAATGGGATTGTTCTCAACAGAGTTCAAACACATCAATCTTCTGTTCATTACTGTTACAGGGCAGGTTGGAAAACAGTTACAGTTTTAAACTCAGAGACTCCAAAGGTTTTCTTAATGGGGAATTTTTGGTAATATCAATCTATGACTCAGGAAGTGAGAATGATCATTTAATTTGTCTTTTTTCTTTTTCCAAGGTAACGTTTAAAAACTGATAAACTTTTGATATTCTCTGATCAAACTTTAGATTTTATTTGTCAAGGAACAAAATAATATGCTTTAGTGTTTACTCTTGAACACTTTTTTCACTTTTGAGGAAAACAAAAGTCTTCAGACTCTGACGACCTGTAAGTTCCTGACAGTGTATTACCTTTGACTGTATAAGAGAACTGGACTGAGCGATGCCTCCCCCCTTGGGCTCCAAACAGGAATTCTCGCTGGCTCCACGAAGCCAAAATCCCATAGACTCCACTGAGAAATAAACAGTTACTACTATTTTAACTGTTCCCATAAACCCACATTTGTTTATTTATTTTGTAAATTGCAAGTATTCACATTATAAACGGACCAATCAGATGCCTCAGTAAAAGCGTGTGGTGTCCGCTGGCCCCACCATGACTGTTTGAGAGATTTCCAGAGCCGCTTTCAGTGAAAGGGGTGTGGGCTTCCAACAAGCTCACTCATGATTGGTCGTAGTAGTTGGTCTAGAATTGTTGACTCAGACCAATCACCGTCATCTTGCTCATCTGGCTCCAACATGCCGATGTCCGTATATTGGAAAAATGGAAACCGAATTAGTTTTATTTTAGTGATAAGACATTTTATTATTATCAATGATGTCATACTTGTTCAGTCCAGTTCTCTCTTATACAGTCAACGCTTAGGACCCAAAATCCAGGAGACTGGGCTTGATAGCAGAAAGTTAGACATGTCACACGACACAACCATGGAGGAAGAAAACTACTTAAATACACTGAGGATCATTAACACAAATTAAGGCAGCTGTGGATGATTGGAAACCGACAAACTGTTCAGTCTTTATCTGAACGACCTCAGAAAACTCCATAAAGGTAGTTTGTCCTCTGTGAAAGCAGAATTCTACTTTAATTTTTACTCACTTGAAACTATACTTTAAAAAAACTAACTTGTTTGAATATTTTTGCATGCAGCTGTAAATAAAACTCTGCCCACACGATGCACGTGGGCTTTTTCTGTAACTGGAAACTATTTATTCTGAATGCAAAGTGCACATTATTTTCAGTTAATGAAATACTGAGAGGTAGAAACCTCTGCGTGGTCCGTAAAGTGATCACTCATCTTGTCTGCAGTGAAAACAGAAGATGTCTTCCATTAATTACCCATGCCTCATATACTCATTAAGATAATTATAACTTCATAATCTGTGCAGGGATAATTATACACTGATGGGGTGGAGCTCCAGAGCAGTGGCAGAATTAGCCAGTTTTCCTTCAGTTCACAGTGAGGTCAGCAGCCACCACAGCTCTGCAGAACGGAGCCAAAAAAACCTCCTCCAGCAGCACTCAGCGCCTGGGATCCATTTTACCGTCTTCATGAAGGCTCGCAAAAACAGAAACGCCGAGAAGGCTGGAGCTGGCTAAACTCAGTAGAGGAAAATTAAAAAGAAAGAAAAGAGAGACATGGGAGAGAAACATGTTAATTTTGTAGACGAGGCCTGCCAACAGCAACTCTCCCACCTCAGCCCCTCCTCTGAATCCTTTCATTGTGTCCAAACCACAAACCCCACTTTTTGCCTGGAAAAGCAGAGAGAAGACTCGACTAAAATACACATTGGAATTTTTTTTCTCGGGGGTGTTTGGGAATGCCCAGTGCTTTTAGAAAAGGCTTTATCAAAGTCGTATAAACAGAGAAGAGTTTCAAACTGTTAAAAAGGTCTCTGGTTTTTGTGTGAGCCGTGTTGTGAGCTCTATTATAAGCTTTGACTGAAAGCATGCTGCTACCCTCCAGAGATTTCTGAACACTGTAACTGTGTTGCAACTTTGTAATCAGCATCTCTTTGCTTTTCAGGCTAAAACTAATTACAGGTTTCAGCAAGCAGCCTGCAGAAGTTCAGGGTCAAAACATACATGGCTGCTGCTGCTGCTGCTTCTTCCTCCGCACTTATTCCTTTTCTTGGTTTCCGTTTATTTGCATAACTATTTCATGTTACTGTTCATGCTCAAATAGGATTTGCCACAAATAATTGTGTTGTGACTGTGCTATAAAGGTGGAACTGCCGTTGTGTGCCTGAGCGCCCTGCTGTGGTCGGTTGTGTAATCTCTCAGTTATGCATTCTTTTTTTTTTTTTTTTTTTATGCCACTGGCGCTGTTTTCCATCACTGCTGATCCTTTTTAATGCCAAGAAGTGAGATGAAACTCGATGACAGTTTGAACACGTTTTTCAAGAGTATGCGGTGCAGGAATAATGAACGTTTTTATGAATGCAAACAATAAAGAGCTCCATTCAAGTTCATTCTTGAATTTCAGAAAGAGCTGAATCAAATTAAGATGGGCTCAAAGATCAACTCACTTTTTAGAGCAGAGATCTCTCAAGATAACCAGCGTAGAATGAGCCATTTCTTCATAATCAAAAGCAGTTAACTTCACTTCAAAGGCCTTTGTTGCAGGCTGCAAAAGTTATATCTGAAATCAGTTGATGATTTTAACTCTTAACCAGCCAAAATATCTTACTTTTACGGAAGGATCTAAAATATCTACATTTGAGATATCTTTTTATAATTTCACCACAAACACTTTTGGAGGTAAACGCTTTATGACACATTGACTTTACAACTATGCTGACGAGTTTTGTAGGTTTCAGGAGATATAGATTGCATCATAAATAGATAACTTCTATCCAAAACCAGGCAGAAAACCCAGATCCATCCCAACATTTCCTTTCTATGAAAATAATTTGTTCAGTAAAGACCGGAACCTGAAAACAATGTTTTTTTTAGCTAATTTGCAGCAACATTACTGAGGAAAATTTTCACAGTGAATTGAAATGTAATGTCAGTAATACTGAACTGAAACGAATGGTCCTGTAAACTTTTCTTCAACACTTTAACTGCCAGCTGAACCAAACAGCAGAGCATCTTAAAAAAAGAAAAAAAACATAATATTAAAAAAAAAAAATCATTTGACTCCACCAATGAAATAAGCAGATTTTTTTTGTTTTTTGTTAGAATTTCCCTAAAGGTAATACTTTCACCTAATTCAAATTTTCTTTTTATTTTGATTTGTATTTTAATTGATCACTAAAAATCCCAAGATAACATGACAAGTACAACAAAAATTGGGGAGCAATATTGGAGTTATCCAGCCGTATAAGAATCTATTTGTCTGTAAGAGGATGCATCAGAAGCAGGAAGCTTGTCGCTTACCGTTGTAGGCCCTACGTCACATCTACAAGCTTTTTCCAACTGCATTTTTGTCTGCTCCTTAATCACAATGATTTTAAGAAAGAATTTTTCAGAAAAATGCCACGACAACATGTTAAAAACACAATTTTAATTGGAGTGAGTCTCAGAGAAATGTGTTTTTTTCCAAAAGTGAAAGCCTAAATATTCTATCTTACTCCCGCACATGCAGAGAGACTTGTGTTTGAAATCCAAACTCCAGATTGAACAGCTTGTTTCTGTCTGCTTCAGCAAAGTCAGAAGCTTCACTTCGTAACTGAAATGTGTCTTAAATCATTAATATGTGTTTATGGTGAGAGACTCAGCTCCAGCTAGGTAATCCATATCTGAATTAAGACCAGTTAAACTCACACTCGAGACCTTCATTTATTACAAATACTTTATTAACAACGTGTGTGGCAAATGTTTGTTGGATTTGAGAACACAAACCAGGTTTCTTTCAATTTTACACTCAGCAAAATGGCAGAAATCTGCAATGCATATATAAATCAAAGTGCATACTCTTGTTCCTTTTATTTTGTCCATATACACAGTACACTATACATAAATAGTTGCATAATAAAAAGGATTCACATATTTACATGTATAATATATTTTATATAATATATAAATTTTATATTAAATCTAGGTAGATTACAATTATGATACTGGGCCAGGTCACTTCCTGTGAGTCTGTGATTGCTATCTGTGGTTGTTGAGT
The DNA here is from genome assembly GCF_002922805.2 of Oryzias melastigma. Classification (NCBI taxonomy): domain Eukaryota; kingdom Metazoa; phylum Chordata; class Actinopteri; order Beloniformes; family Adrianichthyidae; genus Oryzias; species Oryzias melastigma. Next base: position 10,173,077 of record NC_050514.1, read on the forward strand.
AACACCTCCAGCCAGCAGGGACACGAGGTGATGAACTGTCTAGAGTAGCAGGGTCCCCATCCTTTAGCAAAACTGATGCGAACACTGTGGGGGTCCCAGGGCCCCTCCTGGGTCTCCGGTTTTACGCCGTGCTCCGTCATCCAGCTGGAGCGCTCAAAATCAAAGACCTTGAGGGAAAAGCCCGGCATCACCCTTTTTACGCTCAGTCCGCGAGCGCCGGGGCAGTCCAGAGTGGGCGAGTGGACGAACACTGGGTGCTGGCTGCGGTTGTAGACCCACACTCCGTCTGGTTCGCGGCTCAGTATGATGCCGAAACCGATTTTACTGCGAATCTGTTGGACAATGCTACTGCTGTTCCCGCTGCTGCTGTGGCTGGGATGAACGAGGAGTCCCATTGTGCCTTGGCTGCCCGGGTCGTGGCGGTAGCTGTGGTAGGCGTTGGCGTGGAGCTGGCTGAGGCAGAGGCCTGTGCCCTGAGGTAGGTCATAAAAGATGCTGAGCGAGGGTTCGTAGGCTGGATAGAGGCGACCCACACGGGTGCGCTGCTCCCAGTAAGCAACACTGCACCAGTGGGAGCGAGGTCCACCCGAAGTCGAAGAGCCAAAGGAGGTACCAGTGTCTGAAGAGATAGAAAGAGGGGGAGAATTAATATTTGCAATAGTAAGTCTGTAAGTTTTAATCTATTAGTTGCAAAGGCAAATCTTTGTGTTTTAAACAGTTTTTCCTTGATGTTTTTGCCACTTTACTCACTTAGTTCATTGAGGTTATTTTTTTAAATATATTTTTTGTTAAATTCAACCTTAAAAACCCTAAACCTTGTTTGTTTTCCTTCTTTTAGACTCCAAAATCAATATGACACATCAAGCTGAATCTATGTAGATCAGCATTACAAACAGAGTTGAAGCAGGCTGCAGATGAATCACCACCATATTAGTTTATAAAATAGATACAGCTGTTTTAAATGACTGATAAATATAATATGCAATAGCAAAACTGCCTTACATTGGGGTTCTACTGCATGACAATGTTTTGAACTGAATTGTTTAAATTAGGCCTCAGCGGTAAAAAAAAAATTGAATGAATCAGTCTTTACTTAGAAAATCAATATCTTTTTATCACATCCATGAATTCATTTTTATTACTTGAAAACAGTGTGTTTTTGTTGCAACAATTTAAAAACTACAAATAAAGGGTTTATATGTATAGAGTTTATTATACTAGTTGCGTGAAAAGTGTTTCTAGAACCAAACAATGTCAGTTTCAAATGAATTTTTTGTAAAATAAATTAATTGCAAATTTAAACTAATCAAAACCCATTATGACAAGCTCTGTTCAAATAGTTTCAAAAAGGTGTTAAAGAAAGAAATGCCAAAAGTCAAAACTTTCAATATCAACCCCAGTCAGATTTATTTACTTCTTAAAGACAGAAATTATTTTTGTCATGACTAAGCCGTTTTTAGCCCACATATATATATATATATGTATGGGCTAAAAACGGCTTAGTCATGACTAAAAAAATTTCTGCCTTTATATATATATATAATTTTCAAGGACAGTGTCTGCAGAGCGGCAGGTTGTTATTCCAAAAATGCCTCTGAGTTGTGGGTGGGCTGATGGTGCAAAGTAACTCTGCCTCAATTTCCCATCATCCTTCTCTTTACACTCTCCCTCTAGCTTACAGCCCCTCACAACCCCAACCTGACATTACTGATGCAACAAAAATGGCCAGCAATATTGGAGCTATCCAGCCGTACAGTTTTGAGCCAGATGCAAACTCAGACGAGGAAAATGAAGATGTTCATGGATCTATTTGTCTACACGTGGATTTTTCAGAATGTAGTGGAGCAGGGAGCTCATAGCTGATTGTAGCTTTTACATCACAACTACAGGCTTTTTCCAACTGCATTCGTTGCCTTGCTCCTGATTCACAACAATTTGAACAAAAAAATGCAATTTTAAGTTTAATTTTCTTTATGTATGTCCTCCATCATCAGATAAATGTCACAAGAACTTGTTAAAAACATCAGAAACGTGATTTTTCTCAGAGTGGGTCTTTATGGAATCAGTCTACATTGGACGGTTCCCTCCAGTACCTGGTGGTGTTTTCTTGGGTGCAGCTGAAACATTTTCAGTGAATTTTTTTATACTGCATGAAACCATTAGTTGTGCTCATGTTTTGTATTTGGCCACGCTTTTCCCTTTAATTTGTCACCTGTCTGTCATGTTTTCAAAATGAGGCTAAAACTGTCAACACCAATCACCGCACTTCCTCCAGTGACATCTCTCAGCGCCACCTTCTGTAGCTCCCCTTCAGGTCTGGAATTAAAGAGGAGTTTGTGAGGGGCTGAGAAGGGGAGTTGGGGGTTGAAAGCATTCAGCTCCCTGTCAACCTAGTGCAAGCCCATGAACCCCTGACCCCCCGGCCCTCATGCTATCAGCTCACATTAACTCCCACACAGAGTGATGCCATTATTTTGCTCCAGAGACTCTATTGACACAGAGGATTTAAAGACCCATGTGCCTGTGGCCCCATTCCTTTCATTTTCCAGCGAACACCCCCTCTTTATCCACCATGGGCCAGAATGGTGGCGTCCCTTCTCCCATTAACAAGCTGCTCTTGGGTGAAACGGGACCGAGATTAGGCTAGGTGTGTTTGCTCAGCCGCCATTTTCCTTTCAGGAGCGCACGCTTAAGCCGTGGAAGTTTGTGCACAAAAATGCTCCCTGCACACAAATAAAAACGAGACACACACACACCCAACAAGAACCAAGCCTTTCTGATCCAAACAGTATGACCATAACATGCACACACAAAATTGCACTTCTCATCTGAGGCCCACGTGTGTCATTAGTGAATTCCAGGCTGGCAACTCCTGCGGTCTGTAGTTTTTACAGCTCTCCAATAAGAGAGCAGGCTGCTCAGCCAGCAAGATGTCCCTCTTTTTCTCCCACTTTATCTTCCTCTCCCTCACACACTTTTACAAGCGGCGCTCTTCCCTGTAATAAGGCAACACAAACATGTCTGGGGAAGCACAGGGAGGCTTTATGACCTCATGATCAAATTGATTCCCAAAGAAAACATGAAGCAAACTGGGACTTTTTTAGGATTTTTAGGGCCCACTGTGTACTTTAATCTATATCATAGTAAATTATGGAGTAAATCACAGGCTAAACATTTCACTTTAAGATGTGTTAATAGGTGATCATAGATCCATCATAAAGTAAGTAAACAGAGCAGCCAAGAAACTCAAAAAGAAAAACTTTGATCTGCCCATGTTTAAATACCTAAAGATATTAAAATCATGAGCAAATCTTGATTTACTTAATGCTTCACGCAAAGCAGTTTTCAATTTGCAGTTTCAAAACAAAAGCGTCCAGCCAAAGGGATGAAAGTGCCCTTAATCTACGTCCACGTCTTTCTTGTTCAAGAAGAAACTAAAACAGCAAACGAAAGAGAAACGCATTTCCAATCAGTTTTTTTAGTAGAAGAACATCAGATGCAAAGTTGAACCTTCTGACTTCCATCGACAGTCTGAACGAAGCAACGTTTGATGTCTCTGAGCTTTCTGAAATCACGCTCGGCTTGGCCGTCGTCCAACTAAAGGTATAACAAACAAGCTTGTGTGAGAACGACAGGAGGGGGAGGAAGGAGAGGGAGCGGAGGGAGGAAGAGGTGTGGGCGGGGGGACAACTGACTTCTTCAATGGAATTTTTAAAAGAGGGGTTCAGGCTGGAGGTTATCAGCATGTTTATGTTCGGGCGGAGGAAGTCGAAAAGGCGTGAGTGCCTGTGATGTGAATGTGCATGCCTGCGTCTGGATGTGGGGGCTGGCAGCAATTACAGCGTCCTGCAAACGTTTAGGCGGACCGCCATTTAACAGCTCTGTTTACCAATTAAGTAAGTAGCCTTTGTTATTTCATTTCAAGATCACTGTCTTTTAGTGCCAATCTCACTGAAAGGTCCACTGAAGCACACAGCTGCTTCAGTCCGGGCCCCCACCGAAAAGCACCAGATTTATGAATTGTGGACAAAAGCGCAGTTTGAAGCTTTCCTCATATGTATTTTATTTATGTACTAATCCCATTTTTGACCCACAGTTAATTAAACCTGAACTTTAAACAACATAAATGCTCATTTTTCTTCTTTCATTTCCTCATTCTTGTTTTTGATCTGCTCATCTGAGGACATAACAAAATGGTTCCTGTCCTGACACAAAAGCCAAAAATCAGATTGTATCATCTACAGATGATACATCTCTGCATCAGCCATGTTTATTATGTGGAAATGTTGCAATATTAATTAATAAATTGGTATTTTATTGTAAGTTTGGGTTTCTTTATATTAAAATTTTGTATTTAGAGTTGTTTTTTAATGCAAACTTTCATTATTTCACTATTAAGACCCACTCCAATCATCATTTACTCTATTTTTAAAGCATTTTCACAGGTCTTTCAACTAGGATTATGCTGTTTTGACCCCAAATAAAAAATAATGGTGTTGTTTTCTTGGACATAGTTTCTGCAGAGTGCCAGGAGTTCACTAGAAATATGTCTCTGAGTTGTGGTCGGGACTGTTGCTTTTGAGTAAGCCCACTGCCACTTCCCATCATCCATCCGTTCCTTTGCTGTCTTGCTGGCTTACAGCCCCTCAAGACCCCAACCTAACATTACAGTGCAACAAAAATTGTCTGCCACTAATTCAGACTGACTTGAATCAAGAATGTAGATGTAATCTTAATTTCCAATAAAATATACCACAAGAACGTGTTAAAAAAATGATTTTGATCAGAGTGGGTCTTTTAACTTATACCTACAATTTCTAACTGCCAAGATTACTAAAAGAGAAGCCTCAACATAATGCTCACAGGAGAAATTTGATTAGGTGCCGCACAGTTAAAAGGGAGTGTCTCCACATCCAACTGAATGCCCTGGTTATGAGAACAGGTCGGTAAACTCACTGTGACAACTGGAACTGCCACATAATCTTGTTGGAGTTCTAAATTACAGCTTTTTGTAAAGATTAAACAAACTTAATCCAGAATGTTAATGAGTCAGCTTAAACGGTGCCAGGAAGTGGATGATTACCTTCAGACAGGGACGTGCAGGTGGTTAGCCCTGAGTGCCTCCTGTCACAAACTAACAGCCCGCAGTGCTTTTTTTAAGCATGCATTTCTCCTAACTCTCACCGGGCAGCAGAAGTTTCCTCCTGCCAACCTGAACCTGCATGGAAAAGAATGAAGCAAGAGGGGAAAAAGAAGGGAAGTAGAGAAGCGAAAGGCAGACTGGGTTAAAGAGGGAGCAGGAGAATCGAGGGGGGAGATTCTGCCAAGCATAACCAGCATCCACGGAAAAAATGAAGAGAGAAAGAGACTGTGAGAAAGACAGGGAGGGAGGGAGACCCCTGTCTTTCATCCAGTGCCAAGGATTAGATTCCCCTCCAGTTATTAGACTCTTCCACTGTGCTGAAAGAAGTGGGTGGGTTAGAGGTGGAGAGGAGGAGGGGAAGGGGTTACGAGAGGTACAGGGGGATGAGAGGGGGAGGACAGGATTTAACCAATGACCGTCGGGGTTTGCATCTACGATGTCCAGCAGTAATTTGATTTCCTGGTGTTTTATGGCGGCTAAAGGAAAAACTTAAATGAGATCAAATAAAAGTTAAAAAAAGACAGAAACAAATACCCCCTCTTTTCTTTCAAATGGAAGATTCTGTTTAGTTTGAAACAACTATCATTACAGGGCAACTTCAATCCAGCAAGCCATATTTAAGCTGGCGTCTCCATAATCTCTGCCATCAGTGAGCTGCCTTATCTGCAGACAAGGCCTCTACAGTCCAACACAAGCAGGGTTTCCGACTTGCAAGCACACAACCACACACACGCACGCACATTCTTGCACACATACCTTTCCTTCTCTTTTATTTTCCATTGTAAAGTGGATCTAGTTCTGGAGCCAGAATGCAGCTGTTAATGCGTTGTGCTCGGTTACAGAATCGTACCGGCAGCCACACACCTTCCATGAACCCTGGCTGGCTGGCTGGGAGGGGTAACTGAGCCTCGGGAAAGTTAGTTTGTAGGTGTCATAAAATTCAGGAGAAGAAGCTCAAATCTCAAAGATGAAAAGATAAAATGCCTAAGAGACCCAATAATGTCTTAAATCATCTATAAACATTCATGTTGCCTTGTTATTAACTGATTTGCATGGAATAAGATCTTTAGTTTCCAGGTGTGCACAATAAATCAATTAATTAATAAATACATAAAACTTAATGTAATGATTCAGGAACTGTGTCAATCTCTGAAGATGAGAATAATACATTTCATGTAAAAACTGCCCGGTTTATGTCGTTCAAAGGGAATCGCCCCAAACGCTGAGCAATGGGACACAAGCTGATGACATCATCCCAGATCCGAACTTCGCAGTCACAGACTCATTCACACACACATTCACACACTGGTGGTGATAGTTCAATCTTGTGAATATCACGCCACTTATATTTATTTTAAGCAATTAGAAGACAGGATGGCGAAACAGAAAATTTCCCTTTTTACATCTGAGGATTTTGGAGACTAGTACTGCATTCTAAACTCAAGAGAGCTCATTCTCTTAAAATTATCTTAAAAAATCCCTGTAATTTACTTTCTAATGTAATTTCAGCTATATTCAATTAAGATATTGAGCAGATGACAAATCATATCAAATGTAACATTTTTTTAAAGCATAGTTATTTGTTATGTTGAAGCTTTTAAAACACAAAAAAAGACTGATGTACCACCTACCATGTCTTTTCTGCAGCAATAATTAACCAAACGCATATATGTATAAATGTAAGCATCCTTAGACAAACTTTGACACAATCTCAAAGATCTCTTTGTTTCACTATAAATAAAATACCTAACCAGTAAAATGTTAGATACAATCGTGTCATCAAGCTTGAATACTATAAACGCGTCCACTCAGAAGTTCTTTACGTGGACAGTTTCAAGCGAATCCAGAAACTTTGGAGTTAGATTGCGTGATTGCAGTAGAGACGCAAAACGATTGAATCAATGGGCGATCGCTGTGAAGTATAAACCTGGTAATGAACTGTAATATTTTATAATATCAAACTGATTTTTCCTCATTTCAGATGCTGCTTCCCTGAATGGTAAAGACAGCAGCTTCCATCTCTTTATTTGCCTTTTTAACATGCAAACACACCAACATCTTTATCTGTTAAGCTACAATCACACGAGTCTCGGCAACACGCGTTCAACCGGCCACTTCCAATGAAAAGTCTATGTAAATGTGTGTATATGCCAATTCAAAATGCTTTCATGCACGTGTTGCTACGAAGGTTTTTTAAAGCTTGTTTTTGGATGTAAGCACAAAACGTGTGTCCTATGAACACAAGTTAAACCAGCTGAATGTTGATCAATCAGGGACTCAGATTTGGTGGTGACGTATGGGTAGAGTCTGGTGATACGATATGTATCCCGATACGTGTCTCACAATATATATGTATTGTGATATATCCATATTTTACACTTTGTACCAGAACAATTTTACACTTTTTTTAAAGGGTATGACTCAGAGAAAAAAACGTAAGCACTGCAACTGTATCTCATGTGCTACCAGAGCTGCTTTTATTTTGGTAAATTAAGAAATATTTGATTTTTAAGGGGAACAGTCAACTTTATATAATTTCAAATGTTCCTCAACAGAATTGAGCTGCTCAAAGAGGCTCAGTGTGCTGCGCTGGCAACTATTGGTCGGGGATTGTAGGTGGAAAACTAAAGTAGGACGCTGAAGGACACTGTAAAAAATTAACTGAATATCGTCTTGTCAACATTTAAATAAATATAATCAAACAAAATATTGTAATATATCACAGAATAAAGTTTTCCCTAAGAAGTGTCCTTTTTTAAATGACTGAAATACCAACTTTTGAAGTGTTAATGGAAGAAAAATACAAATTGCTGTTTGTGCCCATCCAGATTTATATGACGCCCAGTCTTTCATATAATGGAACATTTTTTGCAAGATTTGCACTGCTCCAGCATTTTCTCTTTCAACTGCAGATACATGCGCTAGTATTAGGCAGCAACAGTCCAGTGTGAACACCGCATGCTAATTCAAGAACCCACGTTCAGCACGTGCCTGATGTGTTTGTAGCATTACAGTAGACTCGCATGATATTACATATTACAACCTGACCAATGAGTAAATATCATATTCACTAACTGAACTAAACAAACGTATAAAGCTGGTGAAAGAAACCAGAGCAGGCTTTAAATGACAGAGCTCTCGAGCTGACAAGTCTCCCCTCCCAACACATTCCTGGACAGGCTCTCTTCCTTAACACTTCCTCCCCCCACTCAGCCAGTCACAGGGGTCAAGTTGACAAGTCTCTCATTGAGCCCCCACGTGGTTCCACAACACGGCCTTCACTCTGCAAAATATAATTACGCTCATTTATTAGTGGAATGGATCCATTTGTTATGCTATGAAACAAGAATTATGAAACGCCATCTTAACTTTGTTTGGCGGACTTTTCTGAAATCTTGAACCTCGGCGTAGAGAACCGGTTCAAAAGGACAAGTAATGTGGACAGAAAACACAATCCAAGGCAAGAAAATGCTCACGTTTGCCACATAACATTAGCACACTGCACTGCAAGTCCTACTGAGATGTTCCTCATCAAAGTTGGAGGATTAAACCCTGTCAATGTGGTTTTCAGTGGGCGAGTCCTTCGCATAAGTGCATACGTTTGTCCTCCCACACAACAGGCAGCTACATGTCCAACAAAAAAAAAAAAAAAAATGAAATAAAAACTTAATAAACTTTGAATAATTAAACACTTTCTCTGCCTCTATGTTGCCTTCAAAGCTCACAGCTTAGGCGACAGTTTTTGGCATTTAATCCACTCAGAGCCTGTCCACATCTGCAAAGAATCTTTAAGTTAAGCAGCATGGCAGGGCTCCATTAAAAGCCAAATTGCGAGTTGGCAAAAACTCTGAAGGAACAACGGAAAGCCACAGCCAGTCCTGTAATTTAAACCTTATTTTAAATTGTGATTGCCTGACAACATTGACAAAAACAGAGCGAGGACAACTAGTTACGACGACGTAAAGGGGAGGAGCAAACTGATTGAGCAGGTAGTAAGAAGACTGAAATACTCTTATGGTGAAAAATAACATGAGAAAACTGAGATAAACATCATATAACTCAGCACTGCAAATTATCAGTGAAGTCAGTGGGAATTAAAAACAATATTACCTGTGAATGTCAGCTTTAAATGCAACAGAATCAAATGCTTTCTATGTTGAACTATGATAAGCATAAAGAGCAGTATTACAAATGTAGTTTAAAGAGGGATTTGTTTTGTGATGCTGTAAAGGAACATTCTTACCAGGACTATGGTCTAAAGTGGTGTTAGTTTCTTCAGAGTGTCAGCTGTGTTTGTTTGAACGTAAAAACTTAAGGACTCAATCTTTTAATTTACTGTAAAAGCATTCCCAGTGGTCTTTAAATTAGGATTAGGCTGTTTTTAACAAAAAGTCAAAAACCCTGTGTTATTTTCTGTGACATAGTTTCTGCAGAGTGGCAGTTGTTCATTAGAAATCTGCCACTGAGTTGTGGGCGGGACCGTTGGTGCAAAGCAATCCCACCCCTCTTGCCCTCCCTGTTGCTGAGAGCTCTCTGTTTACACACTCTCCTACTAGCTTACAGCCCCTCACAACCTCCTGCAGAGCAGGGAGCTTATGGCCCTCCAAGCCTATTTTTTATGCAGCAAATATGCTCTTTTTCATATTGCATTTTTCTCTGCTCCTGATTCACAACAAATTGAATAAAGAAATACTCAGAAATGCTATTTTAAGATTATTTTTCTTTATATATATATATATATGTCCTCCATCATGAGTAAAATGCCACAAGAACATGTTAAAAAACAAAAAAACACAATTGTCATCAGAGTGGTCTTTAAAGGAACTGATCTTGGTTTACTTGCAAGTGAACATTTGTGTAATTGACTACAGTGTGAATACAAACAAACTATCCAGCCAACCAATGAATGAAATAGGTAAAGAGAATAGGAGTAGAAATTGGCATGCATCTCTATTAGAAAAAAATGTACGTCTCTTGCTCAAATCTGAAAAGAATGAAAAGTGGAAAAACTGGCAGACATTGACTACAGAGGAGATGCAGGCACGTATCTATATGGTCAGGGTGTACCAGCATGTTGTCTTCATCTTCATGCATTTGTTTCTTCCTGGTAAGGGCTCTTTTGGGCAACGCCACCCTCAATCAGTTGCCGTACGTGATCTTATCTCAGCAGTTTGCTTTTCTTAAAAATGCAGAGTAAAAGCAAAGAAAACCAAAAGGAGGGCGTCAAACTGTGCAAGATTTCTCAATGACTTGAGTTGAGTCCTTCAAACTAACCTGGTCTGAACACATCGTACGATCCATCAATGGAATGAATTCAAGAGCATCCAACTGTTCATTAAAGCTGAACACAGAGAAGAGTTGTGCAGCGCTGCTGACTCCACTGCCAGTGTGTTACAAGCAAACAAAGGCAAATTTCTGTGTATTTCCAATTTTGCACAGTAGGCAGACACCTTACTGTGGCACATTATGACATTGACCCACTGGTGTTTGAATGACAACACAGTAAACCCAAGAATTTTTATCCAAATCCAACCAAAGGGCAATGAAAAAGACTCAAACTGATCATTCTAATGCTTGAATTCCGTGTATTTGACAAACCGAAGTATTTTTACACCAGAACATATATTCTTATTTTCTCAACCTTTAGTGAACCGCTCATCCATATTGTCATTGTCTCAAGAAATCTGATCATATTTCTCAAGCTTCTGTGAAATTTTCTCCTAAATCGGGAATCTTGCCTCGCTTTATTTATAAGATATTTCTAACTAAAACATTCATTTTAGATGTTTTCAAGATTTGCTTTTGAAGACATAGACCGTACATATAGGACATGGACCGTACACATAAGACTGCATTCATCAATTTTCTTCACAATGTGCCCTCTTTACATTGACACAGAAAACAGTCTGGATTCTTTACATGCTTTCACCACTGATGGAAGTGTTCACCTGTGGCTTCTGAGAGCCAAGTTTGAAATAACAGTGCCAGCAAGCTGAGTTTCACACTGAACTGTGAAAATCAACTAAACGCCGTCGGCAAGAAAGTCTGATCGCAAAGATCTGTATGTCGACTGCCCCCCTCTCCGCTGTATGGCCTGCTTATAGTGAAAAAGAGCTGTGATGGAAAATATTTGAGGAAATGGCAAATGGTTAATGGGCCAGCACTTGATGTTGAATTCCATGGTCTAATGTATCTCAGTCAGGCATAAGAGCAAGTGTTGTATGCGTGCCAGAAATAAGGCTTGAGGTTCAGGTCACCAAGAGGACCTGTCCAGACTTGGACAAGCAGACTCTCATTGAAAGCAACAATGGAGTTATGCTTTAGACTTAGAGATTAGCCAAACAATTATGGTTTAGCCACATTTTCTTCAAATCTGTCTTGTGCTTCTGTAAGTCAGACCCTCACTTCTGGGGCAGCTAAGTCTTGGTAGATGATTTATAAAACCTTGTTCTGCTGCGTTTGCCTGCGCTGACCTGGAGAGCTTCACACCTACTGAACTAAACTCACTCAAACAGCGCCACACTCTCCGACTCCTAAAATCTCCTCCCTCCAAAACTCCAAGAATGTCCGTCGGACTCCATGTGTTTCTCGAGCATTAACGGCGATATGTTCAAACATGTATCCGATGTCACTCTCCAGCGAGTCCCCCCTTCATATCCCTCTCCAACTTCTTTCACTCCCAGGACCCCCACTCCCCCTCACCTTCCCAATTTCCCAACATTCCTGGGCCATGCCACATCATTCAAAGAGCCAATTCATTGGGTTAATGCTGCAGTGAGTGCAGACGGGCCTTTGAGACAGGATGTTTGGCTGATACCTCGCTCTGCTTAAGCAAACAAGCGCCCAAAATATGATTACTGGGGGCAAAGAGGGAACAGTCCTCTTGTCTTACTTCAATGCATCCAGGCCTCACTAATGTCCTTTAAAGTAACATTGCTTTACTTGTTTCCACATGTTGAAAAGTTGGACCCTAATAGCTACAAGGTGAGCGAATGTTTGACAGTTACGACGAGGACATCACGGCAGCAAAAAGCATAATGTTAACAGAAACATGGTTCTGTGATTTGCTTTATAGTAACAGTATACATCAATGCCATATTAGCTCTGACGATGTTGTGTTTAAGGGCCGACTGTGGTTTTACTGCACAGTAAAAGTCAAAGTCTTTTGCGTTTTGTCTTGTCAGCTTCATTTTATATGCTGGGATGCATCCATTTTTGCATTTTGGGCCTGAAGCACATTCCAAATGTTCTCAAAAAGCTGGAACAGTTATCAGGAGTTCACAACTTTGTGATGTGCCCATGCCTGGTCCTAAAATAATCCAGCTTTGAAAATTACAAGCAACAAACTGTCTCAGCCTTTTTTTTGGAGCTTTTTGCCTTTCATTCTTTCAGCAAAACTCTTGAAGGGTTGCTTTTCTTGTGTGCTTTGCATCTGTGAAACATCTTAATTTAATGTTAACAGTGTGCACGCTGAATGCATGACACATGCATTAAAGCCAGCCCAGCTAGAGTTTCAGCTCGGATCCCAAATTTCATGCTCGCAGTAAAAAACGTCAAAGGAGCGGCTCCTATCAAAGTACAAAACATTTGATGGGAATCAGGTTGACCTCGTGTCAGCTACATTTCACTTCAGTTTTAATGTGTGCGCAATATGTCACAGATATTAAAAGCATATCATCAGCTGCTGTGATGATAACTTTGTTTCATTTCCAGGCTGGTAAACAGTCACATGCAAGTGCATGGAAATAATTTCAAGCTGCAGCTGCAGGAATTTAACTTTCTAAGTCATATTAAGCAAAAATCTACACTAAACTCTGCATATTTTTGGTCATCATCAAAGGCAATAGTGTGAAAAAGTATTCCACAGACGTAGAAGTGCCACAACATATTGTGGAAGCACACTCAAGCTGCACGGATAACATTTTTCTACCTTGTTATGTTAGTGACTTTCATTTCAGAATTCTGCACACATTCTTGACTAATCTGAGCTCTTTTTAGCAGCCATGTGTTCTGAGCTACGTTCACAATGTGCGTTCAAACAACCACTTTCAATGAAAAATCTACGTTGTAAATGTGTGTTTTGGGCTTCACCGTTCAAAACTCTGAAGTTTTTACAACCTTTGTTGGGTTCTGTGAACTAAACATGCGGCCATTGAACATGCGCTGAAAGTTAAACAGGGTCAAACTTTGGCCAATCAAGGATTTTGTAGTTACATATGAATGGATGGCCTACACGTGTCTCTCCCAACTCAACGAACATATGGTTCGGCCTTTTCCGTGTCACTTTTTGACGTTTTGGGTGTTTTTTGGCGTGCTAGCTGTTCCCAATAAATCACAGGTCCCCAACCCTTGAGACACGTTAAGGGACACGATGCTGGGTTAGGATACAGGTCCGATCTGTGTCCCAGTCCGCATCCTGATGGTTGGGGACCCCCTGTTTAGGGTATTTATTCCCTGTCTGTGGCCTGGTACCAAGTGACACTCGGACGGTACTAGTTTGCGGCCCAGAGTTTGGGGAACGCTGATTTAATGGGAACAGCCAGCACCTCACAAAACGACATGTTGGGAGTGAGAATGCATTGGAATGGCATCCATTTTCATTGTTTTAAAATTGATCATGGAGGAAAAATCAATAACTGCCATCCTGGACTGAATTATATTAAACCAAGGCCCAATCCGAATTCTTCCCTTCTCCCTTCCCCTCAATTTGAAATGTCAGTTTAAGTGTGTTACGAAGGAGCTGAGGCCAGTGGATCCATGTACAACTTGAATTCAATAGCAATAGCAACACATGTAAGGACAAGGCAGATCGCAGTCAGGAGACAGACCAGGGTCAAACATTGGAGCGAGGCGGGAGACAAAAAAAACAGGCGAGAGTCAAACACAGGCAGGCAAAAGTAAGAATGCTCAGAAAGAATGTAACAAATCAAGACTTCGCATGGAGCACAGTGAGGAGCAGGAATATATACAGCACTGATGATGATGACAAACAGCTGATGGTGACAGGAAAATGGCGGCTGATGCATGATGGGAATTGGAGTACAGGAGGATAACAGATGCAGTTAGTACTCATGTGAGGGCTCCCTCTGGTGGTCGGAGAAGGACATGACTGGCTGGGTCCTGACAAACTGCAAGTGTGTCCGGGAATATTATTTTTTTAAATTTCACCCTCCAAGCGGAGGGGAGTCCACTTTTGTGAGCTGAGAAGCGCTTTTCTTCACATGGGTGCGCTCTGAACCACAGAAGTTTACATTTAAATGTAAGTAATGACTTTTTGTTGTAGCATGACCTTTCTAAAGTTATAAAACCGTTGTTGTTATGTATGTTCAAGTGCTGGAAGCTCCGTGCTAAAGCTAGCAGACCGCCGATTATTGATGACGTCATCGTACGAAAGCAACGTTTGAAATATCAGACACTATTTTTTCATAATCCTCCGTTGGAGGGCTAAATGAAGGGGAAGGGAGAAGGGAAGAATTCGGACTGGGCCGAAGAAGAAAAAAACAGGAGCACTTCTTCCACATTTCACATTTAGACTCTTCCCACTGTATGTGGCAAACATGAGCTAGTAAACAGTAGAAAAGAACAAGAAGAAGAAGCTTCCCTCTGCTTGTCCAGTATGAACACCATAGCTTAAAAAAGATGTTGAATAAAACAGTAAAGAACCCACGTCAAATGCAGATGCCTGGTGTGAATGTAGCACAAGGTGTGCAGAATGAGGTTTTACTGAAAAATGCAAGAGAATATGTTATATTAAAGCAGTATGTGTTACACATAAATCTCAGTGTAGAGGAAGACACAAATATGTAACAAAATCTTCAGTTTTTGACTAAAATCACAAACTCCTTCAAAGTAAAAGCACCTGTGGACAGACTACTAGACTCCCACTTTGTTCCTTAATTCTAAAACAGTGTTTAACAGCCCGCTGTAAGGTTTCAAACATAATCCTCCGTGATGTGATAGTCAACCGATCAATGATGACTCCTCATGCAGTGCCAGCTAAGTGTTTTCCTTCTTGTAATTTATCCACTTAAATACCTCTAGATGTGATGAATAATTTGGTGATATTGACCTTGTGGTGGAGAAGTTTACCAACTAATTACAATTTCCCTTTAATAAACGCTGTTTGCAAAGATTTTAATGATTTTCTTGTTTCTCAGTAAACTCTGGATTACCAGCACATGTCAGTGGGGATTGTAGCTCCAATTTAACCACTTAAACACAATCATATAAAAGATGTTATAGTTAAATTAAAAAAAAAAAGAAATATTTGCACAAATTTAAAGTCATTACTAATTAGTGGCAGTTGAATATTATATATGTTGGGGGGGGGGCTTTGGAAGGGTGGCAAATGAAAAAATGCTATTTTAATTTAATGTTAATTTATTAAATGTTAATATAAGGCTATTTTTAATTTAATTGCTACTTTTGCAATGTTTAAAGAATCTTGTTTTGATGACTTCCTAATCTTTGGCAATAATTATACTAAAATTGACTCAAAAGTTGGGGGGGGGCAAAGCGTTTTGCTTGGGGGTCCCATGCCCCTTTACCCCCCATAGCTCCGCCCCTGTTACAAATATTAAGATAACCAGTTCCTAGCTTGTTCAGATGTAAGGCAAAATTAGAAAACTGAATAAACAAGCCCAATGTGATTATCCACAACACAAGATATCATATATTGATTGACACTGCAGTCAAAATAAAAAAAATATATGACTGACAAGCTTTTTTGCAAAATAGTTCCTCACTTTTTTCACCATTAACCCAAGTTCCACATTATTACTAGTTAAAAACCTGGTGCATTTTTAGCACATCTGCAAAAACACAACAATACAGTAGCCATTCAGCAATACACAGCTCAGGGTCACACAAATTAGTCCTGATCAAATGTCTTTGATCATTGAAATGAAGTCATTCATAAGATCTACTTAAAAGTTACTATTTCACAAATAATAATACATAAACCTTGCTCATCTTTGAAATGACGCTCCAAGCGAAAATCATCTCAGTACATAAAGTTGTTCTTACCCTTAAATGTGACTTATAGTTTTATTTTGTTGACTGTTCGACTCGCTGACAGCACTAAATGTGCTTCATGCTCTTTAGGCTTATTAAGACATCGCCAAACAGGATGCTCTTTCAAACTGCGAGGATGACAGTTTCCATCCCAGGTTTCAGTCATCCGTGCATCATCACAGCAGAGACCAAATATAAACACCAAAGACAGGCTGGGTGATTTGAGAGAAGGCAACACAAACTTTGTCCAAAACAATATCCAGATGGCATTAAGAAAGGCTAGAAAAGCAGCACAATTCCTCTCAACCGGTGCAAATGTGTGTGTATGTGCAGTTTTGGTCCTGATAAAGCCCCTATGTGCGTACTCTGAGACGATCTTATCTCAGAGTCAGACTGAAATTCCTCAGTCTTTCCCCCGTCACCCACACACACACACTGAAAATGAGCAGCTGAATGACATGTGTTTTTGGAGTCACAGTAGGACGATCCATGTAGATAAAAGTATACTAAACTTCCATTCCACATCTACCTTGTCAAAGCAGGCCTGTTTGCTGCCTTTTAAAGGGAACGTTAACTGATTGAATGATAAAACAGGGCAAAGGTATGTATGGACCACACCCTACTATTCCTTTTTTCTCCCCCTTTCAAACTTACTAAAGATGCTAAAATGCCGGCAAACATTCTCAATACTTATTTTTGTTCTTCAAAACTACAACAAACCTTAAAAAGACACATCAGAGGATTACTACTGTTCCAGAAAAAAACAAGTTAAAACTCTAGATAAAGATCTGGCAATGTTAGATTTTATTTATGAAATGCCAAAAAACTACTTTTTTCCCCGTTTTTTTCTTTGCAACACGTGAAAGAAGTAACATGCATAATTTCCTGTCATTTGTCTGGCTCTCACTCCAAACAGGAGTCCTATAACCTGTCAAAACTCACAACAAAAGCTTCATGCAGATTTCTTGGCCGCCTCTGTGAGTGTATGACTCCCTCCTACTAATGCTGTTGGCCTGAGCTCTGGTCCCCAGCTCCAGAGTTCTGATGTGGGGGGCAGGGGATCGCAGACCACACACACAGAGACATACAGTCCACAACTTTAAAGAAACCACGAAGGGGTTTTTGTCACTTCAACAAGAAACGATCACTCTCAACAATGATTCTGATTCTGACTCATCCATATCTGAGCAAACATGAAGTCTTTTTATGATTTCTACAATTATTTATCTAATGTCTCAGGAAATACGTCCAATTTACTTAAAGGAACAGTTGAGAAACTAAGAACAAAAGGAATTTTGTCATGAATTTATAGTCTCACTCCAAACACCTTCTAATCTATTGTAAAAGTGTTCCAGTGGTCTTTTAATTATGAATATGATGACGTTTTTTACATGCTCTCCTGCTAGCTTACAGACCCTCACACCCCCAACCTAACATTACCGGTGCAACAAAAATGACGAACACTTTTATATGGCGTTACATTTCCACCAAAAGTCCCCAACGAGTGTATATAAAGTCCCCCACAGGCGTATATCAAACTCCACACATGTAATGAATGTTCCATAGGCACAATTCTGCCTCCATGAGCGCTCCTGTAGTCGTAGTCACTTGTTTTTCATAGCAAAATAACGAAAAAAATTAAAAGGACTATTTCATATAATTTTCATTTTCAAAACTATTATAGAGAAACAGATGAATTATTTGAGTTCCCACTAAAGTATTAAATTGAAAAGGGAACAAACAGATAAAAAACTTTTAGGTTCAATATTTCTGACACCAAACTACTTCCGCTCCCCCCGGAAGTAGTTTGGTGTCAGAAATCTTAAAATGTTGAAGTTTGATAAACGACCATGGGGGACTTTTGGTAGAAATTGAATGCCATAGTTTTAAGCCAGATACGAGGAAAACAAAGATCTAGTCATCTATGAGTGGATGCATCAGAACGGACGTCACATTTAGATGCTTTTTGAAGTGTTATTTTTTTTATTCTCCCAGATTCACAACAATTTGAAGACAAAAAAATACTCAGAAATGGAATTTTAAGCTTAATTTTCTCAATATATGTCCTCCATCATTAAAAAAATACCACAAGAACATGCTAAAACATAATTTTCATTGGAATCTACAGTATAGACACAATGATCCAAAGAGGGATCTGATGACATCCACTGCAAACTTAAATCAACTCATTTTTTGTATTTGATGTTGAACAAAGTGAATCAATGCCTTAAACTTTATACTACAAGTAACAAGCTCTAAATTAGATTTAAATGTAATTAGGTAAATTGTACAAAAACTGTTTCCCTTTTGACTTAAATTTGTTATCAACACTCAGCAGCTAAAAAAAGAATCTTGGAACCAACAAGATCAAGTTTAAAACTCAGTATTGACCTAATTTCTGTAAACAACACTTGGCATGAACAGTGCTCCCCTCCACAGTGCTGCATCAACACAGGCCCGTGATGCCGTGACTACACTGCACAGACTCCCCGGGTGCCCATTCACCTTTCAACGCCATCCACAAGTGAGCCCAGGGAGACCTGATTGAGTGGGTTTGTGGGTTTCTTCTAACGCTACAAGGACCTCTCCACCCGACCCCAGCACGTAAACAAATAAAGCTCCAGTTTCATCATCTAGAGGGGGCTGTTTCCTGTCCCAATACAGCTCTTCAACCCCCCTCCTCTTTCCACATATACACAGGCACACAAAACTCCTCACCGCCGCCTCATCAGAGCGGCCCGGCTCCCCCCGCCCCCAAAGTGCCAGCCTCTTTCCACTGCTCAATTGCAGGGAGGAATGAAGGGATTTGAGGGAAGAAAGTGGAAAAGAGGGGGATGGGAGGCTGGAGAGGCAAAGGGGACTGGGAGTATGCACAGGGATCTGATTGCAGCTCTGTCCTGGTGAAATATTTTGCTGTGGAGAAAGTGTAGCCGAGAAGGAGAGACAGAAAGGCTACACTACTGTGGCATCTAGATAGTGAGACCCCAGACCCCCACCGAGCCCTCCATGCCTTTCTCACAATAGGAGCTTTATGCTGGGGAGTTTTTAGCTGTCATAGCGGGCTTTGAAGGTATGAAGAAAGAAATGACCCTGATAAATATGACTCTTTTTCTTGTGTACACATCCAAAGAGATGCATATATGTGTCTGTGGCGTGTAGATGGAAAACTTTTCTCCTTCCTCATGTGCATACAAACACTTAGTGGAAAAGGTTGATGCAAATGCTTTACTAAGCAGTTGCACGGTCACAGCACCTACTTCTATGGACATCATGCAGGCGACTCACCTGTGTAGTCTCTTGGCATAACATGAGGCGAGCTGGAAAGGAGTGGGCGCGCACTTTCAGTGTAAGACAGAGGTGAGTCTGTTTTGGGGAGGAAAGCACACAAATAAAAAATGGAGGTGAGATGCAGGTGATCCCTTCTTTAAAAGAAAAAGCTATTACGATTTGATTCATGTTAGCTTAAATGCAACAGGTTTAGTACATACTGTATATATTCCATCTCAGGGTTGTGTTAAAGTCCCACTCCAATCATCTTTTGACCTTTTGTAAACGTTTCCCCAGTGGCCTTTAAGTTATGATTATACAGTTTTTAAGTAAAAAGAAAAAGTTGTCTAGGACATAGTTTCTGCAGAGTGGCAGGAGTTCACAACTTAGAATTTACCTATTGGCTGGTTGCAAACAAGACGGCACCCAAACAGATCATTAAACTCATGATTAGCTGGAAGTGGAAATTCTGCAACTGTAGCCAGAAGCTGAATTTGCATATCTACTAGAAGATTCCTAACCCGTTCTGGTGTTTTTCTATGGCAGGGGGGTCAAACTCAATCACACAGGGGGCCAAAATCTAAAACACACCTTAGGTTGCGAGCCCAACAGGATAAACATTTCTTGAACATGCTAAAACTAAACTTTTAAAACGTTAAAAATGTACATTTTTTACATAACTATGAATCAAAAAGGCAGGAATATTATTCCAGAATAAATTGACTTAAACCTTAAATAACTTTCAAAATCTTACTCTCCGTAAAAGTATATTTTGTCAAAATTATCCAAGTTAGAAATAAGTGCAAGATAACATCAGGCCATTATTAATAATAGAATAAAATGATCTGGATAGAAATACTCAGAGGGCCGGATCCGGCCCCCGGGCCTTGACTGACACTTCTAGGGGAAGAGCGTGAAATTTGGTTGAACTTCGTTGAGGACTTCTTGCTAATGAGGCTCTGGCACCATTTTGGCGCCATGTTGTTTGTTCCAGGTCCTCTTAGAACTCCTATAAGCCCATCCGCACTTCCCATCTACCATCAGATAATGTGCTCTCCCGGTACAGTTCACAACTCCAAACTAACATTACTAGTGCAACAAACATGGCGAGCATTTCAGAGCTATCCAGTTTGATCCAGATTTCATACGACGATAACAAAGACATACATGGATCTAGTTGTCTACAAGTGGATAAATAAGAATGGAACGGAGCAGGGAGCTTGACTTGTGGGCTGCCCAGTGTATTATCTACGTAATAATTACAAACTTTTTTTTCGAATGGCATTTTTTTCGTCTGCTCCTGATTCCCAATTTATTTGAATAAAGAAATTGTTAGCTTAATTTTATATGTCATGAGAAAAATGCTGTTAAAACATGATTTATTTAAG
The DNA here is from genome assembly GCF_002922805.2 of Oryzias melastigma. Lineage (NCBI taxonomy): Eukaryota > Metazoa > Chordata > Actinopteri > Beloniformes > Adrianichthyidae > Oryzias > Oryzias melastigma. Next base: position 10,193,888 of record NC_050514.1, read on the forward strand.
AATTCCTTAGTGTCAAGAGCTTTGCTGTTTATAGCAAGGTTTTACTTTCAACCCAGGAAGCTTTAGAAGAATAATCCACACTTCCAGTCTAAAAATATGATGGTGACGACAAACTCGGTGCCATTTTCTGGTTTCTGATGTGGTAACCATCTTCCCAAACTCACCCAGTGGCTTTTGTGCATCTGAACGGGACAGACAGTAAGGGGGAGGAGGTGATTCTGGAAATAAAAACAAGACAGGATGGGCTTAGAAGCAACCAAGTCAGGAAAATTGGCAAAATCATCCATTAAATCGTGTGAAATGTGTGTCTACAACTGGCTTTTCTGGTAGAAAATTCATTATTTTGATGTAAAATTGTATTTTTCATCTTTTCTTTATTAAACTAACAAAGTTTGTCCTAAAATATTAGAAAAGTAAATCAAAAACAGTTTTTTTCAATTGCTGTCATTTTTCCTTATTGAGGTTTTAAATCTAGAAATTCTGCAAATACTGTCTATAAAAACACAAAATGATCACTTAAACATGTAAAAATGTCCTTATGGTGTGGCAATCCTATCATCAACTGGTTTACATCCTCACGCACACTCCTGGATTCAGAAGGAAATTAATTCAGCTGAAAAACAGCTCAGCTTGCTCTGGGTTCTGCCAAAATGGACATGGCTTTGTGGTTGCGGCCCCTTTAAGAGCAGAGCCAGTAATTGCCGGAGTCCTCAGTCAGTCAGATACCCAGCGAGTCAGTCTGGCGCCAGCACTATGCAAACTGTATATTATCGGCACTCCTTCACCTAAATAACAAGAGGAGGACCTCCTTGTCGGGGAGAAAAGAGCCCAAGTGCAACTTGAGAACGTCCTCCATTCCAATAAAGCATCAAGGGGGGTTTTTGGGGGGGAGAGGCAAACACTGTGCAATAGAAGTTATGAGAAAACAAGAGTTTATGAATCATTCACTAAAAAAAAAAATCTTCTGATCAAGTGAGACAAAAAAAGAATCTCTGTTTTTGTGCTTTATTGACTTAAATCATTCTGATTTGCCGTTTTTGTTTTAATTTTGCAAGACTTTTCTGTTACATTTCTTATGGTCTGGTCTTTGTGGGGACTCTAACTGAACCCTCCCACGTGATGCTGTCCTTACCTGGCCCGCACAAGCGGCTGTAGTGGTAGGGATTGCAGCACACCTTTGCGCTGTCCGCTGCGCTGAAGCTCTGGCAGTGGCACAGCACTTTGAGTCTGGATGACAGGGGCAGGTCGCTCCAGCGAAACAACTTACACAGAAGATTCTGGGGAGAGATGCGCTGCGCGCCGAGGCGCAGCTCCGCGCTCGCCACCATCACGCACTCCCCCGGCATCCCTCCTTTGGTCTCTACAGCCTTCACCAAGTTATCAAGAGATCTCTCCTTGAGTCTTTTCAAAAACGCATAAGAAGTGCTCAAAAGTTCCTCTTCCAGCCCCCCGCGCCTCGGGGCGCACTGACAAGGGCCACCTCCATCTTTTCTCGGGGCCCAGGGGCTCCGAGGTCTCAGATCCCATTCCCCAAACAAACAACACGTCACCGTCCCGCCGCTGCCACCCCCGTCCGCATCCGGACGAGAACCTCTGCTGCCCCCCCGGTCTCCATCGGGCTGCTCCTCGTCGTCCCTCTCTGCGCTCAGGTCTCCAGCCTCCCCCGTGAGTCCCGGAGACGCGTCCGCGTGTGTCACCGCGCGCTGCTCTTGCCTGTGGAGCTTTCCCGAGTGTCTGTCACAAGGAGCGCTCCGTCCCGCCTCACCTCGTCTGCTTCCATCCTGCCCGTCGTTGACCAGACGGCTTCTCCAGAGTCGCCGAACAAGACCCGAGCGTTTCGACTTGAACATACGACAGCTTAGACAGCTTTGGATGAGTCCTGTCGGTCCCGTCCGCCTCTCGGAGGATGCCACATCGATTTACACTTGTCGCGCAAAGCCGGGAGTTGGAGCTCGGCGCGCACAGCATGCGCAGCCGGTGGTCACGTTGGTCCGAACGTCCCGCAGCATCAGAACATATTCAGTCATACGGTGCGTAAAACATCGCTGCGCATCTGAATGAGAAGGCTGCGCATAGCCGCTGCTCGGTGATCTGCCGACTCGGTTAAGCCACTTCTTCAAGCCCGTCCACAAAAGCGTCAACTCCCCCAGACCTCTGGAGATCTGGCGCACAGTTCACAACGCATATCAGACACCGCAAGCGCCAGTACCAGTCTGCAGAGGAAAAACTATTTAGCCGAAAAGCATCCAAATCCTTAGTTCAGAGTCATAAAGTTTTGTCCTGAGTTTGCAAAATCCTTTAGTCCTCCTTCGACCCAGGAGCCAAACTCCCCAAAACGCTGAATTCCGAGTGATGTTTTGTCGCTCGAACCACAGATGATCGGCTGCGCCAAACTCCAGGACGGATTCCGTGCTGAGAAGTTGTTTAAAGAGAATTGCCCTCCACTCCCCTGCAAGTCTTTGACGAACCCACGCGCATGTACACACAAACACGCTCACGCGCGCACTGGTAAAGCCACAAGCTGTAAAGGATGACTGCGGCACTGGGATTTTCAAAGTAAAGCATTGAAAAAGTTTTTAACTTGAGCTTTTTACTTCACCCAGAGCTCAATGACAGACCATTACCAGCAATCTCGGGGGGGAAATGCTGTTTTCCATCCGGGAAGAAGAATTTAATGATGTTTACAAAGAAAGTTGGTTTAAAAGACCTACTCCAATTATTCTTTTTTACTTGTTCTTGTGGCATTTTTCCATGAGCTAGCTCCACACTGTAGCTGCATAGATTCATTGTCGCTTGCCATTTTTGTTGCACCAGTAATATTAGGTTCGGTTAGCTATAGTTAGCAGGAGTAGATGGATGATGGGAAGTGGGGTAGGCTTACTGCGCACAGTTTCCCCAACAAATCAGGTGCAAATTTCTGATGAAATGCTGCCGCTCTGAAGAACCCACACCCTAGAAAATGACACCTTTTCTCCCCTATTTGGGTTCAAATTAAATAATCAT
>NC_050514.1:10197590-10218806 GCF_002922805.2 Oryzias melastigma
TTAGCTATAGTTAGCAGGAGTAGATGGATGATGGGAAGTGGGGCAGGCTTACTGCGCACAGTTTCCCCAACAAATCAGGTGCAAATTTCTGATGAAATGCTGCCGCTCTGAAGAACCTACATCCTGTAAAATGACACCTTTTCTCCCCTATTTGGGTTACAATTACATAATCATAATTAAAAGACGATCTTACAATAGATCAATCGATTATTGGAGTGGGTCTTTAACCCCCACTGATGGAATATGCATCAAACTACTTTGGCTCCAATATAAACCTCAATTTACCACATAGAAAAAACAAAAAAAAACAATTGTTTTACATGAATATAAATAAATACATACGGCAAGGGATTGATTCTAAGTTTCTTAATTATGTGGACAAAAACCTTTTTTTAAAAAAAAGTTGATCTCAGTTGGTTTTATTACGTGAGAGTTTGGACCTATGAAAACAGAGAACCATAGAGATTGTTTTATATTTCATGAAGCCAAATAATCCTTCTTTAAACCAACAAAAGAACAGTTTTCAAGAGCCGGGACAGCATGCTTTTATTTTGAAACCCCAACCCCCGAGCCTCCCCCGTACATCTATCCGAATTGACGTTCTTTCTCTTTCTCTCTTTCTCTCTCCGGGCTCCAGAGAAAAGCTCTGGAGTCATTGGTTGATTCCCGCCATCATGTGCCAGTCTAGACACTTTGGCGGCTGGGAGCCGCACTGATTGTTGCGCAAACACGGTTTCAAGTTTCTTAACTCTTAAAGACGCAACATCCTGCTCTGCTGTGCTCACGCTGAAATGACCACTGATAAACACGCTTTGGACGGCTGTGCACAAATGAAACGTCAAAGTAGAGAAAAAGTCATTTAAATAAAAACTTCAGACTTTTGGGGTCAAAGAGTGAGACAGTTCAGAAAAAATGCATTATCTCAGGGATGTTCATGCAGGTAGGTTACCTCCACCACCCAACTCAGATATACAGATATGTTTGCTGCATGTTGGGATTAAACTAAGGATTTTATTTTTAAATTGCTGTCTGAAAAATCCAAACAATTTTAGATTAAACCTTTAATCATATTATTTTCTGCAATTGTTATTGAAAAAAATTGGATTTAAGCACAAATACTGCGATTAAAAAGAGTTTGCAAGCTTTTTGACATTCTTAATAATCTTTTTTAAAATATCAAATTGAAGCATATTTTTTTAATAAAAGGAATTAGACTATAGTTTTCAGAATTCTCAACTATTGAGTAGGCTACTTTAAAATACTTATGCAATTCTCTAAAACTTTTTAAGGTTTTTTCCATCTTTGCAGCACAGACCACATCGTTGACAGACTATTTGCAGCAAAAGTCTGGTCCTTGCTACAATGGATCCTAAACAACTTCTGTCTCCACGGTCCTGTGGAGAAAATGTGTGGCGGTTTCTTTTTTTGATTTTGCAATATCTGCTTGATACTTCTTCACGTAATTATCTCCTGAGGTGGAGAACTCCTTCCCAGAACAGAGCCAGCCTTCTTTATAGGATTATTTTATTTGTCTGAGTCACTGACTCTGATGCCACAGTCTCTAAAGATGCTTAAAAACATACTTTCCACTTGAAGGAGATGATTTGCTGCGGTTATTAAAGGGTTAAAACTTCACCAAGAAGCTCAATCTGTTCAGTTCTTTCCTAAAACTGCTTGGCATTGTCCAGATTAGTACAGTAATGTGAGGGTTTCTGTTACCTCCATCTCCAGATCCAGGGTCAGTAAATCACGAGGAGCTGAGATTATTGGAAAAAGACGTGGATATTAAATTTGTTTTGGGAAAATTTCACACCAAGGAGAACAGAAGTTTTGTTGTTGGGTCAAAACTATTATTTTGTTGTCAAAGACCCATTCCAATGAAAATCATGTTTTGGGTGTTTTTATCATGTTCTTTAGCATTGAAATTTGAAAATGAAGATTAAAACTGCATTTCTGAGTATTCTTTATTCAAGCTGTGAATCAGGAGCAGACGAAAAAATACACTTCGAAAAAGCTTGCAGTGGTTACGTAAAGTCTAATCATCAATCCACAAGCTCCCTGCTCTGGAACATTGATACATCCACTTTCAGAAAATTGGACCTTGTTTCCACTATGCGGTCCAGTCTGGTATTGTGAGGATTTCCATTGTAAAATGGACCCATTAAACAGTACTGACCAGTACCTCTTGGGGGCCCCATCTGTTGTAGGTCCATTTAAAAGTCGACCAGAATGGTTGGGGCGGAGCCTCTGTAACCACCCGTTGATTAAAAGAGAGTGATGACAACATTAGAAAGCACTAATAAAGCGCTAATTTAAGCTAACAGTTGTAAGCATTCGCGGTTTTGTAGTTTCCTGTGTTCTCTTTTGGTCACCAGTCTATATTGAAAATGCCTGCAAACAACAGCAAGGCCTGGTCTGTAGTGGAACTGCAAACGTTCCTTGCTATCCTTGGCGACGGTGATATACAGAGGGATCTAGCGCCATGAAAACAAACCGCTCACCGGAAGCGAGCACCAGCATTAACTGGACTGTGCTAAAATAAACCGGATCGTACCGGACCGCTCAGTGGAAACGAGGCTATAGACACATGTATGTCTTCGTTTTCTTCGTCTGAGCTGGCATCTGGCTCCAAGCTAGATAGTTGCAACATTGCTGCAATATCTTTGTTGCACCAGCAACTGGAGGTGATTGGGGGCTGTATGATAGTCGGAGAGAATATACATAAAGGGATGATGGGAAATGAGTGAAGGCTTACAACACCAACGGTCCCACCTACAACTCAGATGCATATTCCTAATAAACTCCTGCTGCTCTGCAGAAACTATGTCCTAGAACAGTATTTTTCAACCTTTTTTGAGCCGGGATACGCTAAAATCCCACTGCACACCAGCATCCAAAAATGTAAAAAAACAAAATTGAGGCAGAAAAAGTTGGAAGTTGCGGATGTTTTCCTAAATGTTGAAATAAAAGCACCCCAAAAAGGCATCATGGGAGATGTAGTGCAAAAACTAGCGCTGATGTCCGACAGATTCGAGTCTTTGAGCTTCATTATTTTGCTCACTTTTTAAATGGTCGGACGCCGGATCCCGCATGAAGCTACGCCACTAAACAGGAGTTTTAGCTGTTATTTTTGTTGGAACTGAGACTTTATGAGCTAAATCAGAACAAGGAAGTGAGGATGTTAACCACTTCTGATTGGTCAGATGGATGACATGAGATTAAGCCTCCAAGAATGATTGGCGGAGACAGTTAAAGGGGGAGGGACTTTTGTAAAACCAGAGCTAGTGGCTAATTTTGTGGCCAGATTGCAGTACCATCATTTATATCAGAGAGTCATTTATAGAATCAAATAAAGAAAAAAATATTTTAGGATCTTGCATTTTCCAAACAACTCGATGTTAAATGCCAGTATGGATGAACAGAGCTGATATCCTGGCGATGGAAAATGTTTTTTAGATCAGTGAAAATGGGTAATAATTTCCCACGGTGCACCAGACCATCTCTGACGGCACACTAGGGTACCACGGCACACTGGTTGAAAAACTCTGTCCTAGAAAGTAACAGGTTTATGATTTTGGCTAAAAATGGTAAAATCATAATTGGAAACTTTTAGTTTCAATAGATCAAAAGATGATTGGATTGGGTTTTTAAGCCTTGCTTCCATTTAAGATTCACAAACAAAAAATAGTAACCAAAAAGTAAATGCAAAAGAAATGGAAATGTTTCTATAGTGACAAAAAAGGGACAGCTGTGGAATGTAAATGGATTCTCCTTGAAACTTTTAACATTTCCTGCAGATCCCCTTTATTTCTTTATAAAGTAACCTATATATCACTTATGCTGCTCTTTAGCAAACTGATCAATAACGTTGCTTCCGTATTTTCTACATCATTAGAGCAATGTCTGTGAGTGAATGAACCTCAGAGAGCTCATTTTTGTTTATTTCCTTTCACTACGTTTGAACAGATTGTATAAAAGAATGTGGGTCAGACTATCAGCTGCCATCAGTTTGGCTCCTGTTTTCAAATGAGAGCATGCTGGTTGCGTGTGTGTGGGAGACGAGGTTCGTATGTTTGTGTGCACACAGTATGGGAAGAGGGTGGTGCGTAAAGGTTGGTGGGAGAGCAGACAGAGTGTCCGGCACCAAACCGCCTGCTAAAATAAGACGCTGGTCCTTGCGTCTCCGTGTCTGCGCGGTGGCAGACTCCCGGGCTCCCAGAGCAGTGGCAGCAGCGGCGAGGAGCGTGGGGCCAGGCGGCCTGTCACAGGAACAACATGTCATCAGCTTCATTTCTCCCCTAATGGCTTCACTCTGGACTAGAGATATGGCACACAGAATGTTGCCCTTCCCAGGCAGCAGTTTATTCTGCACTTAAAAACACACACACAGATGCATGTATAAACATTCGAGTGAGCACAAACACTCCCTCTGCCCACTCCCACCCACTTACAGGCCAGCACTGGAGAGACCAGGAGGCTCCGGTACGAAAACAGTTGATGGAGATCATGTATGGCTAAACGTCTGCACTCACCTTCTCAGTCTGACGTCCACACCAGTAACACGCTCACCTCCGAGCTTTTTCTGACTTCAAGATCACCACTGCACAAACTGCTCCTTCATGACAGGGTTCACTCACAACAGATCTGCAGGAAAAAGCAGAGAAAGGAAGCGATCATGTCGAGAACAACTGCCAGTCTTCTCTGTTTACTGAAAAGCTGAAAACCAATACATCCTGTTACGGCAAAACATTCTCCATCTATTTACGTCAACTTTTTTGTAAGCAGAAAACTGTTTTTGTGAAGTAGTTTCTTGCTTTTGCTTAGACGACGTGAAGTCAGAATTGTTAAACTTAATTTAGCTTAATAAAGCTCAATTCATGCTTCCTCTTTGTGCCTTTGTAGATCCTTTGGGACAAAACAATGTTCCTGACATTGATATTTGTGCTTTTGTGTTTCAGCTGCTGTAGACTGTATTTTAAAAAAAAGGTCTTTTCTTTGCAGTGTTCTCCATTTTTCCTCTCATTCAATTATGACAATTCATGTTGATGTGCTCATTTACTTTTTCCTTTGGGCTAATATTTTTAATGTTATCTAATTTACATTTTATTTATTCAGGAAACATGGATTAAGAACAATATTCTCATTTTGAGAAAGGGAGAAAAAAGGACAAAAGTAAAGAAAAGGGATTAATCGAGACAAACAAATAAAATAACAATCATAAAGCTTTATCACAGCAGCATTTTTCTTTAAAATAAAAATAAAAATGAACAGAGGAGGAATTAGGAGTTTGTAAAATAAAATAAAACAAATGTGTCACTTAAACATTGGTTTTAGACATTCTGGATTATTTGACACGGTTCAATTTCTTCTTTTTAATCTCATACTTTTATGGAAAATTTATATAAAAGGTTTATTTAATTTTTTCCTTTTTAAGTGGTATAAACCGGCTTACTCTTATATTATTTCTTATGTTTAGGTTTAAGGTAAATATATATTTATTCTGTTCATTTTTGTCCTTGCATACTAACCACAAGTTCCTTTATCCTTATGCTGTCAGTTATATCTCTGCAGAGGAACATTAGACGTTTGGACAATAGCTTCTTAACATAAGCTCACCTTTCTCTATAGTGGCCCTGAAATGCAAAAAAAAAAAAGGAAAACAAAGTAGAAAAAAACACTTAAATTTTAGAAATCAAAACAAGCACAAGTATTTTAATGAACAAAAGTCATTTCTAAATATCTAAAGGAAATGTTAAAAAAATGAAACAAAATAAGAAACTGGTAAAAGGACGTTCAATGTTTAAAGAGTCCATACTAATATTCTTTGATAGCAGCAGCTACATTTGAGTCACCAGTAATATTCATGTTTTTGGTTTGAAGCAGGGCTGCACGGTGGCGCAAGTGGTTAGCGCTCTCGCCTCACAGCGAGAAGGCCCCGGTTCGAATCCCGGCTGGGACCTTTCTGTGTGGAGTTTGCATGTTCTCCCTGTGCATGCGTGGGTTTTCACCGGGGACTCCGGCTTCCTCCCACCGTCCAAAAACATGCTTCATAGGTTAATTGGTGACTCTAAATTGCCCCTAGGTGTGAATGTGGGAGTGGATGTGTGTGTGATTGAGGCCCTGCGACAGACTGGAGACCTGTCCAGGGTGTACCCCGCCTTCGCCCTTCAGTAGCCGGGATAGGCTCCGGCACCCCCGCGACCCCGAAAGGGACAAAGCGGTCAGGAAGATGGATGGATGGATGGTTTGAAGCATGTCATTCCAAATAACTTCTGGGATGTAAAGGTGAACAAATGTCATCATCCAATCAGGGATGTCCCATAACATCTGTCTTTTTTGGTTTCTTATTTAGCTTACTTTAATAACATTTGATTTTGATTGCTATAAATCACCTTTGTTTTCTAAAATGTTTTTTTTTATTTTGTTTGTTTGAAATAAAGGTCCTTCACATCTGATTTAATGTAAAAAATACAGATAATTTGCAAATGTTTCAAACTTATGAACCTTTATGTTAATTTATCATCATTCTGGGGTACTTCTTAAGCATTCTCATTAGCAGAAAACAAGCTTTAAAGAACAAAAACCAACTCTTAAACAAAATACCAAAAAAAAAAACGTGAATGCAGAAACACCGACTTTGAAGTGCATTGATCGTTCCCAGAAAAGCTTAAAACACTCATTTTCTGTGGTCACATGTGAGGAGGAGATTAGTCCAACTGAGCTTGGATAAAACTGGGTCACACGAGTCCAAAAACCAGCCGCAGGTTTCTTAGAGGATATCTGCAATGTTTTTCAACTCACTTAACAGATGGTGTGATGGTATTCAGTTGATAAATTCACCCATAAAACAAGTTTAAAAACAAAACATTTCTTTGCCGTTACTTGTAAAAAGTTGTCTAGTATACTCCAAGTATACGTGGTATATTTTAAAGGGAAGAGGTATGCTTGAAGCTTGACTTTTTATTTACCATCTACAAATAGTAAACTTAAAATGTTCCAATTTAGTCTGAAGAAGTCTTCACATACTTCCTAAACTACATGTACATGGTCTAAAGCAGCGGTCTGCCACCTTCAACACGTAAAGAGCCATTCAGGTCAATTTCTCGCCAATCAAAACCATAGGAGTCACAAGTTTGTACTCATCCTTTAGAAAAATAAGATACTGATTTATGTTTTTGCTTCTGATATGATACATTTAAATAAACAAAACACAAAGAGAAAATACATGTTTTTAATAAAATGAAATTTGATAACTTTTGACAGAGCTTTGCATGACTTCCTTTCAAAATAAAAGACATCCTACACCATATGACCACGTGATTGCTGAAAGTTTAAATTCATCAATGGTATGAAAAATGTTTATTTTATTGTTTCTGGTGCATTTCAGCCACAAATCCATAAATCTAACAAACAAAAACTTAATCAGAGCTAACAAAGTTACCCCTACCATATATTAAAACCATAAGGCAAACATTAAATTCTTTGATTTTTTAAAAAAATATAGAAGTTATTGTTAAGTTAATAGTTAAATTAAAAGACCCCTGATCTATAGTATACATCCTATACTTATACTCATGTTCACTTAGTAAAATAAGCTGTAACTGCAGTACTTTTTGCTAAAGAATCTTTTACCCTTTACTCTGCAGCTTTAACATGAATGCAACAGGAAGTTGCAATTAGCTGCCAATAGGAACTGAAACAATCCAAAATGTTAACAACCAAATATAGTTTTTAATTTCTTGTCCTGTGAGCTTCAGGTAGACTTCAGTAGCTAGAAAATGTCTAGTGCTGTGTTCATACCCTTAGCAAAAAGTACTTGAAGTTTATTAAGTAACCCTGAGTATAAATTTAGCACTATCGATCATGTATGTGTAGTGTAGGAAATATAGTCACTGAATACTTCTTCAGACTAAATTGGAATATTTTAAGCTTACAATAAAGTTTATAGAAAGTAAACTTAAACTACCTCACTTTTACTTGTGTACACTACTTTTTGCTTGGTTTCTCTGGATGTGCTAACATTTTTACTTCTGTGATTTTTCATGCTGAAAGAAGTAAAGAGTTAATCCAATAATGTATATTTACATGTATGAACTTTACACCTTTTGAGGCACAACTGTTCCTGGTACCATTTTTTGTTGGCGGCACACACCCATCCACTGTGCTGAACTCCTGGCACCAGAGAGGCTGTAATCAAGCCTGTCCAAGCTGAAACATTACCTCTTTGAAAGTGCACCCATTTACTTCTCCTCTGAATTCCTGCATGTAAATGTGTGTTTTTCTTCTTTCTTAAATACCACGTATTTATTTTTCTTCCTTCGTTGCTGCTGTTCAGACAGTCGTGTCACCGTTGGGCTAAACGAGCTGCTGACTGCAATGGTGGGTTCATCCGTTACCCCTTCTCTCTCCCCACACGGTCCTGAGAAACACATTCCCTAATGAAGGGAATTAAGCACTTTATGACAGAGAGCTGGGGTTTCTGGGAAAATAAGCATTCATTTAGATTTCCATTATAAGTGTGAGGTGGGTGGGAATGGATGGATTAGAAAAGTTGGAAAAATGCTTGTTAGGTATGCTACATAGCGTGATGGAAAATAAGAGCAAGCAAGTTAACAGCTGTGCAGGTTGAAGGATGCCTCAACATCAGTAGTTCACACATCTGTAGCGTTCACTTAGAGTCTTTCGACAAATTACTGTGATATTGTACACTCATGTAGCGTCAGGAGGAGGAGATTTTGGGCACAATTCTAACATATAAACTATTCATACAAGGCACCACATATTCCGCAGAATACTAAATTAAAGGGAAGTTTATAGTTGTATTTGGGATTCTTGTTTTTTATTTTTCAGAAGAGACAGAAAGTGGAAGGGTTGCTTTAACAAAAGTTATTTTCAAGTGGTAGTTTTTCAAAATGTAAAAAAAAAATCAAAATGCCAATTTAGTGGCTTTCTGCTGTCTGATTGGAGAGTACTTGTTACAAATGATGACTCAAAGATTTGCATGAATGAACTTCCATTTTTATAATTCAGTAAATTTAGGTTTTGATTATATTCTGTCCAATTTGATTGTAAATTATTGTACTCTGCTGTTTGTGTTTAAACAAAAATAACTTTTATTCAGGTTTTCTGGGGATATGTATGTGTATTGTTAAAAAAAAGATTCTAAGGTGTTAAAGCGAATTTTGAGCCCAAAAAATGTATAAAAAAATAAAATGGAATAAAAAAATATAAATTTTTCAAGATAAGATTTGGGGAAATTTAACTTGTTTTTGTTTACTTTATCCGTTTATCAAGATATTTTGTTTTCAGAAAAATAGTTTGATATGGTGACGTTGTAATTCTCTGTTGAGGATTATAATAATATTCTATTTGTTAAACAAAATTTGTGTTTTACATTTGATTTTTTTGCTTTGTTGTTGCTATGATCTAATATTGTAAAATATACAAAAGTAACTGTAATTATTTGTCATCTTTTTTTGTGCAATATTTTGTTTTTTGGTGCTATGTTTTAAATCCTAAAGTCCTAAAGTCACATTATTTTACTTAAAAAAAACTATTTATAAAGGATCTAATTTTTGTTAAGAATAAACAGTTTGGAAATGAAAATGAAAACACTGAGAATTCAACATGTGATGCAACATTTGAAGTAAATTTGAGCAAAACAAACATTCCTGGTAACATTATATGATCTACGTCTCCAAGTAAATTCAGTTCAGTTTTATGAATACATAAAAATATTTTAATAAATACACATAATTGCTTATTGAATTGAACTTTATTCATATCCCAAAGGGTTAAATTCATATGTTATGACACCACAAAAAGTCAATAGGTTGCATTAAAAAAAGAAAAAAGTATATGAAATTTACTAAACACATAAATAACTAAAAGTAATACGTTAAAAATAAGCTTAAAAGTTTAAAGAAAATATATAGAAAACAAAAGTTGTGCATCATAACCAGATCCTTGTAACACTGGGTTTGAGTTTAGAAAAGGGCCGCGTTTGTGTGACATGATATTTGTGCGTTTATTTACTTTCACAGCATTGTAGTTTGTTTAGCGTTCCATCTGGAGGAACAGTATTTAAGAAAACATGGAAGGAAATGGGACGAAAACAAAGGAAGAGGAAGGGAACCCAGTGTGATGGAGACTGTCCGTCACTGATCCTGGTTCTGCCGGAGCCACGCAGACAGTGGCGCCACTGCTGCAGTTAATGCCTGTGGTCACTCAGCAAAGACCTTTTATTTATTTATCTAATGAAAGAAAAATAACTTCAGAAAATAATGAATGCATGGAGAATAAATCAATCACCAATCCCTGTTGTGGGCGAGTTGTGTTTAAAAGCTGGCGTCTCCTGGGTCAGACAGTGAGCGGCTGATGCTTCTGATGCATTCAGCAGAGAGACTGCAGAGATGACAGGAAGTGAGACAGAGAGGAAGATGGAGAATGACATGCTACAGCCGCCGCTTTGGTCTGATTGGAAAAGGGAAGTTCCTACCACAAAATGACATGTAGCACTGAGGGTTTGACTTTTACTGATGACTGCCATAAATCTTGGTAAAAGAGTAGCTCGTCATTTAGCAGAAATCACAATATGAATTCAATTGTAAAATAGGCACTTCAATCAAATCAATGAAATGAACTCAATTTATCTACATTTTTGGACCAAGAAAGGTCATTCTGTACAACAAGAGACATCATTTCTCATTAAACAAAACCCTTTTTTAAAAATTATATTTGGTATTTTTATATGAATTTGCGATTTTTTTGTGTGAATTTGCCCATTAATGGGAATCGGCCTTTTGGCATAAATAAATAAATAGTTTACAATGACATTTAAGAAATTGTTTTTAAGGCAAGATTGTTCTATTATATAAAGCTATTACAATTTTAAACTCACACTCATTTCAAAATGCATAAAACAAATGAGTTGTAAACAATATTCAGAGAAAAAAGCATGATAATTAGAAGACTGTTATACTTTCCTGTTTGTTTTCCGATGGGCTGTTGTGTGTGTGAATAAGTAAGGTAGTGTCACCAAGCGCCCTAGGTTTTATTGGCACAGACAGGAGAACAGGTGTGAAGTACAGATACAAGTCCACAAAGCTAAACCAGGGTCAGGCAGAGGTCAAATACAAGTATGAGGGCATCAGAGAACAACCAGAGTGGTCGTGGTCCAGGCGAGGACGAGCAGACGAAGCAGAGTCAGATGAAACAGAAGATCAGATCAGGATGAGAACGCTCACTGATGCAGGCAGAGTGGCACAAACAAGACTTCGCACTGACTCAGCCTAAATACTGCTGGGAGTTACTGCAGATGGAAAGCGGCTGTAGGGCTTCTGGGAGTGACAGCAGGGGCTTATGGGAAATGTAGTGTGGAGACCCAGGAAGTGCTAGTACTCAGGTAATGGATCCCGCTGATGGCAAGAGAGGGAGACAGGAGACTGATTCATGACAGCTTGGTTTGTGAGCTGGTTGGTCATTAGTAAGGAGCTGGGAATTTTAACAGCGTCAGCCATCAAGTACATAAAGCTAAAAAAACAAAACAAAAAGAAGCCAAAACTAAGCTTAAGTTCTTAAATGCCTCTTTGTAAGTGTGCAGTTTGTGAACACTTTAATAAACCTGCTGAGGCTCTTCCAGTTCTTTGAATGTCTATCCAACTTAAGCTTGTGCCTCTTGGCAAAATCTGCTCTGGATGTTCTGTTCTGTTTTAGATTTTATTTATTTTTTTATTTTTTTACACAAGATGTATTTGAATCTTTTCATTGTTTTTCCAAAATAGATCAGATTGCTACAAAACTTGATGCAGTTGAAACTAATCTGTTTAATCTTCAAAGCATTTTGTTTCTATCTTATAAATGTGATCTATAAACATTGTGATCCCTTCATAGTTTATCCTGTTTTATAGGGAACATTTGATCAGGTACCACAGCACTGATAAACAGAACCTCATTTCAAACATGTAAACTCGGCATGGATATTCTTTTGTCGCACATTTCTGTTTGGGTTTCAAACTTTGACAATCTTTGTGCCTGTGACAGAAATGCTCAAAACTTAGTTTTTGCAAATTCAAGTCTGAAATAATTGCATTTAAGTTCAAATCAATCTGTAGCAGTTTAATCAAGAAAAGTAAACTGAAAACGTATAATATTTTTTTAGCATCACAAATTGTCTTCAAGCTACTGTTAAATTCCCACTGATCCAATCTTTTGATCTGTCTTTAAAGTGTTCTCAGTAGTCTTTAATTATAATTGTCGCTTTTAGCGTAAATGTTGAAAATCTCTGTTGTTTTCTAGGACATAGTTTCTGCAGAGCAGCAGTTGATCATTAGAAATTCAGCTGAGGTGTGGGAGGGATCTCAATCCTACCATCAATTTGTTTACACTCTCTCCCGCTAGCTTTTTGGCCCCTCACACCCCTAACACAGCATTACCAGTACAACAAAAATGGCCGTCAATATTGAAGCTGTCCAGCTGTACAGTTTTGATCAGGATTCCAGCTCAGACGAGGAAAGTGAAAACGTTCATGAATCTATTTCTCTACAAGTGCATGCATCAGAATGGAGCGGAGCAGGGAGCGTGTGGCTTCCCAACTGTAGCTTCTATATATCACAACTACAAGCTTTTTCAAACAATATGTTTTTGTCTGCTCCTTTTTCACAACGACTTGAAGAAAGAAATACTCAGAAATGCAATTTTGCACTTAGAGCATGCTAAAACATACAGAAAACGCAATTTTTATGAAAGTGGGTCTTAATCAGAATTGGCAAAGATTTAAAGAATGCAAATCTGCATTATCGGTTTTAAGCTGTTTTTTAAGCAGTTCTTGGAAAACTAAATAAGCACATAATCCAACTATGACGTTTTCAAGAAACCCAGAAAATCTTTGAATCCTCTGTCTTTTCCTAAAGTGGATAACATCTTCCAACATCACCAAAGCAGCCATCCTTGAACACAACAGTTATGCACGACTGGGATGACTTATAGCTCCTCAAATAGATAATACAGCTTGCGTGAGGGAGAGGTGTCGTGTGGTTTTTGTGGTTTTTTTGTGTGCGCATGTATCTGGCGTCTCCACTACAGTCTGCTTCTTCCCTTGCTTTGTGAGCATGAAGTATTTTAATCGTCCGTTGCTCTGAGGAGCCTATGAATTCTGGCGGTCAGTGAATGGGTCATGACAACTTGTATCATTAAGGCTTTAGCATTTGCATCGCCCGGTTTATTTTTTATTATGATAACTGCAAACAAGTTTGACCCTCCAAAAAATTCAGAATGTGTGCAGAAGTCATCTGAGTGTAGAAATGGACAGACGTGTTTCATAGTACTCACTAAAATTAGAAGCAAAACAAATGTAGGACTTTGAATTTGATGGATTTTTGACAGATTTTTTTTTTTGTTGTTGTTTTGGTAGCAAAAAAATAAAAATAAAAAGAGTGGTTGTTTGAATGGGTCTTCACTCAAAGACCCACTCCAATGAGAATTGTGGTTTAGGTATTTTGAGCATGTTCTTGTAACATTAACCCTTTCACAGCTGAGCTCCAGTGTTAATGTTCTTTAATTTACTGTAAGTTTTCAATTGTTAATATGATCATTATAATTTGCTGCATTAAGTTAATCACATTATTGGTTGAAAGTTACAGAATGCTACGGATTTTGTGTTTAAGCATCGCTGGCGACGCCTCAGATGTCAAAACGGTTAATCTTATGATGGAGGTCATATATCCAGAAAATTGATCTTAAAATTCTTTCTGAGTATTTCTTTACTCAGATCTTTGTGAATCAGGTGCAGACAACAAAGTGACATTTTAAAAAGAGCCCATTGTGACATTGAAAATGTGCTAAGTGGGCCACAAGCTCTCTGGTCCGGAGCTCTTTACAACAAGGGAAGGGGGGGTTCCTCCTCACCATTGGTCCATCAACAAAGGTAGGCGATTGCCTTGGGCCCCGAGCTGAACACCTAATTAAAATGTCTACAATAAATTTTACACCCATTAATATTTAACTATGTCATCAAAAGAAAAAAACACCCAAAATCCCTGAAATGGCATAAAGAGATCATGTGAAAATCGTCCTCTCGCATTCCTTTTTTGCAATGGAAATTCCAGTCAGCAGCAAGTTAGCGATCAGGGAAAACACATTGAGCGATTTTGATTCTGACTTTGTGGGTAAAAACTGTTTTGAGAAGGAGGACATAATTCAGTTTAGCAGCTTTTAGTTCCCTTCTGAAATATGTTTCAACCAGGGATGTGCATTCAAGGAAAGCAGGTGAAGTAGTGCCTCACCTGTCATCACCTGCTTCACCCGCCATCACGGGATGCATAACCTATTAACAATTCAATAATTATGCATCCACTAACTTGCTACATGAATGCAATTTATGATCCTAATTATTTCATTTTTACCATCAAAATTGCCATACTTTGCATATTTCCTGTTCAATTTCAGTGCAGGTTGCGAGGTCTGCCGCACATCAGTTTTGAAATGATTTCAGTTTTTAACTGCTTATCAAAGCATCTGGATTCTTGGCATTGATTCTGTCGACTAGGGGACCAATTAACAAGTTATTTAAAGTTTTAACCAAGGTTAGGATAAAAAAAAAATGAAATTAATTGCGACAACCCATTTAATTTTTAGCCACAAGTCTGCCACTGGGTCCCACCCACAACTCAGAGGTGAATTTCTGATGAACTCCTGCTGCTCTGCTGAAACTATGCCCTAAAGAGCGACACTTTTAAAAAATATATATATTGGCTAAAAACTGTATAACCATAGGTAAAAGACCACTGGGAACACACTGAAATTGATGAAAAGATGATTGGAGTGGGGCTTTAACTTTTGGGGATGAGTTTTTAACTTTTTATTTGTCATTCAAATCCCTGATTCCTCAGGGATTCACAGTTATGAAAAGGATCATTATTATTTGTCTCACTGGCATTGTGGGAATTTATTGATCCAGAAAAGATGGCAAGTTGAAGATGAGATTTTTCAAAGGTCACAATAACAAGGGAGGGTGGAGCATTTCCCACCAAGATACATAGGACTCAACAGTACCCACAACTATTTCCTCTCACTTACTAAATCTCTAGGGGGGCCAGTTTCTTTGTTTCCACAGTGCAAGCATGTAAACATGAGTGCTGTATGTCTTCACAACATGAGGTGTCCACATAGACACATGTTCAGGACTCGAATGCAGCAAGAATCCTTGACAGCTTCCTTTTAAGGCGACGGTGGGAGCTGTGATCGCTGGTGTCCTCCTTAAGTCTTTGTTCTAGGAGAAGCGAGTGGATCCCAGCAGCTGGCTTTGACGTTAAGCTCGCCTGTAAAAGCAAGAACCCCGATGAACAGCGAAGGAGCACGGATTCCACCTATAACTGCAACCCAAACAGAGCTCGGTGTGTGGGTCAGTTTAGACAAAACAACATGGAAGCACAGCTCAGATGATGGGCTTGGAGAGGACAACACCCACGGCTCTGCCAAACACACTCAGAGAGGCTCTAATGCTGTTTACAAAGCGGACGCTGGAGGTTCAAGGGACCGGGCTCTGCTCTGCAGAGGCTCCTTCTCGTGACTTCAAAGACAGGGTGTGCCCCAGTTCAGGGGTCAAAGGCTTGACTGTTGCCCACATGCCCTCCAATTTCCTGTTTTGTCTGACCCAGCCATTGAAAATGCGAGGATCCTTCAAAGAGCTTCGTTCTGAACAGCCTTAATCCAATCTCTTGACGTGTGTCAACGTGTAAACTTTTATTTACAGGGAGGTAAATAGGATGTTGTCCTTTAGACGACACAGAGCTGCAAGCTAAACAAGCCGAGTATAGCTGCAGCTCCTTGATTTGTCAGCATCTACTCCCACACTCCCCTGTTATATCTTGTAACAATCAAAATCAACCACAATATTATAAATTGCTCATAATAACATAAATCCTGCACAAACCTTCAGCGTTGAACCACAAAGGAAGCCCAATGCATATCTGTGGGTTTTTGTGAGTAAGCGTTTGTGCATGCTGGAGGGTGGGGGAGTTACGTGCAAGTGAGCAGCCCCAGGACTAAATTACCCTGCAACATGGTCCCTCTCAAAGCCCACATCTGGGATTGGCCCTGACAACTGGATGCTGCACTGCTCTAATTTTGGTTACTTTGTTTATAACCCTATAATAGAGACAGTGTTGGACCACAGGGCTGGGATGAAGGAGGGCAAGACAGAGAAAGCGACCGCTCTGAAAAAGCTCAGTCGGATATTGACATAAAAGTCAAAGTTTGGACTGTTTCTGCATGTAAGAGACGACGGCTAACTTTGTTCTTCCCTTGAAAATGGATTCACCCCATTGTAGGGCTTCTCCTTCAAAGCTGCAGGGAGCAGGTTTTAGCTTGTTGGGTTGGATAAGCGTGGATGTAACAATAATGACAAATCTGTAATTATATTAGGAGCAGACTCAGGCTTTTCCAGCCCACTCACTCTCTTCAGAGCTTTGGAAATAATCGCTAAATTCACTTTTTCAACGCTGGGTACACAAACTCACTTTAGGACTTGATAGTAAACCACATTTGCCCCCAGGACGCGGCTCAGCTCGGTGCATGAAAACGGAAGCTGCACTGAGAGGTTTAAGGTGTCTTCAGTATTTGGGGATTAGTCTGTCATCTGCACATTCATCTGTCAGCTCTAATATCTACGCTTACGCATGCAAATAGCCTCAGGAGTCACTGAAAAATGACTTACAGGTGTGATGAAGTGTTGCAACTGTTGCATTAATGTATCAAACTCCCCATTTCTAATGGTGAATTTAAAAGTTTAAACAATCCCATGAGATGTCCTCTATAGTGGAATCATCAGAATTAGCAAACTTTTTTTAAAAACAATTTTAAATGAGATTGTTTTATTTTAGTGATTTCCTTTCAAAATAATACATTTGAAAAGTATTGATAAAGAATTTACCCATCCATCCATTTCCTTAAATCCCTATGTTTCTGTCCAGGTCAATGGGTTGCTGGAGCCTATCCCAGCTACTGTTGGGTGAAGTCTACACCCTGGAAGGGTCGCCAGTCTGTCCCAGGGTACTCAATAACTCCCACACACATGCACACCTAACACATTTATTAATACTACATAATTGACAAACCAGAAATAATTAAAATATATACATATTTTAGGTATTTTTTTTATTTGTGTTGAAAACATCTAAAAATATTAGAAGCCAATGACCCTGAAACCACACCCACTTACTCAGTCAAGATGGCTCATAATAATGACGATCTTGTGTGAGCAGAATCCCTGCAGTGAAGCGGATAACTTTACATGTGCATAAAAATACACTTTTACTCACCTGAGTGGAAGTACTTTGCTGAGACTGAACAGTTTCTCAGTCACAGCTGATAAACATTTGAACATAGTGTCTGTTCCGGAGTATTCATACTACTTCTTTTTAAACAAACTTTACTAAAACTCAATTTCCAAACACATCACTAAAGGAACACAAAGAGAATGAACAAGGGGACCATAAAAAATAAAAATTAAAAAATGAGATGGGGAAACAGTTATTACAGGGCATGGGGGGATGCTGAGAGCATCACTATCTACCCAGATGAAATTCTTCAGATAAATTTAAAGTCATTAAAGTTTTCAGATTGTTTGGATTTTTTATTTTACACATGAAAACTGGTCAAGGGGATTTCTTGTTGGTATATTTACATTTATGCATATTGAATGTTGCTAAAAAAAAATTAACCAGATAGTTGTCTTCTTTTTATTAAAAAAAAATCCTCAAATAATATGCTTATAACAGAAATAAACATCATAAAGGATATGTTTTTTCCAACAAGTTTTATGGACCTGTCCACAAAAGTTGTGGTCATCCTACTGGAATAGTCGTAAACGCTTCACTGACAGTGACTCAGTGATTAGGGTTGATGGTTTTGTCTCATTGATCAAATGAGGTACAGATCCCTAGTTCTTCATTTGCAAAAAAAAATCTTGCTAATATATCACCTCCATTGAGAAATGTGCTCAACATTTTAATATAAACATCTGAGAGCAACTTTTCTGATGTTTATGGGTAAAAATGGACCCAAGTTTAGAAATTAGACAGTTAGTTTCTGTTATTCTAAACTGAATGCTTTGATGTAAACTACTAGCTATATTGCAGATATGTATGCTTACATACAGTACGTTTTTTAATACTTAATGAAGAAGGGGCAAAAAAAATTCTTCTTTCTGTTCATTTTCATTTTTTAGATATAACTTGTGTAAGATCTTTTGTTTTTTACAGAAATAAAAAAAGATAAATTGAGAATAAGGACAGATGTTTGGACAACAAATTAGGACAGGGACTTAAAAGTTAGATTCATTAATTTGAACAAATAGTTATATCTATTTTAATGCAGACTAGTTCCTTTAATCTTTTGAATAAAACAATTTTTACAAACTCTGTTCTGACCCAAATCATGTTTGAGATTTTATTTTAAGTGTAAAAATGCATCAAATTATTATTCAAAGTTCCACTTATTTTTTCAAAATATTTCATATTATCGCCCAAAATGTTCTTGAACTAAATTGAGTCAAATGTTAAATTTGTGATCGATTCAGGAATATGGGATAACTATCCAGCTTTGTCACATACATATCTCTTTAAAAGCCTCAAAGATGACCACACAATGAACTAACCCTCTTCATCACCTGACTTAAATCGCATTTGGAACTTATCTCAACCTCAAGGTTTCCAGAAGGGAACAATCCTCCTCTTTGAGCAGCGTTTGGGGGATCTGTGGTTCCTGCCTCAGCAAAGCTGATTACAAACATTTTTGGCTCCATGGAGGAAACACTCATGGAGCTTAATGAAATGAAGGGCGTGTACTTGTCACACAATGCTTTCAAAAGGTCAGATATATTTTAGTTTTGCCTAAAACCCCTAAGCTGCCTAAATAAAATTGGATGTATATTTGTTTTAGTTACTGACATAAAGAGTGTTCCACAATAGAAGCTAAATTTTATCACAAAAGTCATGAATGAAACATCATATGGAGTCTTTATGGACATAAATGATTCAGCAAACTGAAGAAAGATGATTTTATTGCAAAATTGTTCCCATTTTCCTATTAAAACTTGATATTGAAAAGTTTTTATAGGACTAAGCAGATGAGAAAGTCTCTGGACTTGAGTAAGAAGTCACTTTTAAAGGAGGTAAAGGTAAAAGAAAAGTCAATGTGAAAAGGTTTTGTGTGTAATCACAAAAGTCTATTGGGGCAGCAATGATGAAATCAAAGCTTAAAATACTTTTCATGAAGACAAAATGGTATTTGGACGCTAACATCCTCAAATTGGGAAACATTTAATTTTATAATTCACAGGGAGAATTGAATTACAGAAGAGAGTAGAAAGAAAAACAAAGAAAACATAGCATCTCATTTCCAAGAAGTGTTTTTTCTCCTGAATAACTTATGAGCTCTTCTTCTGTGTGCTAGATTCTGCATATAAAAAATACTGCTCCGTGGGCTGTGCAGCATCAGAATTTCTTCGCCTGTCTGCGCTCCTGTCTTCTCTGCTTCTTCTCATTCACCTCCTCCGGGGCGGACGGATTTTCTGCCATAAACCAGGGACCCAGGAAGTTCACCCACAGCAGGTGGAGGGCCCGAGCTGGGGCCTGATGGGAGAATTAGGCGTGAAACTAAAATCTTTTTGATTTACAAAACTAAATGAATAAAAAAAGCTCTCACCAGCAACCAAAGATACCAGAAGTAAAAGGAGATTGTGCTGAGAACTTGCACTATGGCGGTGAGCAGAATGACATCTTTGAGGTGCCTAAAACCAGAATGTATAGAGTGTAAATTAAGGCTGAAGAACACAAAAGATATGCTTTCAGCAGGCGGGAGAGCGAGTCGACTTCCAGTCGCCTGGCTGTTTCATTCCAATGCTATCTTTTCCATGCATTTCCTGTCTGTCTCCACTGTATCTGCTGAAGGAAAATGCCAAGAGATAACGACAAGCATGGAGTTTTTCCATGGGGAAAAACTACATCATTGCGCACTATATGAAAAAGAAAACTATGATTTCATGAAGAATGCTAAATTTGATTTTTTTTGCCAGAATTACAGTTACAAAAAACGTCTGTTTCAAAAGAGTGTTTCTTTTAGATTTTAGAGCTTACTTACTCTGCCATCCCTTGCTCCATATTTAGGTCTATTCCTCCATCCAGCAGACTTCCATCTTCAGCAAACACTGGTTTGGCCATGGCTGACATGGAGCGGTAACTCCCGATGTAAATAGCAAGCGCAAACAACAGCAAAAGCTATGGAGGGCAGAACAGGATCACAGGTGGTGCACAGTTTACGTCGGCATGTAGAAACCCCAAACAACACACTCACCCCTGTCCAGAATGAAGATGAACTGTAGAAAACCAGGAAATTGACAGTAATGTATATCACCTGCAGGAAGGACAGTTTAAATGCAGTTAGAACACGACAGAACAACAATTCTGCAACTAGATTTCAATTTGTGTCAAGTAATGTGCAAATGGAACAACTTTTGGCTAATTTCATTTAACATGTCAGACAAGATTTTTCATATTTTCTCTCTAAATTTAACACGTATTGCAATATTTAGATTAAAAAACAGGCATAGAGTTATAGATGTAAAAAGATAAAAGTTATATGTGACACTTCTTTATGTAATTGAAATCCTAAATTGGGTTTTAATCGTCTATCTTATTTAAATTAGCTCACTGACTTAAAATTGAATAAAATCTTCAAAAACAATTAACCAGAAAAAAAAAAGATAGAAATCTTACATCATATGTGATCAATTTTTATTCATTTATATTTTCTATGGTGGGGCTTGCTAATTAAATCTAACAATCTAAAATTTGAGTGCCTATAGGAAAAAATTAAACTAGGCAGAAATAAAAAAAGTACAAATGAAGTAAACTATATAAATATATATAGCCTAAATTGGGCCTTTGTATACATTTACAGTTTTCCTCTTAAGTCTCTTAATTGTTCTGCTTACTTTTTGGCTTGAGAACGGCCCCAATTTTTTTTTTATATTTCAAAATTATCAAAGTGGTTAAACACTTAATTTGTCAAATAATATTATTTCTAACATTTTTAAGAACAATATAGTCAAATTTACATTTATTTTGGTAAATCCACAAAAAACATACACTTGCTTTCTGTTTTTGTTTTTTGTTTTTTTATCATGTAGAACAATGAAACTGTGAGCTGTTTTCAAGC
>NC_050514.1:10218832-10232336 GCF_002922805.2 Oryzias melastigma
AAACCGAAATGTTTTCTTTTATACTTACATTGGCTCCAAGGATGACCCTTGTGTAAAACTTGAGTGTTGCATTGTTCTCCTCATAGATCTGCTTCTTTCCCTTTGTGCCAACTTTACCTTTAGGCTGTTCAACAAAGCACACAAAAGTGTATCATGTATCACTACTTTGAGTTATATCAGCTGATTCACACATTTACATTAAAAAAACACTGAGATTGTGCTCATTTATAAGATTTGTTTTTTTTATTTTAATTTAAAAAACTGCTTTTGTCAGTATTTTATCTTTTTACTGAAAATTTGTTGTGTTTTGTGTTAGCTGTCCATGTGTTCTTCTTGTAAATATGTTTTTTGAACTAATCAGTCATAGCAGAAACTGAAACTTAATGTAACAATAACAATAAATTACAAAGATTTATTTCATGTGATGTGCTGCCAGAGCCATTTTCTGTTTACTAATATGATTTGGTACCTCTTTATACCTGTAGTTCATTGTAAGGAGGAGGGCCAATTTTTGACCAAGGTATAAGAGACAATAAAGACAACATGGCATTCATGGACATCGTTTAAATCTATGATCAATTATATCATCATTTAAGTAGGTCAATAGCTGCATATCTCCTGCACAGTAAAACTGCAACTTTTAAAACCGACTCTGTGTCAGATGTATTGGTAAAAATGTTTCATATTAATGAAAAAATTGCATTTCCCTTTCATATTAATGTGAAATTATAAACACTAATATTTTAACTATAAATTGGTGGTTAAAGAAAAGCTGCTCTTTTCTGAGGTGTCAGCTTACTTTGTTGTAAAGTTGACGTCTAGGAAGCTTTATTTTTTTCAAGGGAAGCTCCAAGTCCCGAATAGTCTATTTTGACATCTTTATATTTAGCTTAAATATGTATTTCGGTTTATTTATGTGCTTCTTCAGGAGTAAATAACAGCATCTGACATGTTAAGTTCCTGACAGAAACCAAAAAGTAGCTGTAGCACCTCTTGAATAACTTCACTGCTTCTCTTTCTAGGAATGAATGGTAAAGTGGATCATGCTGCAGTGAGTCCCAGGCAGAGCAGCACCAGCCAGGTGCAGTGAAAACTTGAAAGTTCGTGTCAGAGAGTGAACCAGTGGTTTATACTTCAGTGTCTGTTTCTCTCACCGCCATCCTCTCTCTGCTGTTAATCTCTTCCGCAGCGTCTTCTGAATTCCCACCGTTTCCACAGCTTGTCACGTTTCACCATCAAAAAACAAACATCTATCTGAACGCCGACATTTCTTCAAACACATCAGCATTCAGAAGCTCTCCTGTTCCGGCCCACGAATATGTCGTCATCACCCTGCTGCGCTGCCAACAAGTGTTCTCGTTAGACCTGTGAATATGGCGCCACCTGTTGATTGTAGTCTCAAAATAAATATAAAACTAAAGTCTTTGAAAGAATAAATAAATAAATAACATTTAGGCAACTAAAATGAATGAGTACATAATATTAAGAACAATAGTATGAATTAATATTCATATTACTGTTCTTAAAAATGTTCTTGAAATGTTAGAACTGATACTATTTCATTATTATTATTATTATTATTATTATTATTATTATTATTATTATTATTATTATTCAAAGTAATGATAATATTTTGTTATTACCATTAATAATAATAATAATAATAATAATAATAATAATAATAATAATAATAATAATAATAATAATAATAATAATAACAACAACACTAAAATAAAATAGGGGCTTTTTTTATAAAACAGACCTGTTTAGTCTTTAAAACAGACATTGAAAAAAGAGTAACTATTCTTTTCTTCAAACTGTTCGTGCTAAATACAGAAAAACTGCATATTTTATAAATAATCCAACGAAAATGCGTACGATGTTGGAAAGCGAGAACATTATACCCAATTTTATTTTTTATTTGTTTCGTAGTAGGATTGAAAAACAAACGTAAGTGAGCAATAAATTATTTTTGTTAATAATAATTATAATATTAGATGTTTTGTGTACTTAAATTTGAACGTGAGCAAAAAGCGAAACAAAAACTACCAATAGTGTTTTGACCCTCCGCGCTCCCTGTAGGTCCATTCTGAAAAAAACACAACATCGATTGCTCTCTGCGCTTTACTGAGGTTCTCGCTGTCCACTCGTGATGTCGCTGGTGTGTTGACAGGCTTTATGTTTTCCCTGCTCGGTGGAAAACCTCCCTCGCACTAAAAACTGAAAGATGGAGTACCTCCTCCAAGTAAAAATCGGAGCCTTGATCGGTTTGTTGTTGTTGACTCTTCTGTTCGGATTCATCCCCGCTAAAGTCAAATGGTTCAGGGAAACAAACGGATCAGGTAGGTGAATGTTTTGGTAGCATTCACACACATATAGGTAGCTATTAACGAATTTGTTTACTTTTTATGTACATTTTTGACGTCTTAAGAAAATGAAATTACATAAAGGTTTCTCTGCATCTCACGAGTTTTTAACGTCGGTAAAAACTAAAATTTTATTGGAATTAATCAATTTTATGTTTAATAAAACCGGTAAAAATGTTCAAAAAAGTATTACTGTGTTGTTTCAATTGTTCCATTTAGATATTCGTTGACCAAATTCAACATTTTACTAACATTTTTGTGTTCAAGCATTTCAAAGTAGGACAATTTACATGAATAAAACAGCATTCAATTCACTAATCACTTCCCTTAAAAATGTTAGATCACAAGTGTTACTGATTGAATCAAACACTGTTGGGAAACCGGAAGAGGTGAAGAGATAAGCTTAGCGGCGATAAATCAACTTTTGGAGCAGTTGTAGCCCAAACATTCTCATTGTTTGTGGAAATGATGTGATTAAAACCTTGTTATCAGTGAGGAGCTGATTGTTAGCAGTCCTGCTGCCTGTGCTGGCAGAAGTCACATGATGAGGGCGAAACCTGAGGCTCAACGCTCCCTGACCACGTGATCACATTAAAAATCATGTCTGAGTTCAACACAGATGGAGAACTTTAAACCGATTGTATGGAAGTGAAAGCATCTCTTTCTGTTACATCCGGGTTGTTTTATGAAGCTCTGAGTCATGCTGACCTCTATGTTTAAACCACATGATTCTCTATGAGGAAACTAACTTTCCTTTGTATTATTATTATGTTTTGTTATAATTAAACAAAACAAACATAGCACATATTTTTTCCATTATGTGATCATTTTTTTAAAAGACAATAAAATACATTTATTTTATTTAATCTCCTTTTTTGAGCAGAAAGTCCAAATGAGATTCAAGGACCTCTTTTTCAACGGTCAAGAACCCCACGCGACAATTCATGAAAATAACAAATTCTTATAAAACAGACGGAAAAAAATGTCAAAACAGGGACAAGCCAATGATTGCATTTCCAGGTCTTTCAAAAGAACAAGGAGCTTAAAGTCCCTCTTCAATCATCTATTATTGATCTATCATTGATCTATTTTAAAAGCATTCCCAGTGGTATTTTCATTATTATGTCATTTTTAGACAAAATTAACAAACCTGTTTCATTTTTTTAGGTCATAGTTTTTGCAGAACACCAGGGGCTCTTAAGAAATCCCCCTTTGAGTTATGGGCAGGGCTGTAGGCGCAGAGTAATCCAACTCTTTATGTGTTCTCCCACTAGCTTACAGCCCCTCACACCCCTCAACCTAACATTACACAAAAATGGCGAGCAATATTGGAGCTATCCAGCCGTACAGTTTTAAGACTGATGTCAGCTCACATGAGAAAAACGCATAAGTACAATTTGTCTACAAGTTAATACATTATAATGGAGCGGAGCAGGGAGCTTGTGGCCTCCAGATTGTAGCTTTTACATCACAACTACAACAGCATTTTATTGTCTTCTCCTGATTCAGCACAATTTAAAAAAAGACATATTCAGAAATGCAATTTTAGGAGTTCAGTGCAAGGAGAAATGATGCTCCAATAAGTCGGTTCTTGCCGGTTAATTCCTAATTTCTAAATATAAAAAACTCAGTTTAAGAGTCAACGATATATTTAAAAAAAGATTTAAAAGACAGGCCATCATCAACTATAACACCCAAAAGCATGTTCCACTTCAGTAACTGGAGGACATATTCACAAAACTGTTATGATGCATTCATAGACCCAAAACATGTTCAGCATGAGTTTTTGTTTTAAGTTCATTGCTAAACTCTATTGACAGAATATCACCGGACAGTTCTGAGTTTGATCAGCTGCTTTGCTGGAGGCGTGTTCCTGGCAGCATGTTTGCTGGACATCATTCCAGATTACCTTTCGGACATCAGCGCAGCGCTGGACAATCAGAAGTTGGAGGTACGTCTGGCTGCAAACGGGAACTTTCTTTACTAATTCAGCAGGTAGTTTCATTAGAAGTCACTCGAATTTAGGAAATATTTAAACCTACTTTTACATAAGAAAGGCAAAAAAAGGATTTTTGTAACAATACATTGATGATTTATATTTTTATTTTATTTTTGTAAACATTTTTAGAGCACATTTGGTTGTTTATGACATTTCTCACATTCTTTGATGTTTATAAGACTTATTACATTCTGGTTTTGTCATATTGTAGTGAAAGCTAGCTCACACCCTACTGAACCTGTGATCTTTGTCTTGGTCCTAAACAGACCAGCTTTCCACTCCCAGAGTTCATCATTGCTGCAGGCTTCTTCACTGTCCTCATCCTGGAGAAAGCCGTCATGCACTTTCGGGAGCAAAGAGGGGCTGGTGAGGAGAGAGCGCCCCTGTTGCCAGAGAACAGGAATGGACACGGACACGGCCACAGCGCTGTCACGACCCCCGATCTGGAAGGCAGCGCCCACCATGTCCACGTGGACTTCCAAGCTCACTCCCCCTTTCGATCATTCATGCTGTTCCTCTCACTTTCACTACACTCTGTGTTTGAGGGTCTTGCAATCGGCCTTCAAAACACAGACTCAAAGGTAAGCTTGAAGAACTAATATTTTTTTTTTGCTTTTGGTTCTTCCCACAATTACCTTTCACATTCACGTTGTAACCCAACAACTTCACATGTTTCTGTCTAGCAAAGCATAAATTCAGTTTGGTGGGATCATGTTCAGTGGAAGTTTCAGAGGAAATGAATCACATTCTCATGAGTCTTCTGGTCACAAGATGACATAGCTTGCAGTGCATTAATGCCAATATAGAAACTGGTGCGAACAACGTCAGTATTTTATTGCATGTAAAACTCTCGAGCTATATTCTTGGTAACACACGTTAAAGTTTAAGTAAATGTCAGTAAATGCACGTTTCAGGCTTCCACATTCAAAGCTCTTGCGTTCATTCATCACTACTTAAGTTTCTGACTGTTTTCAGGCTCTACGTACAAAACGTGTGAATTTAAACCAATCAGGGACTGCTTTTTAATTCAATGAAGTCCAATGGTTTGAAAACTGATCATGGAGGAAAAATGAATCATTGCTGTTTGCTCACCATCAGAATTAAATGACACCAAGTCGTTCATATGTTGGAATAGAGCTGTGAAAGAAAAAGTCTAAGATTTACGAGATTTGCACCACTTTGACATTTCACACCCAGACTCTTCCAACAATAGATGGCGGACATGCACTAGCAAACAGCAGAAAGAGAAAAAGAAGCCCTTCCCCTGCTTGTCTAGTGTGAACACCATGGTTTAAACGTGTGTCTAGCATGTTTTTGAACACATAAACATGGACTGTGTGTCCGTAGCTTTAGAGCAGAGGTGTCCAAATCCAGACCTTGAGGGCCAGTGTCCTTCATGTTTTCCAAACAAGCTGCCATAGAAGCTCCATACTGTAAGAGGACCTGGCTGCAGAAAACAACATGGCCCTAAGATGGCGCCAGAGCATCACCAGCCAGAAGTCCTCAACCGAAGTTTGAACGAAGTTAGGGTAAGAGTTATGGTTAGGAATCTGAATCGCAAATTAAGCTTCCGGCTACAGTTGCGACATTTCCGCTAATGATAAGTTTAATGTTGTGTTTGGGCACCATCTTGCGTGCAACCAGGTCCCTCTCCCTTACTGGCCAAACACATCTGATCCAGATGATCAGCAGCAGATCATGGAGGATTTACGGAAAACCAGTAGGAGGCCGGCCCCTAAAGTCTGGAGTTTTACACCCCTGCTTTATAGTTTACTACATTTCTTAGGATTGTGTTTTTAATCAAATTGAGCCTGATTGAATTATTTTTAAATACTTACAATTTTGTGTGCTCTTACATTGTTGTTAATCTTAATACACATAATGACATAAACCTTTTTAGGTTCAAATCTAGTAAATGTCTTCTTGTGTGTTTCTCTTGTAATTTAGGCTTTGTCAGAATTCCTTCACTCAATATATAGTGCGTTCACCATTTTGTAGTCTTAGCGAAAATCCATTATGCGTAGATGTCACTACATCAGCGAATATAGACCACAATGCACTGCAAATAAACAATTTTGGCCATAAAAAGTGTTTAAATGTAATTTTTTCTAACAAACTATCTACATTTTCATCACCAGAGCATAATGAAGTCATAAATAGATGCTGTAAAATGTTCGTATTAATTAGATTTTCCCTTAGTGAAATCTGTGAAGTCATTTAGAAAAAAAAAGTAGCAAGAATTGCTTTCAAATCCAAGTCACTAGATCAGGGGGGTCAAACTCAATCGCACAGGGGGCCAAAATCCAAAGCACACCTTAGGTCGTGGGCCGAACAGGATAAACATTTATTAAACATGCTAAAACTACATTTTTTTAACTTTAAAAACATAACTGTTTAACATTACTATGAATAAAAACAAGCAGGAATATTATTCTGAATAAATCAACTTAAACCTAAAATAACTTTCAATACTTTACTCTCCATAAAAATATATTTGGTCAAAATTATACAAGTTTGAAATAAGTGCAAGATAACATCAGGACATTAATAATAACAGAATAAAATGATCTGGAGGGCCGGATATAAGTACTTAACTTTGACATATGTGCACTAGGTATTAGTGTGGGAGTTTGGACATAGCCTGTGACTCCTCCAAATTAACCCCAGTCCTCCATGTTCTCCAGGTCTTAGAGATCTGCATCGCCATCCTGGTCCACAAGAGCATCATAGTGTTCAGCTTGTCAGTGAAGCTGGTCCAGAGCGCCGTTCGACCAGGGTGGGTCGCCGCGTACATTTTCGTGTTTGCCATGATGTCACCTTTAGGCATCGCCATCGGCATCAGCGTGGTGGAGGCCGCTCTCACAGCCGGCGCTCTGATTCAGGCCATCCTGGAAGGTCTGGCCGCAGGGACATTCATCTACATCACCTTTATGGAAATCCTGCCCCACGAGCTCAACTCCGCTGGGAAGCAGATCCTCAAGGTCCTCTTCATCCTGCTCGGCTTCACAATCATGGCAGCGTTGACGTTTCTGGGTTGAGACTTTTGCCTTTGCAAACCGACGCGTCCACCACGAAAGGATGAAGGGTTTTGTGCCGCCTACTGAAGTGGCCTCGCCAGCGTTGGCCGCATTAATGCAGAACTACTTTTAAGCAGAAGTGAAGAAGCTGCTGCCGCACTGTTACATCAACTGCCCTGATTTTCATTTGTCATCGTTTTTAAAGGCAGTCAGAGGCTCTGACATGATTTGCACATGTAGTTTTAGAGAAAACATTTCAGAGGAAAAACAATCTTTTACACGTCCGCACATCTAACTGACCTTGTTTTAATCCACTTGGATCCACTGCTTTTCATTTTAAAAATGCAAAGGAAATCACTGGAATGAAGGGCGTGGTTGTAAATACTGCATGTACTTCAAATATATATACTACGGCATCCCAAAAGGCTGCATAACATCTACAAGTCCAGACAGAGATTTTTTTTATTTTTACAAAAAACTGAGTGCCTTGTCACTTTTGTACAAATACTTCACTGGTACTGTTTTTTTTATTTCTTAGCCTAAGCTGCAAGGTTATGGTCGCACATTCCACTATTTTGTTTTTTGGTCTTATTTTTCGTTTCATGTCTTATTTTTCTCATAATGTTGCAGTTTTTACTTTTGTTCAGTAAAATAGCATAAATATGCGACTTACTGGCTTTAGCTGTCTTCAAACAAAAGTTGTTTTTTTTTACAACAGTACAGTGCATTAAAACACAAAAAGTGTATCTTTCACAAAGTTATAGCACCTTAAAGCAAGTTAGTTTTTATTTTCACATTGTAGATTGAAATCATATATTTTGTGTCTCTGTTTACACTTAAATAGATTTAGTCTATCAATGTATTATGTGCATTTAGTTATCAGTATAACTCCAGTTTCAGTTTTTTATTCATTCAGCAAATTGTTTACTCATTTGAGAAAACAAACTCAGAATAGAAATTCTGTTGCTAGAAAAAAAATAGTAGCTACATCTAATATGAAGAGGGTTTGTGCATTTGTATTACAGCAATTATCCAAGCAGTGAACCAGACGTCTTACCTTTAGCTTACTGTTTGAAAAATGGTGAAAACATTTTGAGTTTAAGCCTGAATTCATCTCATTGTTTTGATTTTGTGCCTTACATCGTTTTATAGAGATTAATCTGATCAAATTATAGTTATAAACATGCAAACGTCATAATTTGTATTTTACTAGTTCACTAAAGCAGTGTTTAATCAAGTTGTGTTTCTTTATGGTGCAAATTATGTCGTAGAAATCCAGTTCTGATATTATCTTTATAATTTTTTGTACACAAAGATAGAAAATCCACAATTTTGCAGCAAAAGTTTTATGCTGGTTTATTTTTGTTGCAGTAGACTACTGCTGCCACCAGGTGGCAGTGTTAAGCTACAAGTCCATGCTTTGAGAAAAACACTCTGGATTTATTCATATATTTAAATGCATTTTCCTTTAAACAACTTTGGACTATTTGATGAGTTAGTCTTCTGAGTATGAATGAATGGAGAGACAATCTTTATAATTCAACCTTCTAAAAAGTAGAGGAAGTTTTAAGGTCCTCAAACTGTCAGAATTATAACTTTTTTCTCAAATGTAACAAAAGTTTGTCTTTTAACCAAAGAAAATTCCCCCAAAGGTCTTGGGGGCAATAAAGTGTTTTTTTAAACAAATATGAGAAGAATGTTTGTGGTCCTTTAATTGTTGATGTTGTCTTTCCTCTCTCTCATTGGTCTGATTTTGCTGCTTTTTTTTACTGTCAAATCATAAGCACTCGCCTTGGCAGCTGAGCTTTTGGCTTTTGTTGTTCTTTTGTTGTTCTAGTTCTTCATTTCCTTTTTTGTGTTCTTGGAGTCATTTTGTTCAGCTTGTTGCTCTAGACAAGCTTTTCTAGACTTCTAAAGTCTGTTCTTTAGTTTGTTGGCACAGTAAAGTCCTTGAAAACAACCTTCTTGAAGAGAGATGTGTTGATGCAACAGTACTGAAAAATTCCCTAATTATTTATTTGAAGTGCAGTTTTTCAGTAAAGTAATTCTAGATGTTAATGACCAACTTTTTCCCTGATTCTCTCCTGCTAAATGATTGTATGATAAATTTCAGTCAGCCTTTAGGCACCATCAGAACTCCAAGACTGCTCCGATCAAGGTGACAAATTACACTAGTCTGAATGCAGATGCTACAAACTCTGCTGTTTTTTTAATATAGTTGTTTACAATTTGATATAAAAGATACAAATAGACTTGGTCTTCATGCTTGAAGAGGTGAGCTTTTCCACACATCAGTAAATTTGTGTTTCTTAACAGTTGTTGAACTTATCCCAACAGAAGAATGATGTCATCCTTCCTGAGATTCATTTAGTCTGGCAGCAGCTGTTCAAGTGACTCTTCATTCAACTAGTCTGACATTAATCAAGTCAAATCATAATGACATTAACGAAGGCTGAGCACGACACAAGCGGCACATAAAAAGGTCACTCTGAAGACAACAGCCTGTGGGACGAGTGGAGAGATCCTCTGCAAGACTCTTGAACTAATAACACTCGATATGAGACGACACGACTCAACAAGTACCGGTTCTCTGACACAGAATTATTTTTAAAACAATGCATCTTAGCCCTCTACTTCATATTCATGCTTAGTGCTTGTTGCAAGGTCACGAGGGAATCTGAATCATACACCAGATATTAGACCAAAGCCAGGATACACCCAAGACAGCCACACAGATAGACACACTCATGCCCTCTTAAAGACCCAGTGGGGATTTTAACATATTCTTATTGCATTTTTTTGATAGTGGATACATTAAAAATTGGGCTAAAAATTACATTGCTTATTTTCTTGTGAATCAGGAGCAGCTGAAAAAATGCTGTTTGAAAAATAGATTTTTGTAATAAACCCACGAGCAAATTTCTAATAAACTACTGCAGCTTTACAGAAACTATGTCCTAGGAAAAAACAGTTTTTTTTTTGGCCAAAAACACTATAATTGTGTTTAAAAATCCACTGAGAACACATTTAAAATAGATCAGAAGATGATTGGAGTAGCTTTGAAAAAAAAATCTCAGTCACTTATCACTATATGAAGAATATTTTTTTGTGGGAGGAAGCATTTTTTCAAAGAGTGAGGAAACTTCACAGAGAATGGAACCTAAGACTTCACGCTGTGAGGCAATAACGCTAACCATCACGTCATAGTTTAACTATTATAACTCAGATTTGCTTTACTTGTCCTTTTGGCAATAGAATTTGTTCATCACAAGTTGTTTTTTCCAGTCTTGCTCATTTTTATTTTCTTTCTTCAAGTGAAAATTCCTAACATTTAGAGCTTCAATGCCTTAAATGTTAGCTTCTGCTCGCTCGTCAAAAAAATGTATAAAAGCTCATCTTGTAGTAGGACAATAACAATCACCATTTCATTAAAGCAGTCATTGCTCTTCCATGTTTTCCATTCGTCACTGGTTTCTCCCAACTCTGGTTATTGGTTTCACACAGGAAAAAAACTAGCTTCTCATTGATTTCACTGCAGAGATGTTCTCATCAGCAAGCCTCTCCACTTTTATCGTAAACACCGGAGTTCCACAGAGATGTGTGTTCAGCTCAGCTCTCTTTACATTTTCCTTGATCGGTTGTATTCTCAAGGACACTTTCAGCACCATTGTGAAGCATCAACCACTGAACATCAGGGACCTTTAACAGGGAGGGAGGCTTGGCCCAGGTAAACAGAGCATGATAGACTCAACAAGCAACACCAGCAGCATCTCCACAGATCCCACCCATCATTCCCTGCTTTCAGAATGAAGAAATACGGCAATGAATACACACACCAGCTTTATTTACACCTCATTTACACTTAGATCTAAAGTTAACACATATCTTTCTTTGCACATTTCATGAATCTTGATGGGTCTTACAAATCTGAGAGCAAATACTGCTTCCTCCACCGTCTTGTTTGTTCAAATAGAAAACTACTGCAAGGGATTTTGTTGTGCTGTTAATAATTTAAAGTAACCTTTTTTACTTATTCCAACAAATGTGAAAAACATTACAGTAAACAGAAAAAAAACAAGCAATTCATTATTTTAAACTCCACTCTTTGCTTTTTTTCTGGCAATTTCAAGTAAAAACTATCAAAATCTTTTAAAAAAAGTATTCTGGAAAGATTTGTACCTTTTATAGTGATTTTTCCATGATCATCCTTTCTAAGGAAGAGTTTTTAGGACCAGAATTCGCAGACAAAAAGGACTGCTTTGATGTGACACATGGTGGTCCTGTTAACACGTTTGTCTCTCTGGGGGAATAGCAGGTCATTCATAAACTCTGCTAATGAGAGGCTCTAATGGCAGAACAATGGGACAGTAAGTTTGCCAGCTCTACAAAACAGAGGCCTCAGTGTGTTCAGGACGGAGACGCAGCCGAGCTTTGAGCTTCAAGGGGGAGAGACATGGGGGAGTCCATGGAAACACAATTTTCTCTATCCTGTACTTCTGCAATTTCCAGGTAAAAATTTGAGCAAAAATCCAAAACTTTACAAAGATATAATGAAGACACCTTTTCAATCTAGGAAGGTTCCATAGCAGAAAAGATAAAAAAAAAAAAAAACAACTCAACTTAATAAAACTGAACCCAGATGACCCTTTATGAAACTTTTCTGCCTTAAACTTGACAAAAAATAAATAATAGTAAATTCTTTGTATGTACTTAAAAAATATGAAGGTGCTATTGACATTGATGTAAACATAATGTGCAGTTTTTTTTTACTATTTTTTATATTAAAAATGCAGCCATAACACGATTGATATTTCACAAAAATGTTATTTTGCTTTTGTTTTCATAGCTGTTTAATATATCAAACTATCTGCATTGTGTTAATCTGTTATTAATGACTAGCATTACAAAAGAGGCCGGGCTGTCTAAAGCCGTGCAGTCATGGGTAAATGATGCATGATGTGAGATGCAAACCCAGAGGTCCCTCTTAAAGGATTTCAAGGAATGCATGGAGGAATGCTCATCATGAAGCTCAAAGTGTAAATGTCCTGTCACAGTCACATGACACCCCCGGAGGGATAAAGCGGCGCTGAGCTGAAGCCTCACTTCTCATGTCACATGTGCTGCTGGGTCAACACCCGCCCTCTGTAAGGTAAAAGCACCAACTATTGACTGTCTAATCATGTGATAATAATACATGTCTATGGGATAGAGATAGAAAAATTCAACAATATTGTTTCATTTTGTTAATTAAATCAGTGGAACGCTGCCCAGATCAGTAAAACAGATTTCAATCTAAAATCCTGAGAGAACTTCCTAACTTTTTATTTTGTTTTGGGGGCAGTCAGAACATACCAAACACAATTTAGATAAGCATAATTTTGCAACAATTATAAAATAAACCATCATGAATTTTATATAAATAATTTAGGGGTTAAGTAAGATCATATATGAAACATTTCTCCTCTTAAATGTCCCTGAAATACAGAAATAATTCTACGAACACCTAAAGTACAATTCATTATGTTGGTGGTGGTTGAATGTTATTCATAGGATAATGAGTCAAATATTTACTAGTAAATTGCGATAAACAACTGCTCAAAATTGTAAAAAGTGAATCTGATCAGTTTTATTGTAAAAATATCCAGCAGGAGACATTTGTCATTTTTG
Source organism: Oryzias melastigma (assembly GCF_002922805.2). Taxonomy (NCBI): domain Eukaryota; kingdom Metazoa; phylum Chordata; class Actinopteri; order Beloniformes; family Adrianichthyidae; genus Oryzias; species Oryzias melastigma. The sequence continues at coordinate 10,231,882 of NC_050514.1, forward strand.
ACAAATTAAATTACTAACTGTGACTTTGGACATTTTTGAGACAATAACAATAAGTCATATAAATTTACTGGTATTTTGTTATCAATTCTAAATCATTTTTAACTATTTGGACAGTTTTTAGGGGTAAAACGAGCTTCCTGTTCACTAGATTTTTTTGTCCATAATTTGATACGTTTTTGTCCCACTATAATGATACAGGTTCTTTTGGAATTTGTGGATTTTTTTTAAATCGAACTTTTATTTGTTTTGCTTACTTGTAGTCATGACTTAGAAAAAAAAGCCTAGTCTGCAAAAACTTGTTTAAGGAAGTAAAAAGAACCTTGTTTCAAATACTTTCTGTCCTGCAAGAAAAATATTTTTATCAATAACGTTTTCATTAACAAAATAATTTTAAAAAAAGCATATTTTAGTGACTAGAATATTTTTCCTAAAATAAGAATTCTGGGTAAGACCAT
>NC_050514.1:10232425-10267077 GCF_002922805.2 Oryzias melastigma
CGTTTTTGCAGAGTTTGTGCATAATGATTTTCAGTATCTTCACATCCTAGAATTATCGGGATTTATTAGTCTTTTAAGTGAATAACATTTCCTTTTACAAACTCAAAGTTGAGTTTTTTCCCATGATTTTGGTGTGGTGAATGAGGGTAATAGACATAGGAAAGTGGTTAAAAAGTTATCTAGAATTAACTAAATTAAATCAGTCATTTCAAGGTGGGGCCTCATGAACAACCCACAGGTTGAAGACGTGTAAACAACAAACACAAAAATGAACAAGAGTAAAATGGATCTTTTGGATCCAAGGTGCACAAATTTGGCAAAAAAACTTGATTGTGCAAATCCAATAACAGGATAATTAATAACAGTTTTTTAAATTAGTAAAATAAACATTAGCAATATTCCTTCTCAAGTTGAAAGCTTTAAATCAGGCGGTTCTGACCCAAGTTGTTCTATTTCACACATCAAGACCACCAAAGTAATCCAGATCAGATCCTCTCCTTCCATAAAGGTCCCCTCACAGTTTGTAAATTAGCAGCCCACTGTAATCCATTGTGTCATGTTAATCCTGCTCGGAGTGACGTTTCCAGTGACTCCGCCCCCCCTGGTCCTTGGAGGCACCACTGTCGGCTCTCTCACTCTGTGGGTCTCTCCTCCTGTCTGCTGAAGGTAAGGCTGCTCTGCTATGTAGCTCCTGCAACATCTAGACAGCTCAGAGACGAGGAGCATTCCTGGTTTGGTGATTTGTTAGGTTCAGTTGGATGTAGAGTTGGTAAAAAAAAAAAGAGAGAGATAAGAAGAAGTTAAAGTGGTGCTTGAAACAAAAAAAAATAGTCCTGACAAGGATGTGATTTAAAATGAGCATCAGTTGGTCAGACTTATTTTTTTTTTTTTTAAAACAATACTTTAAAAGGTATTGCATGTCTTTTGAAATCTAGATTTGCTCACGGATGATGATGTATTGAAGGTCACGGCTCAAGAAAGAAAGTTAAAAAAAAAATGTATGCATTAGTGATGATAATGATGCTTCTGTACTTTGGGAGGGCTGTGGTGCAGAGCTAAACAAATTGTTTTGAAAAGTTCCTGCTCTGCTTGCCAAAGTGTCCTTGAGCAAAGCACCAAACCCCGTATTGGTCCTGGTGGTTGTAGGTTGGTGTTTGGCAATGGAGCCACCCTCAGTGTGTGATTGTAAGCGCGCATGAGACTAACTGTAGCACACTACCTTCTAAGAGGGCAGTAAAGTGTTTTTTAACTGTACACTATTTACCATTTTGTTGAAAACGTCATTTATCTGGGCTGTACAGAAACAGGCCCTGGTTCAAATCTCTGCTGGGTGGAGCTGGGCCTTTTGTGTTTGGAGTTTGCATGTTCTCCCGTACGTGGATGGATTCTACTCCACTTTCCTTCCACGGTTCACAAACCATCCAATGGACCGGTGAACTGTCCAAAGAGTACCCTTCCTTTGCCCTACAGTTGCTGGGATTGGCTCCAGCAACCCGGATGACCCCTTTAGGGGACAGAGCAGTAATAGAAGATGGGTGGATGTAGTTCATCCTGAGAGGAGGAAAGTTGTGTGTGCAGTTTGGAGTGACTGGATTCTGTTGTGTTCTTCTTCCCTCTTCACAGGGTTGGAGTAGCTGCTGGGAGACACTGAAACCATGGCATCTGTGAGTTTTATTCATCTAAAAAATCATTAGTTTGGTGGATTAATAATAAATGTGTGTTTGGGGGGATCCTTGTGTTTCATGGACTTTCAGCTCATGATACTGCTGCTTAATACTGTTAATGTCGCTCTTGGACAGACCTTTGATACCTGTAAGAAAATATCGATTCAGTGAAATATCGCGATACTTTATTTGGTATGCTTGTATTGATTTAAAATACTGCCAATGTTGTATTTATTTATTTATTATAAGCAGGCACGTAGTTCAGTCTTATTTAAATATTTCCTAAATTACCAAAATAAAAGCACCATGGATTTTCGTGATGAAACATAATTTGTTTATGAGATACAAATGCAGTGATTGTGATGTTATTTTACTCATGTGAATAATGTATTAATATTCAGATAATTCTTAAGTCATAATTAAAAAACATAGTGAAATATTGTCTCGTACTGTTTTCAGATATATCGGAATACGTATTGTATCATGACGCATGTATCGCAATACATATCGTATTGCCAATTCACATCCCTATTTTATAATATGTGTAAATAGTGGCTGCAGAAGTCCTTTCTATACTCATGTGAGTCAGATTAATTTAGATGTTCTCTTGACTTTCTACTTGACTTTTAAGTTGAAATCCTAAATGCAATTTTTGGGATTTGGCCCAAGTAACAACGATAATGAAGAACTTCCTCTTCTAGACTGGAACTTTCCGGATGGTCTCAGAGGAAGAGCAGGCCATGAGGTCAAAGCTGGAGCATCTGACGGTCAAAGACCACGGACCCGTGTTTGGGCCGTGCCACAAACTCCCTGGTCACACCGTTCAAAAGGTAAAACAGTCTATCGCTGACTTTAGTTTAAGATGGAGTTTAATCATTTGATCTGGACTTTTAGGCGAAAGATGAGCTAAACGAGACAGAAGAGAGGCGGGTGTCATCGCTGAAGGAGCTGAGAGCCATGATGAAAGACAGGGCAGCGGAGGGGGACGACCTCGCCAAGCTGGTGCAGGAGTGCTTTGGCGACAAACCCGACTCTCTGCTGCTGCGCTTCCTCCGAGCTCGCAAGTTCAATGTTGTGAGAGCCCACGAGCTGATGAAAGGTGCGTCAAAAACAACCACCCAACCTGACACTGTCACTGCAGGGCCCTCATCTCACACAGAGAGAAAAGCTGAACTCTTGGCTGCAGTTTTAGCATCCATAGGCTTTGATTCGGTTTCTGCTGACATTTTCCAGTAGCTTCAGTAATTAAAGATGAAGTCTCCTTTGTTTCCAGGTTTTCATAAATCTCGTCCATCTCCGAGACAGTGAGGCATGCATTCATTAATTGGGGGCTTAGAGATGCCTCTAAGTTTCACCCCACAAAGGCCTTCTTTGTGTGCAAATTGGACAACAAGTTTGTTTAACATGTGCAAACCCAGAGTTCTGCTGGGAACTCCAGCAGACCTGAGCTACCAGAGCTGCTGTGGGAGATGAGAGAACATTAAAGAGCTGGCGACATGACCCGACTAAAGCAGGACACGTTTGAGCTCCTGGAGCTTTATAAAGACTTCATGTACTTGGGCAGTTTTTTGTGCAATATTAGTGCATTTTCCTAATTAAACTCACCTAAACAGTCCCAGCTTTTACCTCCCCAGTAGAGTGCAGCATTCACACCAAACAAGTGTGCTTCCTTGTGGACAAACAGATGCTTTCTGTGATTCTCTGCACACAAAAACAGTTGAAAGAGTTGTAAAATATCTATGTTTTCTTGGGGTCTTTCAGGTTACGTGCGCTTCAGGAAGGACTACCCTGAGCTGTTTGAGAACCTGACCCCTGAGGCGGTCCGCAGCACCATTGAGGCGGGATACCCCGTGGTTCTGCCCAGCAGAGATAAATATGGCCGTGTGGTCCTGCTCTTCAACATTGAAAACTGGGACTTGGAGGAGATAACCTTTGACGAGGTGGCTGTAAAATGAATGTTAAGAATATTATTTTACTGTATACTGAAGCATACATGTGTGCGACAGGTGTTGAGGGCATACTGTGTGATCCTGGAGAAGCTGCTGGAAAATGAAGAGACTCAGATCAACGGCTTCGTCCTTATTGAAAATTTCAAAGGCTTTACCATGCAGCACGCCTCCGGAATCAAGACAACGGAGCTCAAGAAGATGGTGGACATGCTGCAGGTGGAGCAGAGAGTCTGGGTTGTTTTGTCATGTCCGAACTCAAGTTTTCATCGATGTTATCGGTTTGTTCGCAGGACTCTTTTCCTGCACGCTTCAAGGCAGTACACGTCATTCACCAGCCCTGGTACTTCACCACCACCTACAATGTCGTCAAACCTTTCATGAAGGCCAAGCTGCTGGAGAGGGTACACACCAGAAACACACTTCCAATCCAAAATCCCAGTCACTTCCTTTTCTTAAATGTAAATTCAATTCTGACTCTCTTTTAACAGGTTCATGTTCACGGTGAGGAGCTAGAAAGCTACATAAAAGAGTTTGATGCAAACATCCTACCCTCAGATTTCGAAGGGAAAGCCCCAGTGGCTGACTACCAAGCCATCGCCTCCAAGGTTTTTGGCTCAGAAGACACTGCACTCTGAAGAAAATCTGCTTTTTTTTAGACATTTAGACATAAAAATTATATATGGGCAAATTAGATCTTTTTTGTCTCGATGCACAACTGAGATAGTGATAGCAGAGTGAGAAAAGAGAAAGAGCGTAGAAGATGACAACCACAGTGACTTGTTTAATGTTTTTTTTGCCTTAAAGGTTATCCTTACATTTATATCATTGCATTTGTATCAGTCAAAGTAGTGAGGACAGAAGCTGCTGTGTGACCAGTTCTGATTTAAGGTGGATTTTTAAACGTTTAAGGAGTGAGGTTGCATCAGGTGAGGGTACTTCCTGGTGCTTTGCCTTGGAAACATGTCTTAAAGATCTGCAATTATATATTTTGTGTAACTTTCTTGTAATAGAGTGATGTAAAACATTTAATAAAATACTTTTTAAAGTACTTCATCTCTCTGGTAAATTATGGTCCTACTATTATTTAATCAAAACTTAACATTGCAGGGAAACAAAGCTGACTTTTGCATAGTAAATAATTTTTTTTTTGTTTAAGAAAAAAGTAAATTTACTCTTTATTTTATTAAAACACTGTATTTTTTAAAAAACTGTATTATTCACTTACATTTCTCATAACTTTAAAAAATAATAGATTGGAAAACTTGTGCTGCCACATTCAAACAAACTTTATTATTGACTGTCTCAAGAAAATCTGCAGTTTACCAAGAAATCGTTTTTATTCTTCCAAATGTATGTTTCATGTATTATTCTTAAAATGAGATGAGATTAAAAAAGCAGAACTGTAACAAGCAGCAATGTTTACAAATTGAACTCTTCTATGAAAGCCTGAAACCCTACAAATAACAGTCTTCTGCTTCACCACAAGAGGGCAGTAGATCCACACTTTGTCTAAGTGCACAACCTTTCAAAATACACATTTTACAATTTGTCAAAGAAAAAGGGAAACAGCAGTTTTTGTTTTGAGAAAATAATTTATTTTAGAATACAACCATATTTCCTTACATCATTAGTTCACACACACTAATGGTTTTCTTTCACAAAAACACCCAACGTTCAGTCTCCGAGTGTATCATGTCCTTTCATTTCAAGTTTGTAAACCAAAATTAAAGCTGTATAACACAATGTGGGCTCCCATCTATTTGCTTTACTCTAATAATAATAAGAAAACAGTTTTTTCAATGTCTTATTCCAAATCTATCCAACATGAAGCATTTGTTTGCAGTTTTATATTTTGGTTATTTACAGCACAATAGCTTGAGACTTAATAATTTCTGAACAACTAAATGTGAGCCCACAAACTTGATGCCAGTAGCAGTTAGGATAAATACACAGGAGAGCATTCTTAAATCAATATAACAAAATATTTTAAATCCCACAATTCAGGAAAATAATTTACCTGACAACTTTGGTCAAACAGATCTTGAATCGAATCTTTTAAAAACAATAATAAAAATCCCTCCCGACTTATTATTGCCCTGAATTTTTTTTTCTTGACGTGGTCCCTCAAAAATACACAGTTCTTTTTTAAATATCTCCTTTGCAAACAGTTTTTTTTAAAAATACATTTTTGACTAGAGGTGATGATATGACACAGAACGCCCAAACACTCATCATCTGCTGCAATTGCACAAGCAAACAACACAAAAAGTGATAATACAAAAATACAAAAAAATTATATATTACTAGAAAAAAAATACATCCAAATAATACATCCAATCCTGCATTTTTGTGCAAAGTTGGAGAGGCATAAAATCCCAAAAGGAATACAAACAGCTGTTACTGCAAAACCTGGGTTAGTGCTGGTGTCACTGATCTGATTCTTGAATCCAAACCACACCTGACTTCTCCTCAACCACAGATGTGGACCGTTTCTGAACGTCTGCCACAAACGCCTGGCAGCTGCGTTTTGGTTTCCCTGACAACAGATGGCAACAGTGCCGTTGGAGGCAAAGCAAGAGGACGACATGTCCTCGTGTGTTAGAAAGGGGATGGATCTGATCACTGATCCACGCCAAACAAATGAAGGGTTTCCACTCAAACACGTCCGCTCAGTCACAGAAGGCTGTGGATTTCCAGCCGTTTCATTGGAAATTATTCTAGGGAGGTCCATGGATTTTCATTTGAGGAGAAAATAACTAAGAGACAGTGCACGTCAGATTCGTGTTCGGAATCGGCAGAAACCCTGAGTTGGAAAAAAGAAAAGTTGGATCAGTGAAATCCCTTTTTCACATTGGTCTCACCAGCCTTTGTGGAAGTAACACCTGGAGTCCACAGTATTTGCAAGGAACCACTTGAAAGGTTTATAAATGTTGTAGTTCTGTAGTTTTTTAATAATTTGTAAATGAGATTTGATTTAAAAAAATGTAAATAGGTATTGAAAGATTTTTCTAAAGACGTTTTTTTTTGTTCTTTTCAGGTTCCAACTAAATCCCCTTAAATGTGTACATACAAATACTATCATCCAGGTATTACAACACAATTCTCGGCCGTACAGCCCAACGAAAGGCACTGTTGTCAGTCATTCCATTTAGCATTTCAAACCAGCTGTTTGACTGGTCACAGTGTACAATAACAGGGTTTAGATCACAGGTTCCTTGGCTGGACTCTTTTATAAAGATCCAAGTGACAATTTATGTATTTAGGTCCCAGAATTACAGTACAACAAAACAGTGATAATCTATCATTGCAGATTACAGGTTTACGCTGCAAGACCTGAACTAATAAATGGAGAAGCTGTTTGGTAGTCGAACAAAATACAAAAAAAAATGTTTTGTCCTAACAGCAGTACTATCACTGGAAATGAAAGAAAAACCTCACTAGAGATAAACATTTGGTTCAGCTTGGTATCCTCAACCCTCCTACACATCAAACCTCACAGCTTGGACGATAACTAAACTGCTGAATTTTCCCTTTTCATAGCAGCACATGGGTAAATCAGAACACGGCGTTCTCTGCTTTTTCAAAAGGATCCCCTGGTGGCTGTTTATTTTTACACTGCCAGATGAGCAGGTCTGTGCTGTTAAAGGATGATATCAGAGTCTTCGCTGAACCTGCAGCTGATCAAAGGCAGAAGTAGGTAAGAGGGCTTAAAGACACTTAACAGACAACAAGGGGAACATTTGAGTCATCTAACGTTTTGTCATCATCTTTTTTTTCCCCCTTCGCTGCGATAAAATCAACAGTTTTCATAGATCTGTTGTGGACCGATGAGAACCTAAGAGATTGTGGCATACAGTAAAGTGCACTGAATAAAGTGGGAGGATGAGCTGGTGGGACTGTGCATGGATCACCTGCTCACGTCTGAAGAGCACCGAACATTTGAGTGCTAAACAGAGGAGCAGAACCATGCTGCATGAGTCAAATCCCACCGTAATACTTATTTTCTTCCTCTATTATTCTAACCAACAAACGATTCACCCAAAACAGATTGTAAAAAGGTCAAAGGACCGTGAATGGAGACTCAACCCAACAACCACGTGGTGGGTTGTGACCTCTTGGATGACACAAGCATACTCTAAGCAGTGTGACACATACATACTACAAATGTGCTGCTTTGGTTAAAACAGCAGACTAGGCTGTGTGGGCTTGGAGGTGTTCATGTAAGTACAGAGAGAAGGCCTCCCAGCTCCTCAGAACAGGAGGCCTCACGTGTGCTCGATTTTCTGCCATCTCCAGATAATCTCGTCTGGTTTGGTCTCCGTTAGCCGATGGTCGCTGCTGCATAGACACAGAGCGACGGACTCTTTGTACTGGAGAGGAGCATGAAGGCAGTTGATTCTTCTGGTCTGTTTGCACACTGTAAGGTGGCGGTGATCTCCACAGGCGGTAAAAGGCTTGTGACGGGAAAGTGTGGGTCTGGAACGGTGACTAGCACCAGAGAGAAGAAGACGGAGAACAGAAAAGTGGCTTAAAGTAAGGATAAGGATAGTTCTACGCTTTTGCCTCGACGCAGGAGTTCTCGGACAGGGGCCCGCTTTGGCACGGTGGTTTCTGCTTCTCCCACTGGCACATGGCGTTGGCGTAGCCCACAATCACTTTATCCATCCAGGTGAGGGGCTGGGGGAAGAGAACCTCGCCCTCAAAGAAGCCCAGGTGGCCGCCGTGGAGCGTCAAGGCAAAGATGACGTTCTGCTTTTTCCCTGAAGGAAGAAAACGCAGACAAAAATGACTCGGCTGATTAAAATCCTTTCAGTCTAATACAGTCAAGATGGAGTCAGGCAAACGTGAACTTGGTCAAGGGTTTGTTTTTATTTATTACAACAAAATCAAATACTGTAATTTGGAGGCAATTATCATCATTTAAAGATGCTAACTTTTGTTTGTGTACGTCTGGGTTGGACTAACAGGTTTTTGAGTCCGTCTTTATCAACCTCTCATTGTTTGGTTGCCGCAACAATACTTTAATTATGTGGTTTCAGCAGTTTATTATGGAAGACGTTAACTCCTCTCCTCTAGGAGGAGCTCACTGAAACACCAACAACTTACACGGTAAGACAGTGGAAGTTCATGGAGGCCTGCACATGACATTCAAAAAATGTTTGCACAGAATAATATTTTGCATGCTCAAATGAGCATTCTATGACCATATTTTAGAATTTAAAGGCCACATATCATTTTATTAGCTATTTGTATACACAAATTAGTATATTGTGAACACAAATTAAAACATTGTAAACACAAATTTCCATACTGGACACAAAATAGCATATTGTAAACACTAGTTAGGGTGTCATTGCAATATTTTAGAAAGTTGTGTACAAATATTAGCATATTGGATACAAATTAGCAAATTGGGAACACAAATTGGCATTATTGTAGTCACAAATTAGCAAATTGTGACCTAAATTAGCATATTGGACATAAGTTAGTAGATTTTGAAAACAAATTAGCATAATGAACACACATTAGCATATTGTGAACACAATTTAACACATTGTGATAACAAATTAACATATTGTGAACACATTTTTTAGCATTTCGTGAACATATTTTTTAGCATTTCATGAACAGAATTTGCATTTTAGAACAAATTTAGCATTTTGTGAACACAATTTAGCATATTACAGAGACAAATTAGCAAATTGAGAACTCAAATTGGCAAACTGTGAACCCAAATTAGCAAATTGAGAACACAAAATAGCACATTGGACACAAATTAGTAAATTGTGAACTCAAATGAGCAAAAACTGAACATAATTTAGGACAAAGGACCATTTGGTGGCCATATTTTCAAATGTAATGGCCACAACTGTGCATTTTATTAGCAGCTTGTGGACACAAGTTAGAATATTGAGCCCACAGATTAGCATATTGTGAAAACAAATAAGCATATTACGGCCACAAATTACCTTTCTATTTACATTTTGTGCACACAACTAGCAATTTGTATGCACTTTTATAGGTACTTTGTGGCCACCAATTGGTGGCAGGAATTGAAGATGCTAAAATACGAATTTGTGGGCTCAAAATGCTTATTTGTGCCCACAAAAATAGTCATTTGTGTCAAAAAAATTTCCAATAAAATGCTATTTTGTGGCTAAGAAAACCAGTTTATGACCACTAATTACTAATTATAGGGGGAGCTTTTGTATGCCATGTCCTTCGTAGAATATTTTTTATGTGCTCAGATATATTTACAGCAGAGTGACACAAAAAACCCTTTTAAACATCAAAATTGCGTCTCTTTGAAGATTAAATATGACCTGTCCTTAAGTTTCAGTCAATCATATAGAATGTTTTTGTTCTGAATTGAAAACATCTTTGAAATCCAAAGTAGGCCACCGACACTGAAGGCTACAGTTAATCCCTTTCTGACTGCTGTCTGCAGAGTGCGGCAGGTGTGGACAGACTGAGACGCAGGAAAATGGTTGTCCTGAATCGCTTTATTCTTTCACTCTTATCTGGGTTAGTAGGGAACCCTGATGCAGATGAATGGTGATTAAAGGCCCGCAGGGCTTTAAGCGCCACCCTACAAACCCTTCATGACAGTTGAACTGGTGCCCTTGAACAACTAAGTGCTCGGTCAGACCCTGAAGCCGACATGAGAGTGAGGTATGGGTGACAGCTGGAATACAGGTCCTAAAATATAAGTAAGCGTCCTTGAACCTAAGACTATTTCATTTTAAAGCACTCCTAAACCTCACAGAGAACTCTAACTCATATTAAACTCCTTTAATCCAGGATAATCCCAGCACCAATACAACTAGCATTATTCAGTTGAGTCCATTTCTGGCCATTTTATGTGGGTGTGTATTTGAGCATCACAGTAGAACATTTTGGACAAATGAGGGCAGATAATCCACTTTTCTGTGAGTGCAGCTCTTTAGAGAGCAACACTCGGTCCTCTGTGTTGGAATTAGCAGCATGCACCTTTTCCTCAGGACTCCCCTACCCTCACACTCCTCCGTGTCACATTTTCCTGTTTCCAAAATAGACATCCAGTCAGTAACTCCACTGACTCACTTTGGTTGACATCAGTCATGCATCCATTTTTGAGTAATGCTGCAATTATTATGTCTTCTTTGACGTTCAAAGGGTTAGGACCGGTTTAGGAAAGTCAAGAAAAGTCAGTCCGTTCAGGCAGAACGCCTGAGAAATGTTTATAGTTGGAATGTCTCAGAGGCTCCAGCAGAAAGAATTACTCATAGACTCACACTCTGCTCTGCGCCCTGCCCTAGTTAAAAGTGCACGGCAAACTCATCAGAGGCCCCTTTGAGACTTCAGAAACAACATGTGAGAGCCAGCTCTGGGCTCTGCTACGGCCTTTCTGCAGACAGACAGCATAAGCATGCCGGGCTAACCTCCAGCTGCTCAGCTAAAAGTGTCTGCAACAATCTGTCTGCTTGTGTATTAACATTCAGTCAAATCAAGTGAGGAGGTAGAGAAGGTGTGTTTAGTAAATATGTATATGTACTTTTATTACCTTTACTGGCATTTAAGAAATAAAAGTGCAGATTCAAAGCTTGTCTTTTGTAAATCAAACAACAACTTGCCTTCTTATCATTGAAGTAACGTATTGCGCAAAGAACAGCACAAGTCCATAAGTCAAGTTTTCATTTGTTGTTTGTTTACTTTGATGCCACGGCAACTCGTCTTCAGCATAGGTTGATAACTTATGAGAGGATACAAACAATGAAGGTGCAAAAATCTGAGTCGCCTCATTATCCTCTCTGAAAGTCTGTAGTTTTCTCATTTTTTTAAAAAGTGTTGCAGCTTTGGAAAACAACAAAGAGAAATTCCTCCTAAAAATGTGTTTGTGCCTCAAATGTAGAAAGAAGTGTGGATAGATCATGTAAATGTGAAAAAGAGTGTTGAACTAAAGCCTTAGTCACATGCACCCATATAGGGGTTTGTTGACTGTAAGGCTGCAGGTTTTGGGGTTTTGTGAGCCAGTGAAGGCTCGTATCTTAAGAAGAGCACAGGTGACTCTGCAGTTCCCTTGAGGCATACACAGCCACCTCAAGGGATGTCATGATAATGGAATGTACCATTGTCAAGCATGTGGTAAGTGTATGTTGAAGGTTTTGAGAAAGAAATGTAAATTACATGCACTTATGACGTGATGCTGTTGTACAGTGTGTCCGTTGCCACACTCTAATGGACCTTTTGTGGGGGTTGCAGGATTTTGAGAGGGTTAAAAAAAATTAAAAATCCACTTGACATGCCAGTCTGTTGTTTAAGTGTTGTCTACGACCTGTCACCTGCAGCATGCTTTGTAAAAAAAAATAAATAAATAAAAAAAGGTGCATGAACCTTTTCTATGGGTTCACTGTCTACGACTTTGATATTTCGTCCAGTAATCAAAGTAGAAGTTTCCCAATTTTTCAGCAGCAGACTGCCCCCATCTATCCATAAGGGCAGTTGTGACTATATGGACGCACACTTGTGGAGTGTTTGGAAATCCTGGAACATCAGAGTAATTTTAGCACGCGGCCTCAGTCGTGACACAGCTGTTAATCACCTGCTAACGTTCGAGGGATGTTGAGAAGGGAATCATGAACCAGAGGATCATCTGCAGAGTTTACCAGCAGCAGCGGCACATGAATCTGTAGAAATATAGGAGATCACATTAAAAAAAAAAAAATTAAATATAAAAGAAGAAATATTAGACTGAGCAAAACCAGTCCTTACATTGTGAATATAATGTACACAACTCTCCTTCTCGTAGTACTCTTTGAGCGAGCTGTGGCCGTGGAATTTTCTGTGAAAAAGAAAATAAAACAGAGAGTAAAATAAGGAAAATCTATGACGTACTGTAGATCAACAGTGTCTCCACAAACCTCATGACGTTGTCGTCAATCTGCATGAGGGACGTTGCCGTGAACAGTCGACTGACATCGGCGTCCAGCATCTTAAAGGAGCTCTCTCCAAACAGCTTGTGTCTGTTGTAAAAATAAAATGCTTTTTAAAATCAGAAAATCATGAGCAAGCCACAAATGCTAAGATAAAACAGTTCAAAAGTCCCATCATTTTTCTTTTGTCTAAAAGATCAAAAAAGCAGCATAAAGTTGATGGTTTTGTTTAACTTTTTTAACCATTGGGGTTACACCCAGCATTCCACTAAAACAGAGAAAATTCTGTAGACAACTATAGCTTGTAATAAAAATCAACTTTCCTATTATTTACAGACAAAAGTTGCTTCCAGTTTTAATAGAAAAAAGTTCAGTTTCTATGACTTGTTTAGTAAATGGTGTTTCTCATATCCGATCAATATTAAAAGAAAAAAAAAAAAGAATATTTTTTTCAAATAGAATTGCAAATTGAATGGGATAATTAAAAATAAAATTAAATCAGAGTTTTGGCCACAATACGTTTTTATCTTCTGAAGTGTGAGAGAGGCACCTGTGTGAGAGGATGATTTTCTTCATGTTGTCGGCCATGAGAAAGTTGTAGAAGCGTCTGAACTGATCCCATTGTAGGAACGTTTCCTGAGCCCTGGGAGGAACAACAGCAACACGCAGGATGTTAGCTTAGTCCACATTCCACACAGACTCACTGAACTGCCCCTCTGATCAACAGGACAAAGAACGGCATGGGTGGAGAGGAGCCAAGGTGTCAGGCAGCATCTCTTGGACAAAAACTGATTTTCAAATTCAAACCATCACTTTATATCAATCTATTGCAGGGTAGTGTTTTAAGTCTAAAACCTCAGCCGTTTAGTAGGAACTCATAATTTACTCGCAGTATTCTAATCTCATAATTATGTGCACATAAAGTCCTGGTGTTATAAAGAGACGGTGCATGAGATTAACAGATGAAAGGATGAAGACCAACCTCAGAGCGCTGTAGCCTTGACAGACGCTCACGCAGCACAGGACGCGCTCCTGGTTTTTCCTGTTCTCCCCCAGGAATTTGCAGACGATGTTCCCGCCCAGACTGAAGCCCACGACAATCAGCTGAGTGTGAGGATATGTCCGCTTGATGTAGCCCACCATGGATGCAAACTCCCACGTGCAACCTTGTAAAACAGACACCCGCACAATAACCCATCCACACATACGGAACAGGAACTCGCTTGATTCTCAATGCACGTTTGTCCTGCTCAGCATTCATGGCTGAAGGTTCTTTTGGCTTTAAGTATCAGACAGGATTTTATTACTTCCATTTGTCATCTTTGGTGACTTTCACAAGCTTACAGTGTACTTAGACATAGCAAATCTTCAATAAGTATAAATTAAAGACTAGGTCAAAAATGAAATGAAACATTTTAGTGTAATGAGACAATTTTCAATCATTGGTCTCACCGTAAGTGAAAATCCGTGGGGAGGTGAGCTCGATGGTGGGCAGAGCACCCAGGTGATTGAGCACGGCGCAGCGGTAGCCCTCCTTCTGTGCGTAATCCACGAAGGTGCGGATGTAGTGCTTCTCGCTGTGATTCCCGATACCAGGACATATCACCATGGTGATTTCATCTGATGAGACAGTTAGACGGATCGGGGAGATTTCTGCCAGTGAGAAATATGTAAACAAACTCTGGGGCAGAGACAACAAGCAACTGTAAGGAATAAGCAAATCCAAACACGGCAGCCGATCCAGAAGGATCAGGCTGTTTAGACTGCCAAATACAGTTTAACTGAGCAGAATGGAAATAGTAACCTCTTATTTTCAAGAACCAAATATCACAGGAGGATTACACTTTCTGAGAGGATTAAGGGATCTAAGTTAAAAGAAACCCCAACTAAAAATGCTTCTATTGGTTTAATACATTATAATCAGCTTGACTCTGAGAGCAGGGCAGTCAAACAGCTTTTGCTTTACAATTTTAGAATAGGGAATGCCACCATTTACTATTTTTAATGTCACAATATATAATGGTAACTACTACAGCAGTAAGCAAATTAGAGTGGAAGTGTTGGGAGTTACTGCATCTTGAAAAATGAAGGTTTTCAGTCAAACCGCCAAACTCAGAAAGAGAGCTATGCACATTTAAGATTAAAAATTTAGGCAATCACATGATGCAACATTAATAAAAAGAATTCTGGTTCTTGAACAGATTGAAGAGTACTCAGATGCAAAAAGCTGTTGTGGCTTCATGTTTCCTTGCAGCAATGAATGAAAACCTTAAATGCTGTCCAATTACTCTGTGTCAATTACTGTATTTTTCGGAGAGTAAGTTTATCACATAGTTTGGCCAGGCATGCGACTTATACTAAAAAGCAACTTAAAAGGCTTAATAGGCTCATTTATGTGTTATTTTCCCACTAACAACCGTTTGCCCTTTAAGGGATATTTCCTGCTAACAACCACTAGAGGGCGGTGTAGTTGTGTGTATCAGTATTTGATACCGACAGCAATGCATAAGAAGAAGAAGTGCTGTCCAAAGCAAACATTAAGGAGAATCTGATTGTTCTCCTCCTAAACTTTATGATGCTTTTATTATTTACATCGAGAAATTATCATACTTGTTTTTATTTGTTCCTTCCTCGGGTTAATGCTTAACAGCATCATCAAACTGCGTCACAGAGAGGCAGAAGTACCGCTGAAAGCGCTGTCACTTCTTGCGTAGAAGGTTAAGATCGTCTTAAAACAAACAAATAAAAAAGACTGAATGATCTAGTGAACTCAACCAAAAGGGCGTGATTACCAATGCTTTTGTAGAAAATAAAAAAAATAAATAAATAAACCTGATCTCTCGACATCATCCGTGTCTTCTATGCATTGTAAATTAGATATACAGTCAATCCTTCCATGACACGAGGCTAAAAACTTGACAGTAGCTCCTCCCACCATCAACGGGAACATGAACACGTTTTTGAACAAGCATTGAGCAGCAAATTTGACACGGCTAAAAAGAAGTTGCAGGCACAAATTTGATGCGTGAATCACGTTGGATGTGAACGCAGCATGATGCTGGATTGGTTCAGACTCAGAGATTTTGCACTTTTCTCCCAAACATGTGACTTAGATATTATTTTTTTGACACCTGTGACTTATACTCCAGAAAATACAATATAGATCAAAAATATTCTGTGAAGATACTGTTGTAGTCTTAGCAGTTCAAAGTAGGTACCCAACATTAACTTTTTGGAACAATGAAATATTGTTTGTATTTTTTTGTAAACAGATCATTTCAAGACATGAAGGGATGCAAGACATTAGTCAGGGTTTCTTTTAAAATAGTAGGGTTTGGGTTAAACTGAGAATATCCAGGAAAACAAACATTCTTTACGAGCTAAATGCTCATTTATGTCAGATTTAAACCTGACAAAAAAACCCAAAATCCAAGGTAAAGAGAAAGACTCTTTAAGCACTGCTGGGTCACAGTGTCTCGTCGTCCCAAAGGGTTCTTATTGTTATTATTTTTTTTACATAAGTGTCCCATGAGACGAGCTCCCCCCAGAGAGGTCAACATGTACTGCTCCCTCTATCTATTCCTGACTGGAACTGAATCACGCACATTTCTATCAGGAACAACAAAAAACACAGAAACCTCAGGAAGATCCGAACTTCAAGGCTCTTCATCCGGGACGGACAAACACTCAATAGGTGTCGCATCAAAAGACTAGACAGAAGTAGCAGCAGTAGAATTACAGTTTAAGTAAACAGAGTAGCAGTATGTGACTGAAAAGTATTTAAGATTGCAATGATTGATAAGGCAAGAAGTGAAGTTAGCCATGATGTCTGATGGCTAAAGTCCAGAGGCAAGAAAAAGGATGAAGAGTGAGCTGAACTTATGCAGAATATATACTTCAAAACCACAACGTCAGTTTGGAAATAACATAAAACACTGGAATGTGACAAAACTTGTCTACACTTGAAGAACAAAAACAGAAGAAGAGGGGTAATACATTTGGAGTTGTTCACCCTCATTCTCTGAGAAGACTGCTGTTTCAAACTTCAGCATCAAGTCTGAACAAGCAAGACTCAGTGGAATAGTCGTGCTCTTACCAAAAGAGACGAAACTATTTATTGCTCGAGTGTTTTGCTTCCTATTTCCACCTGGGCTGTGGTTCGTTCATGACATGCACTGATATTATCTACCTTTTGCACAAAGCAAAACGGCAGACAACAGAGGAGCAATTCTTTTATCTTGCCATCTTATTGCCAATTTAAAGAAAAACATTTTTTTGAAAAGGCTCATAATCTCTGATGAAATGCATCACCTCCTGTCCGATGCTCCCCCAGAGGCTCAAAGAGGTCAAAGGTTGCGGTGGCCCCGTCCTGCATGGGTAGATACTTCCTGATCCCGCTGGGGTGCGGCGCGCTCACCCGGCCCAGTTTACCGTACAGCGCTGTTTGGAGGTGCCCACTTTTGCCCCACAGTAAGGGAGGAATGTACCTGGAAAACACAACGCTGAACTGTGACCCACACAACAAATACTATCATCTTACATCACTCCTCACAGAATGCCAGCTTGAAGACAAAGCTGTTTTATAGGTGGGACCCTTTAAAAGATCCACTGCGAACATTTTCTCATAAAGAAAATCCAACCTAAAATTGCATTACGGAGTATTTCTTTATTTAAGTTGTGGTGAATCAGGAGCAGACCAAAAAATGTTGTTGGAAAAAGCTTGTCGTTGTGACGCAGAAGTTACTACGCCATTTCCATTTTGATGCATCCACCTGCAGACAAATAGATCCATGTACGTCTTTGTTTTCCTCGTCTGAGCTGGAATCTGGATCAAAACTGTTCAGCTGGATAGTTATGTTAATGTTAGCTTGGCTGTAAAGTTTGCTTGAGGACGTGTAAACAGATGGATGATGGGAATTGGAGGCAGGCTTAATCACTGCCAGCAGTTTCGTCCACAACTCAGAGGAAAATTTCCAATGAACTGTCGCTGCTCTGCAGAAACTATGTCCTAGAAAATGACTTCTTTTTTTAAATTTGGTTAAAAACTGCATAATCATAATTAAAAGACAACTGGGAACATTTTTACAGTAGATCAAAAGATGATCAGAGAAAGACTTTAAAAATGTCTTCAAAAAAATGACAGATTCTTTAAATGTATTGGCAGTTCTCAGAATATTTTATGGTTAATTTACAGTTTCATTCTCATTTAACCCAAAATTCTTCCGCCCATCATTTCCCTGTTTCTAACTTCTCAAGGTCAGTTTTCATTAGATTTCAGGGAGTAAAACTTTGGAATGAATTCTCTCACGGTGTAAAAACCTCAAATTCTTCAAAGTGTTGTCAAAGATGTTTAACATAGCATTAGATTTCTGTTTGTTAGTGAGTCTGTCTCATAATTTGATGCATTTCTTCTTAATTGACAAAAAATATTTGGTTTCTCATGGATCAAATTGCTTCTTTTTTTGTTAAAAATGTCACTAACTTACTTGTTTGCTTTTTATCTCAAAAGTGTTCTTTTATTGAATGAAATTTGATTTTCTTGCTATGTTTAAACACATGTTACTTGTGAACTACTGTTGAAGGTGTTTTTATTATTATTATTATCCATCCATCTTCCTGACCGCTTCATCCCTTTCGGGGTCGCGGGGGTGCCGGAGCCTATCCCGGCTACTGATGGGCGAAGGCGGGGTACACCCTGCACAGGTCGCCAGTCTGTCGCAGGGCCTCAATCACACACCCATCCACTCTCACATTCACACCTAGGGGCAATTTAGAGTCACCAATTAACCGATGAAGCATGTTTTTGGACGGTGGGAGGAAGCCGGAGTCCCCGGTGAAAACCCACGCATGCACGGGGAGAACATGCAAACTCCACACAGAAAGGTCCCAGCCGGGAGTCGAACCGGGGCCTTCTCGCTGTGAGGCGAGAGCGCTAACCACTGCGCCACCGTGCAGCCCATTATTATTATTATTTTTGAAATATATACATATATATGCATTTCCTTTGAGGGGAGACCAATGACTCCATTTGGGTTTTTTGCCTCTCCCTGCACTGTACTTGATTTTTTAAAATAATTTTTGTTGTATATTTTATTTGTACAATACAATACACCAAACTAAATTCACCAGAAGATAAGTGTAGAAGTAAAATTTCATTTTTACGCAATATGTTGCAAAAAAAGCACTTCTTTCCACCATGTGAACAAACCCCTACCCAAAAGCTCTTATCTGACCGCATTACCTGAGATAAGATAAAAGTCCTGCTGACTGACAAATGAATGATTCAGCTACTTTAAGAACTGTGAATTATCTGCACTATTATAAAACTTTTGGGCAAGAAAGAAACGCTGCTGATAAAAGTAGACCTCTGTGAAATAACACGTGAAACAGATCTGTCTGATCTGCTTTAGACGTTTATTTTGAGGAACGTGAAGCGACGGGAGAAGTCAGTGCTTCTGTAACGTCCACAGTTACTTCTCGCACTTCCTCACCTCACACCGTGGCACGAACAAAAGCTGCATGCAATGGTTACACTATTGCATAAGGGGCTTGCCAAAGAGCTGACCACTCCCCCCTGCACTAACGTAATTACAGCCAGCATCCACTGTTCATGTGGTTAAAGATTAACACTCTCTAGAATTCACTGAGCGGAGAAGAGGAAGCGCACATCCCCGTTGTCATGTGAACGCAAACATGTTTACTGACGGATTAGCAGAGTGCATCAACGACAGGAAGACAGTTTATCAGCACTCGGGTTCTCCAGCTGATTAGACTAAATACATAGACTTAACAAAATACAGGAAAATATTGGTTTACTAAACCTTTGAGATGAATATTTGTTCCTCTCTCTGTGAAAAAAACCCCAGGCAGAACAGGCTGGGACAAACTTGTTTTGATGACTGTGCCTTCTAGAAGTGCAAATGTCACTTTCTATTTAGTGTATGTGCTCTTGTGTCCTTCACAGCTACTGGGTAACAAAAAACAACAGATGTGTCATTGAGGTTTTGGAGGGGAAAGATCCAACTTCCCTATATGAAAATACAGATTTGACATTTTTCGTCGCCTCTAATATTTTATCCAAATTACTCAAACTTTTGGAACAAATAGCTTAGAAATAAATGAATATCAGCTTCTAAAATGCTTTCATTTATTCTTAGTGTACTTTCTTGCATCATTTCAAATATTTCCTTTGCTGGTTCATTTGAAAACAAAGGTTGATTGAGGATAATAAGGCAACACAAGACGATTTACCACCAGTCGTGACATAATGGGTTTCAAATTGTTACAGCTGTTTAATAAAGAAACATTTTTTTTTCTTTTTAATTTGCAAGAATGAGAAAAACAACCTTCTCCCTGCGTTCTTGTATGTTCATGTTCCAAAAATGCTGCTGACTCTGTTAACCTTACAACAACCTCTCTGTCTGTTCCACTGAGAAATCGATCTGTTATGCAACAAAGCAGGGTGGTGCTGGGAGATAATACGAAGACTTTGCAGCATTAACAATGCAGACAGGTTGGAGTGTGGTTCACATGAGGGCAAAGGTGCTTTTTCTGCAAAGAGGAATCAACAATATTATGAAAACTACTAATAGCTTTACCACTAAATACCTATCTAGCTGAAAGGCAAACAGCTCAAACAACTGCTTTGTGTATGAATGCGACTTTCTCAGCAAAACAATCCAACCGAGAATCAAAAATTAAGCAAACAGAAACACTTAGAAAGTATAAGAGGGCAGTTTGACTGAAAAGTGACACATTTTCAAGCCATGTTAATCCAGAGATGTCTGTCCCAGTGTTACATCTGCTCTACGGGTAAGAAAAATATGTAAATCATAAAAGTAAACTTGCGTTCAACGTGGTAAATGCATCTACATTATTCGAGCAGGTCAGGAGAACATTTGAATAAATCTAAAAATACAAGAGGCTGCAGACAAGATGGTGCCTAACATCATCGGCGGGTAACAGAAATTATACAACTTATTTTTACCAATCCTAACTCAAAACAAGTGTTCATAATTGTAGAAAAATTGTTTTCAAGTTTTTTGGGAGGACTTTGGGTTATAGATGTTGATGTCTGCGGCCAGATCTTCTTGAAAAATACAGACGTAATGAGGTTTAGCTCAGCAGAATACAACATATATATGATGTTTTGAAGCCCAGGATGGTTTAGGAGTGGCGCCGTAACCGTGGCAACGCTCTCAAACGACCGGCACAGAGCTACTAGAACAGAACTTACTCTTTGGTCAGCTGGGGGCAGGACTTGAGTAGGAAGCGATTGAGGGTCGTGTCCTGGTAGGTGAGGTCTGGCGGCGCGGTCGGGCTCTTGAGGTTCAAACAACGGACGAGGATGTAGAGGACTGTGGCCACCGCCGCCAGCTTCATCCCATCGAACATCGCCGGCATCTCTGGAGAGATGGTGTGCACGTCTGACTCGTGGACACTCATGGTTATGCTGTGGTAAAAATAGAAAACAAACAATCAAAAAAAAAATAGAACCTTTAAATAGAAAAGGTTTAGTAGCCCTACAAAAAGAGAAAAAAGTCTGAACTGTATTTTACTGCTGATGCCCCCCAACAACAGATCTGTTGGAATGCAAAGTGAGAGCATCCAAGTCAGATAAGGCCCAGTGAGTTATTTATGGCACTTAGCCTAATTACATTAAACACAGCTAATAGAAAGCCTTACTACTAAAAGATAATGGTGCTGAGGTTACTTTAAATAAATAAGCACGGTGATCCAATACTTACAAAGAGACAAAAAACATTATTTGATGAAAGTGAAAAAAATGCATAAAAACAAATAAATAAGCATAGAAACATCATTTGACATGATAAATGACAGCATATGACTAAGGGGGTGCTTGAACGTGTCGTAATAGTTGGACAGGAATACGTGACGCAACAGGAACAAAATGCAAAGTTAGAGATAAACATGACTTTTGCTTACCTTTGATGCTTGATGATGGTCTGTCAAATGTCACGAGGAAAAGTCACAGTTCTGTGGTCAACGTTATGAATCTGAAAGAGAAAAGTTAACTAAAATTAATCGCACAAAAAATCCCATTTATGACAACATGTGAGAGGTTGGCTGAGAAAAGATTTTGATTCTTAAAATTATCTTTAATGAGAGGATTTTTAAAGTAAAAGCCACATAAAACAACAAATATTTCCAGACAATAGCAGACAAACACGCTTTGTTGACACTTTCTCCACTCTTATTTCCTGAGGGGCCTTTTTATAACTTTTGACCCCTAGGGGCCCATGTTGCACAACTCCTTCACACATACACACCCAGGCTAAACATAAAATGAATTCGTTAATATATGTACAGTAAAATAGTGGATGGTGACTAATTAAAAATCGTTTAAAAGCTTATTATTTCTGTCACGACTCACAACAACACAGAGGCATCTACAGCCACAAGGACACACAGTTGGCTGCCATCCATCACCCACGGTGACACACCTCAGTACACAACACGCAGCACACAAAACACACTTACTACTCGGCTTTTAAACGCTGTCCCTTTCCGACTACTTGTCCTCCCCAAACCGAAAACCGAGTCGCCCTTTGATCGAGTCCGTTGTCCGCCCACACTACTACTTCCTGCACCCGCTCGCGCCCGCCGATGGCCTGAACCTCCGCTAGGACCCGATCCCCCCAAAACCATAGCCTTAACGTCTGCAGTGTCAGGGAGCATGGCAACGTTTAATATCACGTCTTCATGGGACAGCATCCTTTCCCCGCCGACCTCAAACTGTAACCAAAACAGCATCCTCACTTACCTCTGCTGGGGAGATGAGAGAGAAAAAATAAAATAAAATAAAAACTCCTTGTTTTTCCGAAGCCACTAGCTTTCAAGCGTGACTTATTAATTCCTGAACGTTTCACAATAGCATAACAACCAGCTGTTCCCTGCGAGGCGATAAAACACAGCTAGAGGCACGAGCTGAAGTAGCATCCCCAGCTATGACAGCCCACTTCCTAGAACAATCTGCTAATTTGCATCCGAGCGATCTGATTGGTCAAAACGGCCGATGACAACAGAGGTTGCTGTCGCCACGCCCCTCCAGCATGACTCATGGAGTCGGTTTACCTTCTCCTGTCAACACAATTCCTTCATTACCCACGCTTTTGTTGGTAAAAATTGTCTACCTTATGTCACTGACAAACACACATGTGTTTTGTCCACGAACGTGAAGTGAAACATTGTTTTGCATATTTAATGAGCAACAAACCGGATCCTCCACGCACGAGTTGGAAACGTGAGGTTGCATAACTTTTTTTTTTTTTAATTCACGCTTGATTTGCATTTTAAAGCGCCACCCACTGACATTTTTTTATTGTTGAAACAACAGAATAATGAACTAGTCTTTATTTATGTCTTTATTTTATTTTTGGTTTTTTAAAAATGATAGTATAAATAGTTCTACAGTCAATTTTAATAAAAGTCGGTGCTGCAAATGTGTTGCTGTCTGTGTCCACCAGATGACGACAGAAGGCAATAAGATTTCTCATACGTCACTTACTCTGTAACTTCAAAAGAAAAAAATAATTATAATGCCACAGTGTATACATTTTTTTTATAGATATTATTATTTTAATGACTGTATATATTGACCTCTAAATATATAATTCTGGGTACAATGTAATATTTTTTTGTGCACAAATGAGCATTTTGTGGAAACTAATAAGCATTTTGTGGGCACAATTTAGTATTTTATTGGCACAAATGAGTATTTTATTGCACAAATTAGCATTTTGTTGGTACAAATTAATTTTTTTGCGCACAAATCACTATTTTTGGGGCACAAATGAACATTTTCTGGACACAAATTAGTATTTTATTGCACTGGTTAGCATTTTGTGGGTACAAATGAACATTTAATGCACTCAAATTAATGTTCTGTGTGCTCAAATGAACATTTTCAGAACACAAAATAACATTCTCCGAACAAAATGAAGCATTTTGTGGGCACAGTTCAGTATTTTATTGGCACAAATTAGCTTTTTGTGGTTACAAATAAACATTTTTTGAGCACAAATTAGTCTTTTGTGGGCACAAATGAACATTTTCTGAAAACAAATTAGTATTTTATTTCACTACTTAGCATTTTGTGGGTACAAATGCACATTTGTTGCACCCAAATTAATATTTTGTGCTCACAAATGAGCATTTTCAGGACACAAATTAACATTCTCTGGACAAAATATAGCATTTTCTGGACACAAATTAGCATTCTTTGGACAAAATATAGCATTTTGTGGGCACAATTTAGTATTTTATTGCACAAATTAGAATTTTGTGGGTAAACATGAACATTTTTTTGCAGACAAATTATTATTTTGTGGGCACAAATGAACATTTTCTGGACACAAATTTGTATTTAATACACAAAATAGATTTTTTTTGGGTACAAATGAACACTTTTTGTGCAGAAACTAGAATTTTCTGGACACAAATAAGCCATTTCTGGACAAAATAAAGCATTTTGTGAGCACAATTTAGTATTTTATTTGCACAAATTAGTTTTTGGTGGGTTCAAATGAACATTTTTGCACACAAATAATTATTTTGTGGGTAAAAAGTATTTTTTGGCACAAATTAGTATTTTATTGCACAAGATAAGATTTTGTGCATACAGTTATCATTTTGTGCAAAAACCTATAATTTTGTGGGGTGGAAATCTAATTTTTTTGTTCTCATAATACCAATTTGGGCATACAAGACACAAACTTGTGCAAAAAATGCTAATAAAATACACATTTGTGCCCACTAAAAAACTAAGCTGTGTGCACAAAATACTAATTCTTGGCAATAAATAATCAATTTATAGAGAACAACTCTCTTTTTTAATGAACGTCGTGTTAATGACTCCGTTTATTGTGATGGTGGTTTGACTCTGGAAGTATGTTTGGAAGTATGATCACAGTAAAAAGGATGGACATTAATTAATTCTGCGTCCTTCATATGGACCTTTTTTTAATCTCCGCGCGTCTTTCATATCAGTGGTGCCTTCGAGTGCAAATGATAAAATTGGATATTTGATAACAAAGTAATCATCTTTGAGTAAATTGAATTATTCTCTTCGACAGAATGTATGTTTGCGTTAGCGTATGAAGACAGCAACACAAGTCAGGACGCAGACTTACTGCAGGCGTCTCTAGTAGGTGGATACTCCGAAGGCCCGCCCACCTGCTAACGTCACGTGTTGCCTCTTCATTCGGGGTTTATAAAAAAGATCCTGGCCACTACTGAGATTTCCGACGGTAATTTAAGGTACCATCTCTAGAGCTCGCTTCAAACTTGTTGAATAATAAAATTGAGGAAAATCAAATATGAAACACGTCGTTGATGTAACTGCAGCGCATTTGGGAGCGATTATACTTCTGGTTTCCATCTCTTCCATCAGAGGTAAGTGTCCCTCTAAAACAGAGACCTTTATTTTGCTTTTTATTTTCATTTTTTCCCCTTAGAAATTTGTTGTTTTTGTAGTGTTAAATTTAACTGTTTTCACTTGATACTTTGTCTCTATAAGGTTATATTAAACAATGATTTGGTTATTTTATCCCATAAATTGTTAATGTACATTTCCTGTTTGAGATGTCAATACCTCATTTCCAAAGAAACTTCTATTGGAGTGTCTGTTACAAAATGAAACCGGTTATGAATAGAAAAGAGTGTGGGTGGAGGATGTTAATAAATACAAAAGATGTGTACCAAAGTTTAAATACTTGATAAGGAAAATAGCCCTCAGTGTTTCCTTGAAATCTGTGGATCAGAATAAAAAGATAATAGGCTGCAGACACTGTTTTCTTCTAAAAGTAGTCCACATATATAATTAGTAGATATCCTGCCCTCAGATTACAGTGCATTATTCTCATGTGGTGCTTCAATGAAACTTTACTCTGTTATTAAAGGAAACTATTATTAGTAAGTTCTGATTTGCTCAGTAATCGTTAGAATAAGGTGATTTTTAAAAAGTATTTTTTGTTGTTACATTTTTTGTGTATTTTGTTGCAGATGTGCTTTGTAGTGACACAACACAAAAAGTGTGTTTTAAAAACTGATTACAAGAATTGGTTTTAATATTGTATTGTATAGATTTCCCTGTGGTTATGTTTTGTTTACACATATGGAAGTACAGATGGAGCAGATGAAAACAACATATGTGAAGCTGTCTGGTGCCAGCATGAACCAGCTGTCTCTAAGTTTAGATCAACCTGTACCTGTGCTGTCAATCTGGAGGATAAAGGGTTGCCACTCACCTGGTGTTTCACCAACCTCAGTGTACTTCTTGTACTCATTACTACCCACCTGGCAGTAAAGTATGCTCCATGTTCTGAGTGACTCCGTCATCTCACTATTGTGTAACTTCTTCATCCCATGCTTCTATCCAACCTGGTTAATCCTGCAAGCTGTTAATCCTGACTGTATACCTGTTCTACTGTCTACATGAAAAAAGATTATTTAATAAATGCAGCTTTAATACATAAATAAATAAAATAAAATAAAATGGACTGTGTCATACCTTAGAAGAAAATTTGGACCAAAATAGAGTAACACCAAGAATGGATGTTCAACAGGTGTGTTACACCGTTAATCTGACAAAGTGACTAACATTCTGAAATGTCGTCCATCTTTCCGCTACACCACTGCTTCAGCTCAGTGAAACTAGCACATATTCAGTAAAGCATGGCTCCTCTAGGGTTTGGCCTTGTGTTTTAATTGCGTTAAACATTAAGCCTTTTGCTATTTCTTTGGTTCGTTTTGTTTTTCAGATGAAACTGTTCCCTCAAAATAATTTTTTTGATTCTTGACCCAGTTCTTGACTAACTTTTGAGTCCAGAAGCCATTAGTGTCATGAGGAATTCAGGTTCTACTCCTTCGACTGTAAATGTGGCCGGATTTCTGTTCTGTTGTTTTCCAGGCCGATATTTTTCTTCTTTGGCTTTGAGTCAAGAATTGGAGCAGACAGGGAGTGTTTAGAGCTTAAGCTGTGGTGACATGTCTGAGTCAACCAGCTAAGCGAAACAAACACAACAAACAATGTGAGGTCGAGGTGTTGTCATATTGAAATCTCTATGTATTCCTGCCTCAGAGGGAGAGAAGTTTTACTGTCAGTGGAAAAAAGAAAGGAGATATTCCCAGTAAAAGTACTTATCCAAGGTTTTTGTGTTCAAGGATAAGGCGTTTAAAGTATTCAGTCAAAACACTTCATTTTATCAACTTTTTTTTAGTGACAATAAAAATAGGTTGCAACATAAAAAGCATCATTATATATCCTAAAAAATCTGGAACTGAGAACTTTGAGCGTTTTTCCTAGAAATGCTGAAAAATTGACCTAAATGTCAAACTAACTTTAGGTCTGTAAGAACTTCTGTATGTAAATGGATTTGTTAAAGTGTCTCGAAGCATCTTTGTACACATATATGCAGTCTGAAGATTTATTTAATGAACAGAAAAAGAAAAGGTACATTTAATCTAAAAGGGCATGACAAATGTATTAAACCAAAACACAGAACACTTCTAAAGGAGTGATGTGTGTCAGTATATAGAGTAACTAGATGGAATACATTTAGCACAGAAATAAAAAACACCCCAACAATATCAACTTTTAAAAACTAGATTAAAAACAGTAAAATCAATGACTATGAATCTACAGTATCGATAAAAACTTCTCGCGCCTGAGGTATGGTGTTCATTTAATCTGGTTGATGTTTGTAATTGTAAATTTTTGTTCTTTCTTTCTCAATCTTCTTTTGTATCCTAAGTCCGCAGAATGTTTTGTATTTTTCTTTCTTACTGATTGATTGATGAGTTTGTTAAAAGAGGCAGACAATATACGTTTTTCTTCATCCCGTCCCCTTTTCATTTTTTTTCTTCATGATTGAGTTTGCAACTCAAGGTTTTATTGCATGTTTTTTATTTTCTTGAATAAAAATGAAAATGGAAAAAGAAGATAATTTGGTTGCAGTTAAATGAAGTTTGAGTTTGATGAAATAAATCAGGGTTTATACTTTTCCACAGATGCGGCTTTTGGTGTTTTGTGATGGAAGCACCTCTATCCTTAATGACATGAATAAAAAAGGAGTTTTTGAATTTTTTTTAAATTTCCAGTAACCAGCATAATTGCCAATACTTTAACCGTAGGTTGAGAGAGAAATCATCATATAGAGAATAAGGAGCTGTTAAAAAAATATGAGTTCCCAATTTCAGAACTTTTTGTTCCTTTTCCACACAACTGTAATCACTAAACAACTATAGTATTTTCATATTTTTTAAATCGTTGTTAGAGGCTAGATGAGTATTTTTGGTTAATTTTCTTTGATTTTCCTCAGGTGACTTCTGTGAGGTGAATCACTGCTTCAATGGAGCAACATGTGTGACGGGTGTGGGGGAGGAGCCCTTCATCTGTATCTGCTCCGATGGCTTTGCAGGAGACACCTGTAACCTGACAGAGACAGGTAATGCATGCTCTGAAGAGAAGTCATGGTTCTCTTATGTGTGCAGAACTAACAGGGTTTCCCTTCTCTTTCGCTCAGGTCCTTGCAGTCCTAACCCCTGCAAGAACGACGGGACATGTGAAGTCATCGCTTCGTCCAGAAGAGGAGATGTTTTCAGTGAATACATCTGCAGGTGCCCGCCCGGCTTTGAGGGGGTGCACTGCCAGACCAGTAAGGAACTTCTTCCTGTCCTATCCTATACCCAAATGTAGGTTACTGTTGTATTTTCCGGAGTATACGATGCAACACCCCTGGCCAAACTTTGCAAAAAAAAAACCCCAGAACAAGATTTTTATGAAAATAAAAAGCATTTTAGACTGTTTTTAGGGAAAAAAAATGAACTTCATTGCTCTAATTTAATGAAAGCATGTCAAATTGACAACACAAATCTAAAACAAGAACAAAGAGAGTGCACGGCAGGAAATATTTGCATGTAATCAAGAACAAAATGATACTTTCATTAGGGCAGGTTGTTCTGAAAGTGAGAACCCACAGGGATTTTTTTCCCATCCTGTCGCAGCATCAGCAGTGAAAGAGATGTGTCCCTTCAGCACTTTCATAAAAGGACTCATTCAGTGGCCTCCCTGGTTATTTTGTTTGGCTAATCAGTAAGACCAAATGCAGGCCTCTTAATATGCAGATGTCCTCCTCACAGGCTCAACACTCCATCTATTTGTGCCTAAGTTTGACCCAATCACAGAAAGAATCTGACAAACTTCATTTTTCCTTTAAAAGGTATTTCTTTAGTTGGGCAGAAATAAAAGATGTATTACTCCTTTTTATTAGTTTTCATGAAAATCTTTCCTATCAGAAGACTATGAAATATTTTCGGCTAAAAATACAGCTTTGTTGCTCATAATTTTATCTTGTGCTGCTGCTGAGTTGGCAGTTTTTTGGTGCTGGACCCTCCCTAAGGCCACAGTCTGACCACCAAGTGTAGTGTTGGAAAAGTCTGGCCGTCCACACCCAAAGGTTTTCTAATTTGAACTCAGACAGACTCAAAAAATAAACTGCATTGTATACATTTATAATTGAAATTAATATAACCAGTGATAATGTGCTGTAAAAACATTAAAGTTGCATTTTAGACCAAGAAACAATGGAAGAACAAAATAGCTCCTTAGAATATAATAAACTATCAACACTGATGGGAGTTTTTCAGAGAATAGGAAAAACGATGATTTGAAAGTTGATTTCAGAGTGTTTTTCCAATGTTTATGGTTGTGCTAAGCCAGTGTTGTTGCAGACATACCGGCACCTGTTTCTAAGTTGTGACCAATCCTCTTAGCATTAAAGGGAATTGAGCCATGTGGCATTACGTCAGCCTTTCATCTGCTGCTGCTCTTAGGTTTTCTGGGTTTGGATATGGAAACGGGGCATCCATGCTGTATTTGCAAGTACATATTTTGCCATTTTGAAAAAAGTTAAATGCAAAGGAGCAACTAGTGCAAAAATTAGTCTAGAGCTTTACACATGAAGACAAAAATATACACTGAATGAAGGTTCATATAAAAAATGAATCAGATTAAAAGATACATTAAATGTATACATGCTTTTTTTGTGAGTTTTAAGAGAAAGTATGAAACAAAAGTGAACTCAGGTATGATTTGAATGAAAGAGGAGGTGTTAAAAATCAAACGTTAGTTTGATTGTAGTTTGTATTTGGGGGGGGGGGACGGTATTCATTTAATTATAAGGTATAATATTGATCATTTTGTAGAATACAGGTCATTTTCTAATTCTTTCATCCTCCTGGTCTCTAAACACAGCATCTCTTCCTTCTAAAAGTGCCCCACCTTGTGGAGAGAGAAGTAATTACTCCCAATGGCGACAGCGAATGAAGGGCCCACTACCCACATGTGTTTTTCTCCTCGTGCTACATTTTATTTTGTATTCTAAAATTATCAAAACGTGTGCCACTATTACACAATAACACAGCTTTGAATGACATTTTCTTTTATCAACAAAAAACAAACTTAGGCTGTGTGTTTGAAAAATTGTTAAAAATTCCCAGTTGCACAATTGTGTGTAAACTGGCTTGAAAACATAAAATATCTCAATTTAAAATACTGGACGTGTTTAGCCAAATATTTATGCTCTGTAAACATCACATAACTTTTAGTCTGCCTAGTATTCAGTGGTTGTGTACAAGCACGCTTTAAAGTCTCATTCCAACTATATTTTTATTTTATTTATCTATTCTAAAATTGTTCTCAGTGGTCTTTAATTATGATTATACTGTTTTTAGCACAAATCTGTGTCATTTTTTAATTATTCTCTGCAAAGCAACAGGAGCTCATTTGAAATTTGCCTCTGGGTTGTTGGTGATAATATTGGCATGGAAGTAACTCTACGTTGATATTCCAGCATTCCTTAATTTTTAACAACTTTTTTATACATGTACGCCTAAGAACATGTTAAAAACACCAAAAACACGATTTTTATTGGTGCAAGTCTTTAAATGAATCCACAACTTTCAACCATAAGATGCAGCAAGTACAGGATTATATGACAGAAATTCACTTTTGACAAATGTATGCTTAGTTTTTATAAGTTGAAGTCACTTTGCTTATAAAAAATATCTGCTCCCAAGTCTAGAAAGTTATTTTCTTTCCATTGTGTATCACTTTAAATAATCTTTTGTTGTTTATATAGATGTAAATGACTGTGCAAAGCAGCCTTGTAACAATGGAGGGACATGTCGGGATCTTGATGGAGACTACACCTGCCACTGCCCGTCTCCATATGTGGGAAAGCAGTGCCAGCTGCGTATGTTCCTCAGCTACCTTCCTCAATTATCCCCACAATCATTTTTGCTTTATTCTTTTATTTATTATTTTACCATTTTTTTAATTCTGTAGGTTGCATTTCTCTGCTTGGGATGGAAGGAGGAGCGATTTCAGAGTCCCAGATTTATTCTTCTTCTGTGCACTATGGTGTTCTGGGTCTTCAGCGCTGGGGTCCGGAGTTGGCTCGACTCAACAACCAAGGCATCGTCAACGCCTGGACGTCAGCTGCACACGACAGGAACCCATGGATTGAGGTGAGAGAAAAGGAACATTTCAGTAACAGGATCATTTTGGATCGAGACACTGACAATTTTTTCTTTATTTTTGTGAAAGATTAACATGCAGAAGAAGATGCGCCTGACGGGCATCATCACTCAGGGAGCCAGCCGCATGGGTGCAGCGGAGTACATCAAGAACTTCAAGGTGGCGAGCAGTCTGGATGGAATCAGTTACATCACCTACAAAGTAGAAGGTCAACGGCGGGATAAGGTTAGACGCCGCTCTGCCGCACATTTAGTTCCCTCTTTTAGCTTTTGGAGTCTTCTTTTTTCTTAAAGTTTGGCATTCTTCATTTGTATGTGCCATGCAGGTTTTTGTGGGAAACTCTGACAATGACGGCACAAAGACCAACCTTTTTGACCCGCCTATCGTGGCTCAGTACATACGCATCATCCCTGTGGTGTGCCGCAGGGCCTGCACGCTGCGCATGGAGCTGGTGGGGTGCGAGATCCATGGTAAGCTCTCACGGAAAATCTGAAGAACTTTTAGTAATGAAGATCATACCATTTATTGCAGAACTAGCCTTACATTTAGGAACGTGTGGTTTACATCCGCTATGGGAATGTCTTTTTGTTGTGGTCTTGCTAATGAGCAAAATGGCATCAAAAATGGTTGATTTCTTGCATGATTCCTGGTCTGTATCCCCCATTCCTTCCTTTTTGTTCTTGTTGGGGTTTAAACTGGGATACTTTTGGGACTCCTATTCATTTTAACCCGTGTTCAAGGTTGATTCTTTTTTCCTCTTTGGGTGTATTCACTTGTCTCTTCCTGTTTTGTCGGCTCCTTCCTTCCTTTCCTCCGTCCTCCTCTGTCTTGTTGCTCGGCATTCACAGCTTCTTCAAACACGGCAGGTTGCACAGAAGCTCTGGGAATGAAGTCCCGTCTCATCTCAGATGAGCAGCTCTCAGCCTCCAGCTCATTCCGGACGTGGGCCATCGACGCTTTCACTTGGCACCCTCAGTTTGCCAGACTGGATAAAATGGGGAAAACAAATGCTTGGTCTCCAGCCCACAACAATCGTTCAGAGTGGATCCAGGTACAACCTTCCTTCTTTTCCTGGTGATCTGCTACAAACCGATTCTGCAAAAGCTCACGGTGTTCTTCTCTCGTTCAAACGTCAGGTTGATCTGGAGAGGACAAAACGCATCACAGGCATCATCACTCAGGGGGCGAAGGATTTTGGAGTGGTGCAGTTTGTCTCCGAGTTTAAAGTTGCATATAGCAACGACGGAAAGTCGTGGACCGTGGTGAAGGAGGAGAACACTGACAATGAAAAGGTCAGTCATCTGTGAAGAGGGGAATTATTTTTACATGCCTAAAGCCGTGTACACACTGGGCATGTTCAAGAACACACTAAACGGGCATTCTTAAACACGACTTTAGCACAAGATGTTCATTCTCACTGGACTGTCGCTACCTGATACTAGTGCATGTACTTAATAGAGGCTTGGTGTGAAATTATTGACAAATTATTATTACAAATTCATGCAGAAATCCAAGTAATCCCAAAGGATTCACATACTTTTTCTTGCAACGATGTGTGTGTTTACAAATACTTTTCATTGGAAAAACATGTGTTCACTGGCCACGTATTTTGCATGTAGAGCACAAAAACTGACTTAAAGACTTGCGTAGTTACACGTGAATGTGAGTGTTTTGAACGCAGAAGCCTGAAGACGTTTCATTGGAAGCGGGACCTTGAACACAAGATTCCGAGCCCGGTGTGAACATAGCATTTTCATTGCATTGACCTTTTATTAAATAACATTTCCATCACATTTGCAGATTTTCCAAGGGAACATCGACAACAACACCCATAAGAAGAATATTTTTGAGCCCCCGTTTTACGCTCGGTATGTGAAAATTATTCCTTGGGAGTGGCACGAACGCATCACTCTCCGCATGGAGCTGCTGGGATGCGATGACTAGAAACTCACCATCCACCCTCCATGAATCCAAACCACAGTGGATAATGGATCCTGAAAACGAGGATTTAATTTGCACTCTATGGAGATCACCGATTAGCTTGGACTTTTAACACTCGTAGCACTTTCTAACTAGCTTATTAAAGTTTACACAAAATTGTCGGTGCAACATAATATATGTACTTATAGTAATTTTCTTACAAAATGTACTTTTAGAGAAACTAACATTTACTAAGCTAGACAAATGATTGACAGATCCATCATCTGATGGATTAAGGTTTTCCATGTTGTTCATTCAGCTGCTGTTTTGTTACTTGAGCACATAGTGGCAGAGACACAGGGCCTGTGCAATTACAAAAAAACGTACTGGCAAAATATAGGCACCAATGTGGTACAACACAAATTTACTTTTCACAACTGTATTTTTAACAAGCTGCCACATATTTTCTGCTTCCTTCTCAAGTATAACTGTAATTTAATGCATTTTATAACAAATGTGAATATGTAGAAAATGTGTGTTTTTTTTTAAACAAACTGTTTTTCATTTGATTTTTCTAATGAATTGTTGAGCATTTATTAAAGATTAAACAAAGTTTCTTTTGTGTTTACTAATTTATTTGGTTTTAATAAACTCACATCAATAAATTCTAGTTGTGTTTAACATCGCACTGCAATCATTGACCAGAAATATGATGACGATTGCATCTGATTAGTGAACAAATCCATTTATAGGTGAGTCTTTGGTATGACTCGACCGTGAATTTAATCTCATCATGACCTTCAGATCTCAGGGTGGACACTCTTCCTCAAGGTCACAAAGTTAAAAACTTATAAAAACTTTTTTTTTTTAATCGTCATCCAATTAAAAAAAAAATAGTGCCAGACTGTGAAAAACGCTTAATGTTACTGAAATTGTCTTGTATTTTAATGAAAAACAGAACTACGTGCTATTATTTTCATCATCATCGCCTTCAACTCCAGGTATGCTATGTTTGACCCCTGAGTATTGATTTTTATCTGTCATTTTTTTAGCTCTATGTCAAGTCCATAGTGATTTTACTCTGCAAAAACTTACACCTGCAATTAAAACACGGCAGAAAGATTTAATATTTATATTCATTTGGCTTAGATATTTTTGAGTGTTGTTTATGTTAGGAGGACAGAGCACAGATCCCCAAGGTCAGACAGCTGTACACCGCCTGGAAGTTTGCACATAGATATGTGTACGATACCCCACCACAAAACCAGGTAAAAACTGTGGTCCTGCTTCACTGGGGACATGAAGGTTCGGGTTCCCTCCCTCTGAGCTCAAGTATGGAGTCTTCTGCTTCAAGTTAGAGCAGGGGTGTCAGAATCCAGGCCTCAAGTAAACAAGAATCAACATCAAATCCATTCACATTTTGGTTTTTATAAAGTTCAGCCCATTGTTGTTTTTCTACATCAAAATAATACAAAGGGAACACTATTAGAACATTGTCCCACACTGTATGGTCATGTCTTTGTTAAATATTAAGCGTGTCCACACATTGGACTGTAATGATGGATTGATCATTTTTTCTGTCATCATGTGTGTTATCTGCTGTGATGCACCTGGATGGTTTTATGTTATGGTAAAATGAATCGAATGT
>NC_050514.1:10267809-10272281 GCF_002922805.2 Oryzias melastigma
AAAAACGTAATATTTATATTCATTTGGCTTAGATATTTTTGAGTGTTGTTTATGTTAGGAGGACAGAGCACAGATCCCCAAGGTCAGACAGCTGTACACCGCCTGGAAGTTTGCACATAGATATGTGTACGATACCCCACCACAAAACCAGGTAAAAACTGTGGTCCTGCTTCACTGGGGACATGAAGGTTCGGGTTCCCTCCCTCTGAGCTCAAGTATGGAGTCTTCTGCTTCAAGTTAGAGCAGGGGTGTCAGAATCCAGGCCTCAAGTAAACAAGAATCAACATCAAATCCATTCACAATTTGTTTTTTATAAAGTTCAGCCCATTGTTGTTTTTCTACATCAAAATAATACAAAGGGAACACTATTAGAACATTCTCCCACACTGTATGGTCATGTCTTTGTTAAATATTAAGCGTTTCCACACATTGGACTGTAACGATTGATCATTTTTTGCTGTCATCATGTGTGTTGTCTGCTGTGATGCACCTGGATGGTTTTATGTTATGGTAAAATGAATCGAATGTACCTCAATGGTATTTTTTAAATCAATTATCGATTCATCTCATTTTGAAATTTTTTTTTCTGTTATATTTAGATTTGGTTGAATTGTAGGAATAGAAACCAGCTCATAGAGCAAGATACAAGACAGACTATAGACTTCAAGCCATTTTTAACCTTTAAGATTCTATTTTCACTTCTTCAAAACTTTTAGTATAATGGATATTATTAAGAACTGGGAATATATTAATTTTGTTAAACTTATGTTTTAATAGAAAGTAACAAATCAAATGCATTACTTAGCTTTTGTGTGTTGTGCAACACTGATGCGTTCATTTTAAGCACAAGTACTTTTTAATGCTGCTTTCAGCTAATTCAAATGTGCTCAAATTTTACTATCAAGCTGTTTTATTTTTTTTACAATTTTATTAAAATATTTAAACTTCAAGTAGCAAAGCACTTCTAATCATTTGAAATCACGAGAGCTTTGGGTTCATGTCTGACCTACATAAGTGGTAGTTTTTAAAGGTACATATCCCCTTTAGTACATATAACAAAATAGAAAAGAATAAAATTTAAATAAATAAATAATAATAAATAAAATTTAAATAAATAAAATTTATTGATCCCACAGAGGGGAAACCATCTCCATTGCATTGCTCAATAAAAAAGTAAATACATTAAAAAAAAAAAAACTTAAATTGTTTTTAATACATAGCGTTAACGACAACAGAAAAAAATATCTGTGGCTGGTTTGAGTTTATAAAACAGACTTTATTTAAATGAAAGCAAATTTAAATGTTATAAAAAAGATTTTTGGTGAATAACAATAAAAAATGTACAACTGTCTATTTCCCAGAGGATTTCCAAAAACAAGCATTCAACACATTCACAAGTCTCCCAACTTTAAACCAACCAACTTTGATTATTTTTCCCCTAAAAATAAATCATACTGAATCAGTTTTAAAAACTTTAAAGAACATTTCAAAATACAAAAAAAAAACATTTGTTCTTTAAAGCATATGGAATGATGGGGAAACAATCCTCAGCAGCATACAAAGCTACACCACAAGCTCCACAACTGATTCCAAACAACCCACATGGATCTACTGAAACTCTGCCTCAAAGAGAATTCGCTCAATTCTTAACCTGACATCCGTCTTTTTCTGAGGGGTCAACCTTTTAAAGATTTTGACAAGGTTCATGAAGTAAAATTCATCACAGTCTTGAGGTTTTTCTATGTGGGTCTGAACCATCTGATCACATCTGGAGGTGTTTGGTGATCCACGCCTGCTTAGCCCTGGAGCAGTGTCCCTGTTTGACTGTGAGACAACAGGGTTCAGGAAATGTCTGCTGCTGCTTCCTTCATGGCTCTCCTCTAAATCATAGGTGTCGTCACTGTCGGTATTATCTGAGATCTGTGAAGACGACATACAGAATGAAGGCTGTTATACACATGCATCAAATACGTGAAACTACTTTCTCTCAAAGCAACTTCTTGACTTATTTTTGGACAAAAAATATCCCTGTTTGTTAAGCTTTTAAATCAAAACATAAAAACAAGATTAAATCACATTTAGTCAGATTTTATACTACATTCTGAAATTGTTACTGTAAATTAAATCGAGTATTGTCAGTTGTACCCAGCCTTTTATTACATAACATCATTTTATTTGGAGATTAAGAAAAAAATGTTTTGGCTATAACAACTTTGAATTTTGATAATTTTTTTCTGTCACAACATCAAAGTAGATTCATAACTAGAAACTCTTGTTAATTTTATAATGTGTCTAAAAAAAGCTACTGGATAATAAACTTTGTTACTGCGTGGTTTCACAGGGAGATCATCCTATGTTGTATTTAAATCCATACTCAAACACAAACAAACTGTTATATCATAACATGATCAGTCTTACCAGGAGAGCCGTTAGCTCGGATTGACTTGAATTTTTATTCTTCGGTGCCTCCAGGCATAAAGGAACATGATTGACAAAATCTCGTCTCCTTAATAAAGTGCCCTTGCAGTACATACAGTGGTAATGAGGTTTTTTCCTGCAGTCAAAGGCACATTTATATATGGTGTACCCTAAAATAAATGAGTCAGACATGAAAAAGCAATTAGTAATTTTACTTTCACAAACAAAAACAAAAAAAACGAGTGGCACTGAAGTGCAAACTACGCCAACAAATCACGCAACGCAAAAACATTTTAAAAGATTAAAAAAATAAATAAATAAAAATGCAAAACAAAAAATGGAAAGACATAACATGAAATGAAAGACATCAAATTGTAGGAACCAAAATGAAATTCCAAAAAATGCAATGTTTCAGAGAACAAAAGTAATTTTCAGAAATCAAAAATAACATTTTAAAAACACAATAAGAAACTGGAAACGGTAGATGCTATCTGGGAATTTCCTGATTGGATGACGACGTTTGATTTCTGATATTAGTTTGTTTAAATGTGTCTAAAGTCTGCATACTAATACAAATTTATTATAAGTATGGAGCAAATCCAGTATGGTTTCATGTTAAACAACCTTTGGTTGAAATGATGGACAATTGTCATCATTCCTTCAGCAATGTCCCATAGTATCTGCCTTTTTTTGTTTTTGTTTCATTTCTAAACATTTTAATTTGATTTCAGGAAATGAATTTTATTTTCCAAATTGTTTTTCTATGGAAACTGGAAAAGATAGGTCGGCTACTATGGGATATCCCTCATTGGGTGATGACGTTTGTCCATCATTTTAGCCGAAAGTTTTTTGGGCATGAAGTAAAACTGGATATCATCATCCAATACCTACCTTTTCTGGTTTCTTATTGCATTTGTTTTTTTAACATTTCAATTTGATTTCTGGAAATTAATTTTGCTATCCAAAACGCTTCATCTTTGTTTCATTTCATTTTTTTTTTCTTGAGTTTTATTTTCTGGAATTTTGTTTTGATTTCTAATTATTCGTTTTGATCTTTTAAACCTGTGTTGTGATCTTTAAAATATTTTTGCGTTGTGTGACTGGTATGATTTGCAGATGGAAAAACATACCGTCAACGGAACAGGCATACTTTTTATGATACTCCAAATGCACCATTAGTTTGAATCGCCTTGAGGGTTTGAAACATTCTGGGGGGCAGAAGGGGCAATGGTAGCGGCCTGGGAAGCAACAATTGGTGCATTTCTCCATAGGGGGAAAAGACGGTCCTCTGAGGATTGTGGGATGCTCAGAGACCTGGAAAAGACAATAGTTGTTGAGAATACTCTAAAATCATAAACCAACTATTCATCCCACCCAAAAAGACAAAGAAAATGGCAGAACAGGTCAAACCTGACTTCTTTGAGGAGTGAGGGGCACGTGGAGGCTCGCCCCCCTCATTCAAAACAACACAGACAAAAAAAGAACTAAACTCGCTAATCATGTCCGTTGAAAGTGTCATTTAAAGTGGAAGCTGGTCAGTACTCCGCAGAAAACTTTTTATTAAAAATTAAATTCAACTAACTTAGCTAACGAAAATGCTAGCAGGCTGTTTTAGCTAACAGTGCTTTAAATCCAAGTGAAACCCCTGCGCATCTGTTCACGTAATAGCTGAGAATAAAAACAGCATTAAAGTCACTCAAACACATCGACACTTTTGTCTCGCTCCAAAGTATGTTTTCTTACTTGTAAAGTGTGTTCGGTGGCCATGCTTGTCTCCAAGAGGACGCGACCCCGCTCCCACTCTGAACCGCAGACGCCTCAGTAAATAAATAAATGGGAGGGGCTTGCATTCACTCTTTTTTTTTTCTCAAAAAACTTTATAAACAATAACAAATAAAAGTAGGAGAAAGAAAGTAAAAGCCGTATTTTATTTATTTACCGGGTATGTATTTATTTATTTTTTTCAACTATGTTCCAATTTTTTAAGCATTTAAACAATCTTAGATTAATTCAGTGGGTTTTTTTGTTTGTTTGTTTTTTTACAGGTTAAACTG
>NC_050514.1:10272442-10297259 GCF_002922805.2 Oryzias melastigma
AAAGACCCACTCCAATGAAAATTGTGTTTTTGGTGTTTTCAACATGTTCGTGTGTCATTCATTGACTGTAAAAAATAGTTTTTATATTCAAATCGTTGTAAGGAAGGTCCGGATGAAAAAAAAGCTGTTTTAAAACGCTCTTGGTAGTTATGCAACAGCTGAATAGGCAAGCCAAAATGTCCCTGCTCTGCTTCAATTCTGATGCATCTACTTGCAGACAAATTGATCCATTAATGTCTTCCCTTTCCTCATCTGAGCTGCCATCTGTAAACTGGATACCTCCAATATTGCTCAACAGTTTTGATGCACCGCTAATGTTAGCGTGGGTTAGTGAGGGGCTGTGAGCGGGAGAGAGTTTAAATAACGAAGGGATGATGGGATATGCCTTTACAATCGATCAAAACATATATACAACATATAGACAGGATCACATAGATGTGATCCTCTACCAGCCAATGAATCTGGAAGGCAGATTTTTTGTCATTCTTATTAGAAAACAATTAAAGCAATATTAAAATTTGATCAATGTGTCAGATAAAATGCTGTATACAGGCACATTTAAATGGAAAACAAAATTGCAAATTGTTTGAATCTATAGAAACATTGTACAGTTAAAAAAGTTTAGTTTGTCTTCAACTTAAAAGTAAAGGATATGTATCACAGGGAGGGTTTAAAATTGAATAATAGGTCTGAGCTTGTCAATAAAAGTGTGGGGTTGTCAACTTTGGTGCACACAAGTAGACAAACCAGAGGAGAATCAGTTGGGGCCTTCTGACTGCTTACCATGCAGTAGACTAAACCATCAGCTGAGAGGATGAAGAAGAGCAGAAGCATGGATTGACTGTCTGTTTTTTCTAGGTGTTGTATGTGGGGGTTTTTTTTAAGACCATGGTCATTTTATATTTATGTTATGATGCATGTTTAGTTATTTTCTGTTCTGTGTCGCCCATTAGTTCAAAGAGTTTAATTCCCTACCAATAAAGAGAGTTGGTAGATCCCAGGAAATAAAAAGGCTGGGGATTGTATGTCTGGGTTTTATAAAAGTCCTTATATTTTGTTTTTGAACATTGGTTAAAATCACTTTAGTCAAGAAAGAAAAGTTTGATTTGGCTTTTTTTAACATGCTTCACATCATACAAAGTTTACATATTACCACATGTTTCCACCTTTAAACAAGGATCCATTAACACTCTTCTTCCTCTGTACAAAGTTAAAACCACGTTCATGTGCTGCTTTTTAAATGGACTCACATAAAACAGTTATAGTTGAAGGTCTAAAACAAAATGCTACAGAAATGAATTGAATTTAGTGCAAATACAGATGTTCACAGCAGACATGAATTTAAACTGATGATCTTTAAACTTGTAGAGACTTTTTTTTTTAATTCCTGCTGCTTCCTGCTCAAACTTTTCCTTAATGTGG
The DNA here is from genome assembly GCF_002922805.2 of Oryzias melastigma. Lineage (NCBI taxonomy): Eukaryota > Metazoa > Chordata > Actinopteri > Beloniformes > Adrianichthyidae > Oryzias > Oryzias melastigma. Next base: position 10,273,865 of record NC_050514.1, read on the forward strand.
ATTTTGTTCACAGGTGAATGAAGAAGAAGCTGAGCTGAAAGGTGAAGTTCTTAATTTAATGGTCTATCTAAGCTCCTAAACTCACCAGCAGTCATGAGCTTTGGGTCAGTGATGGACCCTTACTAAATGCTATCCGGTCTCTGGATGACCAAAGGCAGGAGCTTGGCCGGCACTAAGTCAGACCTGTTCCTGGTGCATGTTGGACTCCGGCAGGGCTGCTTCCTATCAGCGGTTCTGTTAATAATCTTTATGGAGAGAATTTTTAGGCGCAGCCAGGGACCGGAGGGGGTCTGGTTTCGGGACCACAGGATTTCATCTCTGCTCATTTAATCTCTGCTCATCATTTTTACCTTAAATGTAACAGCTTCGCTTAATGTTCCCAAGACAAACCCACACGATACCATGTCTGAGCACTGCACTGCTCCACCCACACCTGGCTTCTTAGTTCGTTGCCAGTCAGGTATTTAGATAATATAAACCATGGACTCTCCCTTAAAAAACAAACAAACAAAAAAAACGCTGACATATTTTTTTAAATAACGAATCAAAAAGAAAAAAAAAAGATGACAATGAAAAGTCAGAATTCTGAGTTTATATACAGAATGGCTTTTTCCCAATGGCCCTCATGTTCCTCTGAACCAACTAAATGTTCATGGGGGAAAAAGACATTTAGACAGCCAGCAGATGGCAGTCAGGTGTTGGAAGACTTTCAGTCAGCATGGGTATCATCACTTGAGTAATAATGAACTGCAGTTTTTCTATAAACACTCATGAGGTTTATTTTAGTGGTCGATTTAAATCATTTTCTTTCCATGCAGTGATTGGTTAGAATTTGTTGAATATTATTAATAAAAGATTGAATCAAGCAAAAATATATATTTTTTAGTCTACAACAATATGTAAGCATGTTTCAAAATCCTTATAGTGGGTGCACTGAGTATAGCAATTCATTTTATCTAGGGCAGAGGTCTGCAAACTTCGGCTCCAGAGCCACGTTTAGTTGTTTAATCCCTTCTTTCTGGCTCTTTGGCTTAAAAAAATGCAAATGCTTTGAAAAACAATAGGTTGATTAAGTAATTGGCATAATATGTATTTTATTTTGAAAAGGAACTTCTATGCGCTGCTATGTAAAGTAAAATAAATTAAAATTGTTATACGTAGAGATAAATATAATGCTATCATAATTCAATTATTGCAAATATGTTAAGGTGTGCTTTATATATAAAGCCTTAATAGCTACTAAAATTAAAAAAAATGCTACTCTCCCAAATGGTGAGGTGGGACTCTGTGGCTCTCATTGGGTTTTGATCAACCATAAACAGGACCAAATGACTCTTTTAGCATTAAAGGTTGCAGCCCCCTGGTCTATGGCACAGGGGGGAGAATGTATAAAGCTTTTTCCTCTCACTTCCGTTTGACTTTTTCTTGGTTTAAAAAAATAGCATGTCCTATTTTTCCTTTAAAAGTTTATATCTATAATAAAATGTTATTATCATAATCATAAAAATGAACACTTTTTCATCTAGCAAGAAACTATCATAAAAGTACAAATGGGTTGAAGTTGAGCAAAAGTTGTTTGCGCTTTTACCACATCTTACATAACTGATTATGTTGAGGATGCAATCATGTCTTTGCCAAACACAGATGCTGTTTGAACTTGTTTGGTTTGTTTGGGCCTGCACTAAACTGAGCCATGACGTTCGATTTGAAACGGTTCTTAAAAAAATCTTCGTTTTGCGTCAGCGGAGAAGTGAGATGTTTCAGACAAAACTTGCATTTCTGACATGCACCTCTTCTTGGAAATAAACATTTGCACAGGACTTTGTAATCCAGTCAGAAATTATTATAGGTGATGCAGTGAAAGACAGAGGGGAGCCTTAGCTTTAAAAAACTAAGACTGATTCATCTTGACGTATTTTTTTCCACAGTTTTCAATACACCGCTATTTTAAGAAACTTATAATAACTTTACACACATGCAGACCATGTGTTTTTAAAAAAATCGTCAAATTGTTGAGACAGTATCGGTCAATTTATATTTGAAAGCACATTTAGTAACAGGCTTTGTTATAAATAATAATTTTAAAAAAAGATTTTTTTTTTTATTCTGCTATGGTTTTCAAACTGCAAATAGAGTCAACATAGTAACAAAAAATCTTACAAGCTGAACTGAGTCCCAGACTTGGCAACTTCATCTTCATAGTTGAGGTTGTTGAGGGTGTAAACCTCAGCTAGAGCAGTATTTCTGTGTAACCTCAGGAAACAGGGCTGTTGAGCTGGTTGGGAAAATCCTTTGCAAAGGAGGAAGGTCAGCTGTGGGCTGTTGAAATGAACACTAAAGTAAGCAAGTGTGTTTGGGGATGTTAGCTGTTTCCTTTCTCGCGTAAAAGCCAATGTGTACTCCTGCACTGGTATCAGTACGTACTGATGTGCTGTGTGAGTGAAGACAATTTGTATTTTCACTAGAAATATGATAACGAAAAAATCAATAATTGGGGTTTAGGGGGGTAGAACTTTCTTCGAGATAATCTTTTCTGAGATCCTGTCTCGACCGATTATGTGTTCAGCAAAACCAATGACGTATAAAAGACGTCATGTGAAGAACACTGGGTTTTTCGCTTTATCCATATCTTGTTGCTATGCAATATGTGAATATTTTTGTAAAGTTGATCAAATTAGTCAATTTTCCTCTCATTAACTATCATTCTTTTAGTTTTGACAAAAAACAATTTGGTAATGACTTACACATGAAACACTATGTGACTTGGACACAAATAGAGGAAAATAAGTGTCAATATTGATAATATTACAACTCAAAAAGTTAGAAAAACACTACATTTTTAAAAAATAATGTTGCTTTATTAATTGCAATGTATAAGAAAAACAAAAAATCAACATTTTTTTTTACACTTATCAGAAATATCTGTATATTTTCCCAAATAAATTAAGGAATTTTTAGGTGTGGGTGAAGAAGACAGGATACTTTTAATTGTTTTTAAGATATTTTTTTGTAAGGAAAACATAAAATGCGTAATCTGGAACTAACTTGTCATTTCTTTTGAGGCAGGTAACCTTTCGGTCCTTAGAAATGTGTTGTCACATTTGAATGTGATGATACTCGTTTAACCATGGTGGTGCAATGAGACAGCGTGAGTTAAAGGGCGAGAGTTCACATGACTTCCAGCTGATAGTACAGATGTCACAGTGTGCAGCAGATGAATGAAAAATGTCCAATAGCATCCTGATCCTTTCATCTATGGTCGATGCATGTGATCCATGAAACGTGCATTTTAGTGAGATTTTGATTTAGGGTTCTTCCAGCTAGCTACTGTAATCATTTAAAGATATTACTTATAGAAAATGAATAAAAGAAAATATTTTTCAATATAAATGCATATTTATGTAAGCTTTATTTTCATTTGATCATTTCTAGAGTTAAACATTAGCATCACTTCATGGTTTGTGGTGAGGACAGAGGAGGGCGGTGAGACTGTGGTGACTCTCGCTTCTGATTGGTCGGCTCCAGGGTTTTGCGTAGGCCGGAGTTGTTTAAATAGCCAATCACGGAGCTCTTTTTAGTATGTGTAGAAGCGTCGCTGTAGCGAGGTTCTCTCTCGGTGGAAGACCGCGGTCGAGCGTCTGCCTGTGTCTGCTCTTACCTTACTCACTCAAGTGCCATGGAGGAATCGAGTAGTTGACGTTTCCTGCAGCAACCTTCTCTTTTTAAGCTTTCTTCCCGTCTGGTCACTGTGCTCCCTCATCAGGTTCCTTAACGTTTTTGAACACTCCACAACTTTAACCACCAAGAAGAACCATGAAGTACATCATCGGAATCGGCGGGTGAGTTCCGCTACAGTTCACTTAAGCTAGGCTAGTATAGCCGGCTAACCGGGTTGGGTGAGGCCCACGAGCCCGGTGCACGTGCGGATGGCGGTCAAATCTGCCGTCGTCTTTTCCACCTTAGTATAACATATTTTTTAAAATTTTTTAAAGTTATTATGTGATGTTTATTTCTTTTAATTAGCATCTTGGTGGTAACTTTGAAAATTGAGTGTTTAATACGGAAGTATTTTAGTTTTATTTAAAACGGAAGTGACTTTAATTTGAATGTTTTAGATATCCTTAAAATAAATGGGTAAAATGGCTGTAGCTCGGAAATAAATCATGCAATTTAATAATTATTCTATAAAAACTGATACTTTACTATGTTTATTAAACCTTTCTTACAACAGAGACATGCTGGTGATCTTAAAGACCACTAGAACTTCAATCTATTGATCTTCCATTGCTTTGTGTGAGTTTGCTTTGTTTGCCATTCATTTAGTTTTATTGCTTTGTTCTGTGCAGCGTAACCAATGGAGGAAAAACCACCCTCACCAACCGGCTGATCAAGACCCTCCCCAACTGCTGTGTTGTGCATCAAGATGACTTCTTTAAGGTGAGCGCACCCTCATGTCTTTGAAACCATCCAGATGCAGTAGAGATCACCCAACCAGACACAAGCTAATGTTAACGCCTATTACAAGAATTTAAATACATAAATAAAGAGTGTGTAATAGCTAGTGTATTAGCCTTCCATAGAGCAGAGTGTAGGCCTAGTGGAATGTACCTGGGTACATCTCTTCAATGTATGTTTCAGCCCCAAGATCAGATTGAAGTTGGTGAAGATGGCTTTAAGCAGTACGATGGTAAGCCCGGGTTTCTGTGAAGGGTTTTGTGTGCGTGTGTGGGCACTTGTGTGTTTGTTCAAGCTGCAGTGTTGCGTCACTTGTAATCTGCATGCGTTGAAGGCACAATTGAACTTCTCTTCCATGTGTTTTTCACTCATTTTGGCCTTCTTTTATGCTTCTCTTTCCTACCTGCATTTTTTTCCCCCATCCCCGACCTTTAACAGTCATTACGGCTTTGGACATGGACGCCATGATGAGTACAATCTACGCATGGCTGGAGAACCCGGTGAAGTTTGAGAAGTCTCATGGCGTGAATAACACCCTCGATGCTGAGATTATCAAGAAGTCTGACAACAAGGAGGATGAGGAGAACCACATCCTTATTGTGGAAGGCTTCCTGTTGTACACCTACGGGTAAGATATTAGCGTCCCAAGAGGTTGTTTTTTTTAATTGTCTTGTTAAATAATAAACACTCATTTGCATATGCTTCTATAGACCTTTGATCGACGTGCTGAACCAACGCTACTTTATTTCCATCCCGTACGAAGAATGCAAAAAGAGGAGGTGGTACGTGCTCCTCCTCTATTCTTGTCTGTTGCTATCTACTGTGTCATGGACTTTTGATAGTTAAGGGTTTTTCTCTCCCTGCAGCTCCAGGAATTATACAGTGCCTGACCCCCCTGGCCTGTTCGACGGCCACGTTTGGCCCATGTATTTGAAACACACCAAAATCATGGAGGAGTCATGTGTTGACATTTGTAAGTGGTCGTTTTTCTCTTGTATGCACTCCATGGTGACTTTCCATGAATGCTTACATGGATGCCATTACAGTGCAGCTTGATGGAACCTGGTCAAAGGAACAGCTGTTCAACTTTGTCTACGGTGACATTCTGAACAACATCCAGAAATCTCTCTAACAAAGGTAACGGATTCCCCCAGAAACTCCAAACACCCGAAGCTTCGTCCGCATGTGAGTCACCGTTTGTGTTTTCTGTGTTGCAGATCATCTGATTGGCTTCAGGAGGCATGTACTCAACCTACAAGCATAAGACCGCTTTGCCTTAAATTTATATCTGGCAGCTCATATAGTTGAGTGCAAAGCTTTTTCTGTTTTTAGAAGTATTTGACAGCATAACATGCTTTTATATCTCGTATTTATTGCTTTGTTACAACCTGCACTTGAAACTACGTTGATTGGAATGTTCCAAGGATGGTTGCATATGTCAATAAATGATCCTCCTGTCAAACTCTGTGCTGTGATGAATGCTTCATGAATACTTTCCAGGCTTTGACACTCAAAATGACACCCAATGAGTGGTTAAAAAAAGCTGTGAGGCTGGAAGGTTTCTAAACTTTTGGGTCCTACGTAACTTTGGGTCTGTGAGGCTTCAGAGAGCAGATAGTTTCCACCGTCAGGCTTCTGGGTAGCAGCTGCTGTGACTGATAAAAGGAGTCACATGAACCAAACGTGTGATTATACGCATATCCAAAACTAGCCAGAGTGAAACACCTTTCCTTGAAAGGCCAGTTTAAAACTTTTGAACAAAAATGAAAGTAGCACACTAATTTAGAAACATAAATGCAATATTTAAAATATTGTTGGGTTACTTGTAGATAATTCTACCAACATTTAGTCAAAGCCTCAAAAAAGGAATTATTTGTCATTAAAAAGTGTTTCAATTTACTGTGATAAACATTTAATTTTATTTGTTGGATGTGCATATGAGGGTGGAGTGAATGCTCCTGTCATTAATAGTACATCTTTGTGCAAAGAAAAGTTGGTTTAAGAGAAACTAAATCATAGAAAGCATTCTATTAATCATATTGGCCTCAATAAAAAGTGTCACAACTTATTAATTAAACTATTTACTGCCAAAAAGAAACCATAATTTTGTAAAAAATTAATAATTTGTGGAAACAAACTTTGTGTTAAAAGCAATAGCTGATTAATTACAAAGTTTAAATTGATTGACAGGAGTAATATGAGATTACATAAACCTGAAAGCTGCAACTTCCAAGGTCGTGTGTTTCTGTTTTATTAACCTCTGTTATACATGTGAGAAGCAGTGAAATGTTTGAATAAAGTGTGCCACAACAAGTTCTGCAGAGAGCTTGGATTCCTTGTTTTTAGTTTCCACCACCTGCAAAAGGTGTATTTCAATTCTAACAGAACACAAAACCCCCAACTCAGACAAGAAAATAAACTTTTAATTGAAGTATTTTATAAGGGGCACAAAAAACGAAACATTTTCTTCACTTGGAGAATGAAAGTTTGGAGAAGAAGCTGCAGGTTATGATGATGAGGGAAGTAGATCCAGTTTTGTCCTGGGTTCCATAAAGGTCCAGTTGGTGTTATATGGTTCAGACTGAACACCTGAGTTCCTCACATTCAAATAATGACGATTCACAAAAATTGAATTCATGCTTAAAATCAAATAAAATCTTGACAGCAGTAAAGATTTGTGCTGAGTGTCCCCGAGAGATATTAACAGACACTTGTCATTCTGTCATTTAAAAATATATATGATTCTTGTAATAGAACAGAAGATTCATGATCTGTGAACACTTTTGTTCCCGAGCTTCAGGATTTGAACCGACCTGCTAGCAAATCCACACATTTAACCTGTGGATCTGTTTACTTTGCTGCTTTGTTCATGTGTTGCTATTTATAATGGAAAATTCCCTGTTTTAATCCTTGTGCTCAGGGTCATCTGGACCCCACAAGACAGCGCACTGAACTTCTTTTTTTCAAGGATTTTTTTTATCTTCACTGATGTCCGCAGCAGACAGAATCCTGTCCACCTTTGTCATTGGAGGGGTCACACATCAATATAAGGATGGGTCATCTGGACCCATAAGTGAGGGTTAAATACAAGCACTCAGTTTAACATAACTCATAGAATATGAGAAAAAAAGAAAATGTTCATTTAATGGGAATTATCAATTCCATCTATAGTTTTTCTAAAAAAAAATAAAATAAAAAAAACTCGAGCACAGAGTGTTTTTGTAACCATTTTGTACTAGTACCTGCGTATTGTTAAGCCTCACCTGATTGTCTTATATATATATATATATATATATATATATATATATAAGTACAGTTTAGCCAGTATAAAAGCACTGTTACTTTAGTAAAACTAAAAGGCCTATGTTTTCTTCTTTTAGTGTTTTTTTAAACATAATGAGAAAACATCTCTTTATTTGACTGAATCAAACATTTGTATTGTTTGTTTCAATGCACGAAAATCTTTTGCAAACATGATTTTAATAGTAATGAAAAAACACAAATTTATTAAAATTATATTATGAATCTCTAAGGTTTTCTTCTTTATTGTTAATATTTTTTAAAATGCAGTTTGTTGTTCAGACCTATTGACTATAATTGTGACATTATCTTACTCATGTAATGGCAGAGTTAGAAGCTTTTAAATGGGGGGGGGCATAAGACTTTGGAGGGGTGGCAAATGAGAACATGCTATTTTTTATTTTATTTTATTTTTTTTATTTAATGTCTGTTTTATGTCATTTTTTTACTGTAATTGTTCTGCAATGCTTACAGAAGCTTGTGTTGATAATTTCTTAATCTTTGTAAATAATTCTAATATTTGCTCAAAAATGGAGTGGAGTCACTGCCCCCCATTGTGCCCCTTAGCTCCACCCCTGCACATGTGTTAAGTTATAAAACAGCTAAAGATTGAAGTATCTGATAAACATTTTGGTTTGACCTGTGCTTCATTATTCAAAACACACTGATCAAACTGTTAAAGTGTGTAGATTTTCAGTTAAAATTTTGATTTTTGAAGAAAATTGTCGACTCAAAAAGCTGGCTTGCTCTCATAAAGCATTTTTTTAAATAAGTGTAAAAGATAATAAATAAAATGGTACTCGTAGATGTTTGTTCCTGAGGTAAAAAAAAAAAATCTCAAAGACTAAATTTTTCCCATGTCAATATTGGAAAGAAATACTGAAAAACAAATTTTTATATTCGGTGCTTGCCTAATTTTTCTGGTTATCCATGGAGTAAAAGTTGTAACGCATCCCAACAATTCATCATCTGTGGATGTTATAATCTACAATTTGCAGTCGCAGAAACTCTTTTTCAAGTTTGCCATCTTAAATATACTGTTGTGTGTTAATCGGGGTTGAGGATCCAGCGGTTCTGTTAAACTAACTTATAAATAAGAGTATTAGATCTTTATTAATAAGCCAACCCTTTCACTACAAAAATGCCTTCAGGTTTATGCAAATAACCTTCTGTGTTTTTGCAAAATACTAGAAGTAAAACTATATAAGTGACTGGGAACCCTACACAAAGAACTTGTGGCAGTCTTTGCATAGCAGTGGAGGAAATATGGCAAATGCTTGACCGCAGTCTGAGTCCTTCTGCTATAAATAGAGCCAATATGGTCGTCATCCTCTGCCAATCTTCAAGGCTAATCTGAGGTTCATTAGGATTTTATGTTTCAAGAAATTATTTCAGATGTATGCAAGAAGGTTGCATAAAATAAAAAAGAAAGAGCAAAAAGAACAGCTAAAAATAAATGGCTGACTTGAATGAATAAAGTACAGAGACTAGAACATCATTAGCTCAGACGTACATGAGGCCCCTGCATGAGTTTTAATAACATGTGCCACCTCAGTAGAGGTAATCTAAGGACAGATCTAGCAGGAAGTTCTGGAGGAGTCTTAAACCATGTGTTTCATGGGTGTGTCAAGGCATTTTGTAGGTTTGTTTCATTTTGGGTTTTTTTCTCCTACTGCTAAGTTTAGACACTTTACGTAATGCAGAAGGAAGTACACAGTGCGCACAAAGTTAACAAAACATTTAGTCCATTCTGCTTTAGAATGGTTCTTATTCTCCTTGCAGTTCCCCATGTAATGTTAATTGTAGTTTAATTCACAGGACGATTGAATTTACCATAATGCACTGCTCAGATGACATTGTTACATGCCATGCAGCGAAGCATTTGCGCAGGCATGCGGAGTAGCACGTCTTGTAGTATCTGTTTCCAGACACACTGCGTAAGTGTTGACATGCCCAGCCTCTGCAATGACACCAGCCATGAACATGTTTGACCGTCCAGGTTTAGCCTAAAATCACATTGAGGGATGTTTCTGCACATTCATGATCCAACATGACTTAAAAATGACCTAAATTCCTCCCTTTTGAATGCACTTAATCTGTTTCATTAAGCACTAATTTAGTTTGCTTTAGCTTCTGTTACTTCTTCATAATACTGAGGATCCTTAGCTAAACACTTCACACTTTTTTTATTTCCCCACACTCAAAACCCAAGCTTAGCAGTATGAATTCAGCTGTTGCATATTGTTTCTGGTAAAATGTGGAAACCAGGTTGAAGCTGTGTTGCAACCTTATCTTTGTCAGAAATTTCTCACAGCACATTTCAATTTCAAGAGTGTTAACACTGTCATAGATCAAGCAAATAACAGAACCCATTCAAAATAAAAGCCCTGAGATCAGATCCTGGATTAAAGGGGAGGAGTCCTTACTTTCGGCTGGCAACAGATCCTTGTTTGGGTGTTTTTTTTTGTAAAAATTTTGCACCACACCAAATGTTATTTGTTTTTGCATATAGTCCAACACTTAAACTGTAACTCATAACATTCTTGACCACTGTAGTAAAGTTAAATTTGAGGTGCGGCTCACTTCGGCAGGAGGCTTCTCAGAGATTTTTAAATGGGTGTTGCAGAATCTTGGATGAAAGATGAATGGTTATGTAACAGACTGCTGCTGTAGAAAGATAGAGGTGTAGTGTTTCAGATATTTGCTGAGGCATACTCAGCACGCTCTCTCCTGGCTTTGCAAAGCTTTTTTGACAATAGAACAATTCTATTAAGTCATTTGTAAAACAGGTATATATGTGCTGTGGATATTAAGGATTGAGACAAGGGTTTTGCTCTCACGTTTGCTTCAAATTTGCTGCCCCAAAGCCCAAGACCTGAAAATAAAAAACAAGCATTGGCATGGGACAGTAAGCATGAAGGACAAAGGGAAGCTCCTGATCAACCCGAGATATCGATATGTGAAAATAGGCAGATTGATCACCAATGAGCAGGACCCTACAAAAGAAGGGGGTGAAGAATCTCAGTGTTCAGGAGAAACAAACGTCATCCAGAAGCTTGAAGAAGTTCTAGAGGAGGAGAATGTCCAGCACAGTAAGACTAAACGCAAAAAAAGGATTCTTCTGGGCTCTAAGATGGAAACTTAAAAAGAAAAAATATCCTAAAGTTCCAGAAGAAGAGCAGAGTTCACAGTCAATTCTGAATTCAAATTAACGCACAACCTTTTTGGAAACTGATGTCTCACAAACTACAGTTTGAGTGACACCAGTTACCTGGTTCCCCAGTTTATTTTAATTAGAAATGTGAGTAGGAACATTTTTTTAAAAAAGGGGGTAAAAATAAAAAAAAAACTTAAAAGTACAATTGTCAGGAGAGTTGATAGAAATGTCAACAGGAAGGAACAGAAAATGATTTAAAAAAAAAAAAAAAAAAAAAAATCTAAATCTTAGCAGGCTGCACGGTGGCGCAGTGGTTAGCGCTCTTGCCTTTCAGCGAGAAGGCCCCGGTTCGAATCCCGGCTGGGGGATTTAGGACCTTCCTGTGTGGAGTTTGCATGTTCTCCCCGTGCATGCGTGGGTTTTCACCGGGGACTCAGGGCCCCTCCCACTGTCCAAAAAACATGCTTCATAGGTTAATTGGTGACTCTAAATTGCCCCTAGGTGTGAATGTGAGAGTGAATGGTGTGTGATTGAGGCCCTGAGACAGACTGGCGACCTGTCCAGGGTGTACCCCGCCTTCGCCCATCAGTAGCCGAGATAGGCTCCGGCACCCCCGCGACCCCGAAAGGGAAGAAGCGGTCAGGAAAATGAATGGTTGAATCTTAGCATAAAAGTTGGATTTTCAGGAGAGTTGATAGAAACATCAACAGAAAGGAATAGAAAATCATAAATAACGATAATAATAAATGTCTAAATCTTTGCTTTAAAAATACATTAAAATGGTAGAACATTTTCTAGGAACATGGATACAAATAACAGGTAGGAGTGCAAAATTTAAAAAAAATGAAATGATTAAAAAAAATATTAAGAAAATGCATTTTAGGTCAAAATGGTAGAATTTTTCAGGAACATGAATAGGATTTTTTAAAATAATGATTACATAATACAAAATAAACATAACAAAATACAAAAAGTACAAAATAAAAAATAAATTTCTAAACTTTAGCTTGAAAGTAGGTCAAATGGTGGAACACATTAAGAAGAGTGGATTGAAACATCAGCAGGAAGGAACACAAAATAATAAAAAATAAAGTAAATGATCAAAAAAACATAAAAAAATATATCCCCTCCTTGAACCACCACTTTAACATGGTGGAGGGGTTTGCATGCTCGAGTGATCTCAGGAGCTATGCTGTCTGAGGTTTTGCCCCAATAGGGTGTCCCATGGCAGACAGGTCCTGACTGACGAGCCAGACTAAGAGTGGTTCAGAACCCTTTTATGAGAAGTTCAACCAAAGATCCTACTGCAGCACCCGGATTGGTGCCACTTGAGCCAGACCAGAGAAGTGATGCTGGACATGCTTTTTACTAATCATAAAACTTTGATTAGCATGCAAACAATGAAGACGCAAACTCTGACATCAAAACTTGAACATCATCCTCCAGTCAGTGATATCTGATACCACCTTTTGGTTTCTTATTGTGTTTTGTTTTTTAAACATTCTATTTTGATATCTGGAAGATGCTTCTGTTCTCCAAAGCGTTTCATTTTTACTGCAATTTATCTTTTTGAAATGGTGCTTTTGCTTCTGGAATTCTTTTTTGATTTCTAAAATATATATTTTTTTCATTATATGTTTTACATTTTAAATTGTCGTTGTGAACTTTATCACCAAATCAGTAAAAGAGAAACAAAATCCATTAACCATTTTAAAATGTTGCCTCTTTTATTACTTTATACATATCTTGACCCTGTTGACAAGTTATTTTAGAGTAGCCAGTCACTCCCTCCCATATTTTCATAGTTGAATTCAATCTGTGCTTAGTATTAGAATGGACCATCTTCAATGGAAGATGAGATTTTGTTATTGATGAGACGACAGCTGAGAACAAACACTGATAAGTGTTTATAATAGACTGTCGGGAAAACAGTGTGAGAAGTAATGTGTATCATGATTAAAGTTGATTAAGAAGTTGATTAAAGAAGTTAATTAAAGATTAAAGTTGGCTCCAGCACATCACACAGATTTGGCTCCTCCCTCTATCACTCACACAGAGTTTACTTGGCCACCGTCACACAGAGTTGGTTCAACCCCCTGTCACTCACACAGAGTTGGCTCCGCCCCATCACATTAGGTTGGTTCCACCCCCGGTCACTAGCACAGAGTTGGCTCCGCCCCCGTTACACAGAGTTGGTTCCACCCACTGTCACTCACTTAGAGTTAGCTCAACCCCCTGCCACTAACACAGAGTTGGTTCTGCCCTATTACACAGAGTTGGTTCAACCCACTGTCACTCACACAGAGTTGGCTCCACCCCTCACACAGGGTGGGCACCGCCCCCGCCACACAGAGTTGGCTCCACCCCCGTCAAACAGAGTTGGTTCCACCCCCTGACTCCGCCTCCATCACATTAAGTTGGTTCCACCCACTGAGGCAACAGTGGCTCAGGTGGTTGAGCAGGTCAAATGATAATTGAAGGGTCAACAGTCGAACCCCACAAGCCCAAATCAAGTGTTGTTGTGTCCTTGGGCAAGACACATCACCATGCTTGCCACTAGTGTGACTCCATTGGTGTGTGAGTGTGTATGAATGTCCCGGTGATGGTCAGAGGGAATGTAGACGTGCATTGGCAGCCATGCCTCTATAAGTCTGCCCCAGACCAGCTGTGGCTACATCAGAAGTTTACCATCATCAATTATAATGATACTCGTTGTAAGCGCTTTCAATGTCTGTACAGAAAAATCCAATCTATTATTATTATTATCTATAGCAGGGGTCTCAAACTCAATTCAGCCGGGGGCCGCTGGAGGCAGAGTCTGTGAGGCTGGGCGCATCAGGATTTTCACAAGCAAATCCCTGATAAAACATTCCAAATTAAACATCTCTCAACTCGAACATCTTTATTTTTAGCACGAAATATTGCATTTAATTAATTAATTAATTTTAAAAATAATTCTAAAACAATCAATCATTAATAAATAAAATGATAACCAGGACGACCATACAGCAGATACGGACGACTGAAGAAACCACATATTGATTGACTGACTAGAGCAGTGTTTCTGAAATGGTGGGGCGTGGCCCCTTGGGGGGAATGTGAATAGAAACATGTTTACATTAGCTATGGATATTGTGCATAATCCTGCATAGTAGTTGATTATAAATTAAATATAGTGAAAAACAACCTAAAAATCCATTTGGTAGCAGAAAGAGCCGCTGTTGAAAAGAACCAAAGAAAAGAACTGAATCTCTGAGAAAAGACAGAATTCATCACTACTGTGGAGGAAACAAGGAAAGACTTGATTTTACTTTGTCTGAAAGTTATGGAAGGATTCTAAAAGAAAACGAAAGAGACAAATTAATAAAACCGATTATTTATACGTTTTTTTTTTATTCTTTAATGATAATAAAAGTACGATATTTTGAGGAGATATACGTTTAACTTGAGCAAATTAACTGATACTAATGAGATTTGCCATAGAAAGTTGTGTGTGTGTGTGTGTGTAGGGGGGGGTTAAGAGAAAATAATTGAGAAACTCTGGACCAGAGAAAGCTATTTTTATTCAATGTCAAATGTCTGCATTTACAGAACCTCCTTCATTTCTGAGCTGAGAGCAGCGCGCTCACTGAAAGGTCAATGCAAACGCGCGCACACCAGAATTCCTGGCCTCCGCATCTGGAGCGCACGTAACTGCACGTTGCCACGCAATTTTTTAAAGCCTGTTCTCGAGCTCCACGCACAAATTGGGTGGCGCTGCTGAGCGTGCGTTCATAAACCTGCGCAGACCGCGTTCTTGAACGCACCGCACGCGGCCGGTGTGGAAGCACCTTTGAAGATTCTGCTTCCGCGCGCGCATCACTCACGCACGCAGACTTTTTCTGCTCGTGGAAGAGGAATAGCACTCGTGAGTGTCTGATTTGTCCGTGCCGAATGTTTGATGCGTGCGCGGAGATGTCTTATTTCTGTGTGGAGTTTTGACATAAATAAAACTCCATACACCCAGCTGACTGGAGGAATGAATGAATGAGGGAGGAGGTACTGGACAGCCCGCCGATGTCGCGCCTCCAGAGCCATTTACTTCACCGTGATTGGTTCGTTCAGCTCTGCACACAACAACTGTCTTTCACATCAGCCTTGCGGGCCGCACTAACAGTAATCTTTCATATGAAGACGGAGGCTGCAAATAATCATTCCGCGGGCCGCAGATGGCCCGCGGGCTGCGAGTTTGAGACCCCTGATCTATAGTGTGTAAGATTTTTAATAAATCTGCTGCAGGATGATTTTATTCTTAGATGATGATTTTTAGTGTTTTATTTTGAAAGTGCTTGTATGTGCTGCTGTTATAAAAAATACATAAAACACTGTTATGATTCAACTATTCTAAGCTTAAAAAGACTATATTTTATAAATGAATAACTGAATGGCCACAGACAAATAAATAAAATGTATTTTCTTAAACAATGAGGTGGGACTTGGTTTTGGTCACTTTTAGCGTTAAAAGTGGCAGACCCCTGGTCGAGAGTACAGCATAAACAAAAATCCAGTAGCTAAACCCAGACGTTATTGTAGTTACTACATATTTAAAGTGCAAGAGAGCATCAAACTGCTCTGGCACAAAATCTGTGGAACATTCAAATGACAAATGAGACCCAAATTAACTTGTTTGGCTTCAATGGCTAAATGTCATGTTTGCCAAAACCCAAGCACTGTGCAGCAGCAGATATAAATCATGCTTACTATTGAGCGAAGTGGCCAAAGAGTGATGACTGATGATTTTACCTTGTTGGTCAACCACAGGTCTTCTTTGTGCGGCGAGTATTCTGCTTCATAACTAAGGTTTTCTTAAAACTGGGTCATCCCGGCAGGATAACAGCCCTAAGCACCCCCTGAAAATCTGCAACAGGGTGGTTAAAAAAGAAAAGAATTAAGGTTTTGGGAAGACCCAAAAATAGAGTCCAGACCTCAATCCAACTGAAACGCTGCGGTGGGACCTAAAGAGAGCGACGTCTGCGCAAATACTCCAAAACCCAATGATCTGTAGCAACATTGCAAGACAATGGGCCAAAATACCTTTAGTAGCTGATAAACTCGGACAGGAAATGGTTATTTTGTTGAATTATGCTTGTTTTAAAGTAGTTCAGAGTTTTATTTTTAAAAAGTACTCACTTTAGATAATGGAAGCTGTCCTTGAATTAAACTATTTGTCCAATCAGTGCTTCACATTTTAAACGTTTTATACAGTTTGTGTTTTATTAACTTATATTCATGTTGAAACGCGACATTGGTTTGGATCAGAAGCACCTTTTATACTAACATTTTTTCATCACTTTGTTCCTACTTGCCAATTTTGGGTAGTGGAGATTGCCACTCAATCAAAGTCCACCCTCTATTTTCCTGGAATTTTTAGAGCTTTGTGCTAGCCACTTTAATCTGGAGGATATAAAGGCAAAGACTTTGGATAATTATACTCTGATCTGGGTGTGTCAAGTCACAACATTTTGAAAAACGTGGCGATTAACAGATTTCTGGAATTTACTGAGTAAAAATAAAAGCTCACAGGCAGTAAAAATTGTATTATCATCTTAACATACGTCTGTCTAATGAAGAAACTGTGTTGATAGGAGACACATGCCTTTTACACCCAAACTGTCTCTGGACCTCAACAAACCCTGCAGTTTTCTCAACCACACCACCCACCACAGTTGAGATGGAAGCAGAACTGGATCTTGTTTGTGTAGGATTGTAGATGCTGTCTGTATGCGTGCATGAGTGTCTGAGCTGCACCCATCCCTTCCTCTGTCTCCTCATTCCCCTCTCCACAGTGTATCAGAAAGCAAAAGGAAGCGACAGTCTGCTGTGGTTTACTCAAATAGAGCGTGTAAACAACTCCATAAATCCTGCCATCAAACCTCTAACTCCATACAGTTAGGGTTTGGATTATAACATCCCCACCTCACGCAGGTCAGACAGGACGCAGACGTGCAGCCACAAACCCATCCCAAGCAGCAGGGGTGATTTCAGCTCTGAGGCCGTCTGTCTGTAAACAACACCTTTGTCAGGATTACATAATTTCATCAAACACTTTGATGCATTTTTGACCCCAAAAAAAACAAACAAACACCAACAACTGGGAGAGGAACCATTTTTCCTCAATCAAACAATTTTCCCGTTCACACCACAGCCACCATGCTCCTCAACAACTTGTTTTCCGTCAAAATTGTTTCTAAATTTACCATTTTAACTGCAGCCTCAGAGGAGCCACTTTCACCATATAACCTTCAGTGACAGCTGGAACTGTTGTGAGGACTTGTTTTGAAAGTTTGACCCGAGCGTATGAGAGCAGAGCTGGGCTAACGCTTCACCTGCATATGTGCGTGTGTGTGTGGCGGAGCTGAAAACATCTACTGCGGTTCACCCACTCTGTCTGTGTTTGTACTGCGAGGAACTGGGAGCGTACACCACAGTGTAGACACAACAAGCACTGTGTGACACAGACATGGCATCAGGCAGCGAGCGATGCCCACTGCAGGCTGCAGCCCAGAGATGCTGGAAGACTTACTGAGGTTGTTTACTTTAGAGAAAGTGCTACTATAATAGACAGGCCATCGTTTACAAGGCATTAAAATAGTGTTTACTAAATAATAAAAATATTTGCTATAAAAAAGTATTTACAAGTATCTATTTAAAAGTATTTACTAGAAATAAAGACAGAAAAGCTAAAAGTTTCTCTCTCTTAAATCACTGTCAAGCAAGTCCATATTATTTTATAGCTGTCAGGTTTGTGGGACCAGGGAGAATAAACACATTAAGTAAACTGATTATTGATCAGAACCAGATTATGACAACTTTTCAAAAACATCAAATGAAATAACTCAGTAGAGGGGAATTATATAAGTTTCCTTCTTTGCACTCCTTTTCAAGCAATAAATAGAACTGCAAAAATGACCAGACTGTTATTTTCTTCTTACATTTATGTTAATTGTTCTATGTTTATTTTTTTAATCATTGCATTACATTATTTCTGTAATGAGTTTGATATATCTGAGGGATTTTTATTCTGTATTGTCTAAAATTAATGCTTGGAATAAACCAGTAAATCAAATCAAATCAAAACATTTGGGAGGTAAACGTCCCTAAAACTTGATTAAAAGTTTCATAATCATGATAAACAATGATTCACTGTATTGAAAAAAAAAACCTACATGATGTGAAAAAAAAAGTTATTGTCTTTTTCCTGTGACCTGAATCCCTTATTTAATTGAGAGTTTCTGCACTTTTGGTTAAAGCTGAGTCTTTTTTCATTTTGCCACACTCAGGTCTGATTCATTAAGAAAACACCTCCACAGCATCTGTCAAAGTGAAGCACATTAAAAGATCTCAAATAGCAACAAACACCTCTGATATCCAAAGAAATTACAGAGCAGATAAGTTATGAAGTATTTGCTATTTAACCTCTTCATGCCTGACTTAATTTCCAAAAAAAAATTCTTCAATGTTTTTTTTCCATTCAAGGTGATGCTAAATTAACTGGATTTAATGATATGTTGCAAATTAGCAACATATAACATGAAGGGGTTAAAAGGGTTACAGAAAAATGTTTAAGGCTTGGGTCGCCAGAAAAACCATAGTATGTGCTAGAAAAATTGGAACAGCATTGAACTTTCCCTTGGAGTGGTCAGCTGACAAAAAATATAGCACAATGTTGACCCATTTGAATGATAACCTGGATCGTGTAAATGTAGCCAAACAGAAGACCAGTCTTTCAGCTGAGAAAAAAACTAACAAAAAACTAATGACCAAAAGTACTATTAAGCATCAAAGGTCTGAATTTATCACAAGTTTTTCTGTCTTTCTGTTTGGTGTATTTTGTTGTAATTTTCCTACTAAGCATCCTAATAATTAGGTTGAATAGATTTATGTATATTTTTTTGTTTTCTTCTTGTTTTGATTGCTTGAAAGGGGCCCTACCATGATTTTCTTAAGCCTCTCAGATTAAACTATCTATATTTATGATCATATATTACCTTTGGAACACTAAAAAACAAATAGTTTATGAAATCTGAGTTATTTTCATGCGTTTTTTCCTTGCCATAAGTAAAACGACTTGATTTCTTAAGGCTCCGCCTGCTGCTGCATGTTTCATGACGTCATCCTAGAGCCGGCTGTGGCAACGTGTCTAAGTTTCTCCCACAAAAAGTAACAACATACAAACTTTTTCAGAGTGATGCACATACCATATATCTGCCTTTAAGCAGCCCCGGGTGTCGCTACACTGGTTCACAACACAAATACACTTGGCATCTACATGACTGTGTTGGGGGGGGGGGGGTCTAAAGTAAGGAAAACCTGTTTGAGCTGCAATTTATTGAAGACAGGACACCATTGGAAGATATATGGTATTGTGCATCTAAAATGAAAGTTTTTTCTGACCGCCGCTAGCTCTGTGGAGAAATTGGGTGTTGATGTTAGTCTGGGGGCGGTGCTGTCAGGGCAGACTCTTCCTGAAAAGGGGCTGTCTCGCTTTGTGACATCAGCACGTGAGGACCCACTGATTTTTGTGGGTATGGGAGGGGTTGCTGCTGAGAGCGCAGGTTTTTAGAAGATTACTCAGAAATGTGAGAACAGATCATAATATGCTTTGAGGTTCTTTATAGTAAGAA
Organism: Oryzias melastigma; assembly: GCF_002922805.2. NCBI lineage: Eukaryota > Metazoa > Chordata > Actinopteri > Beloniformes > Adrianichthyidae > Oryzias > Oryzias melastigma. The sequence goes on from NC_050514.1 coordinate 10,293,440, forward strand.
ATGATCAGTATAATGCACTTAAAAGCTCAAAAAGTTTTTTTCAAAAAGTTTTTTTCATGGTATGGCCAGTTTGAAATAAATGGTGTATACTTGTATAGTGCTTTTCTACCTTCCTTGAAGGCCCATTTACCCATTGACTCACACATTTACACACTTGTGCCAACCTTGTACCAGAGGCAATGTGAGGTTTAGTGTCTTGCCAAGGGAAACTTCGACACACGGGCGGGTAAGGTGGGAACCGAACCTGCGATCGACCGCACTACCTCTGCACCATGCCCGCCCAAATAAACCAATTAACCATTGTAGAGTTTAATGTGGAGGAGAAATTTGTCACACTCAGATTTATGCTAGTCAGCAGGAGTTTTACTTTAACCCTTTAACACGTGACGCATCGCTGGCTAATACTTAAACACAAAAACTTTAACATACTTTGACTTTTCAACCATTAACAAACATGATCAATGTAATTCCAGAGAAAAGCAACACGAGCCGTTTTCTCTGCTGGATCTATCTGCTGGAATTACGTTGATTGCATTAACAATTGAAAAGTTACAGTTAATCAAATATCATAAACACTGGAGCTCTGGTGTTAAATCATTGGTACTAAATTTAGGATTTTTTGCCTATCATCGGTTATCTCATAAACATTTGACTGTGGTTGCTACTGCCAAGAGTGACATAATGATTTGGTTTTGGAAGTAACCCATTTTCTAAAAGTGTTCATTATAACAAATTAGAACTTGGAAAAACAACATTTTATGTGTCCAGAAGTTATCCTTCAATAAACCCCAATTAGTTTGGTGATCTGCAACATTTATGTGTAACAAATGTGCAGACAAATAGAAGGTGAAGGAAGGGGTAAGTATTTTTCCACACCACCAAGACTGAAACATAAACTGCTTTGGAAAGCTGTGGCAGTCGCACGGGAAACTGTTATTCTCAAACAGGCTTTTGGTAGCACCAGCTGAGTCACAGAAACCTAGCTACGAATTTCTGCCTTGCCCACCGATCCAGACCAGCGTATGTGAAGTTATGTAAGGCGTGGTTGCGAGGGGAAAAGAACGGCAATCTCATCCACTGCCATTTTAAACCAAAACACCACAGAGATCTGTTTTCCAGAACCTCTGCTCCAGCTTTTCACATGGCAGTCCGCATGCATGAGTACTACCACACCAACAAAATGGTCAAATTTGAGGAAAATAAGAACACCAAGCACGCACCGCGTGGGCCCAGGGAGCACATCCTGTTGTGGTGGGTCTAGGAGAGACTTGGAGCTGCCAGGGTGAACCAGACCACAGCCTCCCACTCCTCAGCACTCTGAATCACTGTTTTTCTGAGACACCAAAGCAGCAACATCATCATCTGCTGCTGTTCCATGCCTGTGACTCGCCTGTGGCTTTGCTGGGGAGGGGCTGTGTTTTTCTTGACGGCCAACTTGCTAAAATCAGAACCAATTTCAGACTGAACGCTCAGAGATGTCAGGGACTCAGCCTTGGAACCAGAGCGTCTGTACGCCGTTCCACCCACTGCAGAAGAAAACTCTCAGAATGTAAAAAATATATATATTTACTGGAACACATTGTAAAATGTGAATCAAAAGAGTATCAATATTTTAAATCAATTTTTGCTACTCTTGAAAAGAGAGTAAAACGCTGCTTCTGAGGAATTTTCTATTTGAAGTAAATGTATTGGTTCCAGCAATTTATACACTTAAAAAAGTTTAAACAAGTCTAGGAAGTGTTTGGTTTTTAAATTAAAATGAAAAAAGTCCTCATGATTAACTGGATTAAGTTTCAAAATGTCAATTATTTGGTTTGGCATCAAAATATGATTTCAAAGGTCAAGGAAGGGAGCACAGAAGATGGTTTATCACTACGTCTCGATGCTAAAAGAGCATTTGTATGGTATTTGATACACATTTTTAATAACTATTGCATTAAAACTATAATGAAATCATGTCTTCTTGGTCTTTTTGTATTTGTATGAATATTGTGTATGAATTTGTCACATGGGATTCAAAGAAAAAAACAGATAATGAAAAACTATTCAACTTTTTTACGTACATTTAAAAAAAATGTGATTTGAATAAATATAAAAAATGTTTGTTTGTTTCTTTCTGGATGAGACATGATTTGGTTAAGAACCATTCGAGGTTTTTGCAGTTTCCTAAGATGATATTACTAAAACTTCATCAGTTGAATATTCTAAATATGCTGAATAAAAGCATAAGGATGTGATCTCAGTTTGAACTGAAGCAAATGGAAAGCTATTCTGTGGTCTGACAAATCAAAATGTGAGACTTCTCTGCATGGAAATCTGCAGCTGCAACACCAAGGGGTAAAAAGCAACATTTTGGTTGCTCAGTTTAAAACCAATCCCATATGGGCACCAAAACAAGACATGGAAAGGACCTTTTCCCAACCCATTTTTATCACAAAGCTTCCCTGGCACTGAAGTCCACGTTTTAAACGGCTCATTAAGTTTAAAAAATCTGACAAAAGTAAGCAAATACAACAAACCAAATCAATAAAGAAAGACTTTCGCAAGATTTGGCTTGTTGAGTTTTTACAGGTTTATGTGTAGTTAATAGAAAAGGTGCAGCAGCCTCATGGGAAACACATCCATGTCTCAACTTGTTCTGCAATCCTGGCATCAAATCCACACGGAGCATTAAGAAAAAACAACACAAAATCCAGGTTGGGTGATAAAATTCCTAATTGATAGAGCATCTAAGAGACAGCTTTTCATTTGTTCTCTCAATAGTTTTAATAACAAATGTGTGCTACATTCATTTGTTGCTTTCTCAGCCGTCATTAGGATGGCGGCAGGATGCATGCTGGGCATCCATATATAAATGTTCTCTCACACTCTCACTCCAACAGGAAATTTACATTCTCCACTGTGAGCCTAATATGAGTGTTTTGGATTGTGGGAGGAAGCTGGAGTAACCACAGAAAACCTACGCACGTATGGAAGTGAAAACGCCCCGGCCATAATTCAAACAGGGCCGAAGCAGCAGCAGTGGGAAAGCAAACAGCAAAGCTCCGTGTGTCAGCAGGTAGAGGTGACAATAACAGAGGAGGTTCATGAGGGGGCAGGAGCAAAACAATGAGTCCTTGAAATGCAGCAAAAGGTTCACTAACGGGTAAGAAACAGGACATGAGATGGATACTAGCATGTATAAAAATAATAACAATATAATCCAAAGATTGTAATAGTGAACACAGGTAGTCATATATACTGTATGTAAGGGTTATTATTATTTTTAATGCATATTGATGACATTGAACACAATCATTATGGTTAAATTATAATTATAATATAGTTTTATCGTGGCAGTAAAATCATAATTATCACTTCTTTTAAAGTAACATTTTACTGAAATGATAGTGAAGCGGTCAAGGCGTATCTTCTGCCTGAAGATCTATAAAGGCAACTAATGTAACAAAAAAAAGGTGATATTATAAACACCTCCTCAAAGAGAAGAGCCGGAACATCAGACCAGGACTCTGACCAGCTGACCTCCACCTGAAGGACAGTGGTTGATGATACAATTCAGTGTCAATGTTGGTTAAGTTTAAACGATCTAGAAATGGATCCAGAACATCTTAAACCAAAACTTCAACCAGTGTGACTCAGAGATAAATACCTGGTTCTGAACAGTGTAGGTGTATTTTTTTGCAAGATAATAAAGTGTAATTTAAACATGTGTGCAAGCAAACAAGTAAATATGAATTATAGTCAAATTCATTCACATCTTAGTTTCATTAAGTTGTAGTTTTCTACATCAAAATCAGTTTTTAGTACATTCTACCACACT
>NC_050514.1:10297420-10312552 GCF_002922805.2 Oryzias melastigma
CTGAACAGTGTTGTTTTTCTACATCAAAATAATACAAATTTTTAGTACATTCTACCACACTGTTTGGTCACATGTTTATGCTAAATTAAGTGTTTCTACACATTGGACTGTAATCATGGTTGATCAGTTTTTGCTGCCATTTTCACTGTGAAGGTACTTGGTGCTTTTAAAGTAAAATAAACCTAGTATGTCTCAATCCAAAAAGTATTTTCCAATATCAATATAATAGATTTATTTCCTTTCAAGAGGATTTTTTATGGTATTGGTTAATCTGATTCCATTATCTTGCCTCAGACAGATGGAACCTGACTGGATTGAAGAAATATAAACCAATTAATTGATCATTACATCCTAATAAGGTCACAGTCTGAACAGATAGTTTGAGAGAAGAGTCAGTGAAGCATCTGTGTCAGTTTGCAGAAACTTCTTCTCATGGTGCTTTGAGACACCTCTGTCTTTACATGTGCGATGTGTTTTGACATCTTTGCTCTTTTCACACCTGCCACACATAAGGAAAAAAACCTTAACGAGTGCCACCTTTAAGGTGAAACCCCCACCAAGTATCGATTCTTAAGCCAACCATTCCAATAAATCACTAGATCATTGACATGTGCATCAGCTTACATGATGGTTAATTGTTCTGCTTTCTGCCTCTAAAGCAGTCAGCACATAAACAACCTGAACTCATCATCAGCAGTTAGAACTGAAGATGCTACTAAATAAGCAGCAAAACGTCACAAACATACCTCCAAATGTGGGAATCTCCATTTTAGTGGTATTAACTCTGAGTTGATTTCAAGCAAAAAAATTTAATTCAGTTAGCATATTTACTTAATAATTTTATTTTAGCACAACCTTTAAATTCATGATCATTTTTAACCAAACAGTGAAAAAGGAGCAGCATTTTACGTCTTTTATTAATCTACACTTCACACTGAACCATCAATAGAAACAGGAATATAATAAGTTGGTACAGAAAAAACAACATTCAGGAACTGTCATCCTATAGTTGTAGAGGACACATAATCAAAACAAAGTAATTCACGTTGAAGCTCAAACGTGCTGTTTCCTTGTAGCTTTTTTCCTCATCACAGTGAGGAATCTGTAACTCCACTTTGTAAGCGTGTACCCCCGCTTGTGGTCACGATGTGGGTCAGTCAAAGAAGGATTTGGCCCAGGCGGACAGTTCCAGGGTTTGTACCACACTCGTGCTGTCGTAGTGAAAGTAAAATAGGAGTTTTATGTTAAATGGAAGTGGGAGGGGCACGCACACAGTTGTTAAGATTCAGAGGAATGTAACCTACTTTTCTGTCAACACAACACTGTTTGCATGGTTGGTCACTGACAGTGAATAATGAGCGAATTGTGAGGAAATTTGGTGGAAAACAAGCCTGCTGTTCACCAATTCTGCATCATTTAAGGTATGAAGACGGCTGAGGCTGATATAAGTGAGAATCTGGAGACATGCATTATTTCCATTAACATTTTCTGTCTCCGTTTCCACTGTGATCAGAGGTAACTAAATAGCTGGAAGGATGAAGGCTTTCTTCAATGCTCAGGGAGAGATAAGATGTTACATAAAGGTTATGTGACGTAAATGTTCTCGATAAAGCATATTAGTGCAAATTAAACTGTTTAGGGTTTAATTTATTGAGGCAGCACTCCATTTAAAATTTAATAAACAAACTTTAGTAAACTTAAAAACTAGTGAAACACTCTGCTGACACCTGGTGGACTTAGATGGCCAGTGCAGCCAACATCCTAAAAAAAGTGGAATGTGAATCCTACATGCACAAACTGTTAAGTCAACTAAAGCTCTAATTAAAAGAGTTTATGAAGCAAAAATAATCCAAAAAGAAAAAAAAACACAACAACAATGATTTTTTAAACATTTATTGTAAAAAATGTGGAGATTCAGCTGAACTAGTGCTACATTAATGAGCTATTTGAACAATTCAAAGATGTTTTGTCCTTTTTAGCATCAGTATGTTTTTTTTTATATATATATAAACTCTGTGAACCCCACAAGTAGTCAGTCAAATTTACTGCAGAAAAGTCTGATTTTGAAACATTCCACCAATCCAACAAACAACACTTATATTTCAACAAAAGGCAGCAAACACCTCTATTGTCTTGGAGCATTGTCAGACGGCTGCCGCAGTGTCAGGAAGTCATTTGTGTTTTCCGCTCCAAGGAAGGTGCAAACAGCAATGCATAGGAGATTGACAGTAGGATGTACCAGCATTAGATGGTACAGTCCAAGTCTTTGGTCTGTTGTGATTTTGGCAATGCCAGAGGAGGAATCAACCAAACCAGGAGACTTGCAGGTTTCAGCCAAATAAGACTAATGATCAAACTAACCACTTTCAAAAGTGTGTTAAAGGTTTTACACATTTCCATTTTGTTTCCAAAAGAAAGTTACTGTTTACATGTCAGCAAAACTACCAGTAGAATGTTCAAATTGTAGTATAATTGGTCGTTGCTATAAGTCTTATTTTATTTTTTAATGAAATCTTTAGTTGTGTTCTCATTATCCGTATTAGGACTAAAATGATTTAATCTTGCACTTTGGAAAATGGTTAGCACTAGTCTGGCATATAATATATGTATAGTAATTTGCCCAAAACATGCAGTGTAACCCGTGTTGTCCTTTCATGCAGCAGATGTTGTTTTTGGGGGGCATCTCTAAGTTCTTTTAGCAGGTTTGGCTATAAGCTGCCGTTCTCTCTCGAGCTCCTTCTCCCGCTGCTGCTCCTTCTCCAGAACCTCCTTCTGCTTCTGCTGCTGCAACTTCAGTGCTCTTTTCTGAGGAGAAAAACAATCCAAAATGACCGAAATGGTTTCACTTCATAGTATTTTTAAGTACTTTTATCGCTCTCTTGCCTTTAGTTTTGTTGTTTTTTCATGGAGCATGATCATCTCTTTCCGTATGTTCACCAGTTTATGGTGGTAAACTTTTGCTTCTGTAAACTAAAGACAAAATGAAAGTTGGTCATTGTTTTTTTCTGGCTGGAGGAGTGAGAACAGAATGGGTGAAAAGGTTTTTAAAAGTCAAAACACACCAAAGAATTGAGGTCCAGTAAGGTGTTGCACTCTCTGAACTTTGTGACTTCTTGATCCAGTGTATCTAGCAGAACTATCTGATTTTGTCTGCTTGTAGAGAAAAGAAATAGACATTAAAAAGGTTAAAAGCCATATTAAAGAAAGTAGAGTAAATATTCACCAAAAAATACTTGTTTTTTAGCCAATTCTTAATTCCCTTTAACTTAGTAGAAAGATCCAGGTTTTAATATTTTATTAGTTCTCAATTTATGATACATTTCGAAGAAAAATTCCACACATTTACTACAGAAAAGTGTCTGAATTTATCACTACAAGCCAAAAATCCAGATTATTTATTACTTAAAGGAAAATGGTAAAGGGCAGAATTTGAAGTTTTTCTTCATTTAATTTCCCCAATTTGAACAAATCTTGAACACAGAAATACCATCCAGGTGTAATTAATGTAACTTTGTGTCATGTTACATATAGAGTAAAAAAAACTGTAATGATAGAGAATTGAATAGCAAAAAAATTGTATATTTTTATTATTATATTAAAAAAACTTTAAATATGTAAAACTACTTCAAATTAAGTAGGTTAATCTAAACTGCAGCAGTTGTTTGTATTTTTTAATAGTGCTATAACTACAGAAAACCCTTTTTATTTAAATCAAAGCACTTTGTCTTTAAAACTGTATTTTTTTAATGGAGTCCAACTGAATTAAAAACCAAAACGTGTCATAGTGGTAAAATGCTCCTCTGCAACCACAATTAATGTGGTGTTATACATGTTTTTGAAAAAATAGTTAATCCTGGTGAAGAATTAAGGATTTCCTGAACCCCTGCATGCAAACACTCACGTGAGCTCTTGCAGGGTTCGCTTCGAGTTTTGCAGATCGGGCAGGTAGTGTGAGAGCAGCCCCTCAGTGAGCTTGTCCACTGCTTTCTTATCCACAGACATGTTTTCTACATGGGTTGAACTCTCCTGACCCAACAGATCTGTGGAACAGTTCACATTTGTCGAAAGTGAGATGAAAAGTCCCTTCAGTACATTCTTAAACAGCTGCATAACTTCATTCTATCCGTGACCCCCTTAAAATTCAGGACCTGAAAATCTTTGCCTCTGGTGTTTGACTGCTGACATTTGAAATGCAGGGTTGCTGTGTGTCATTTGATGTAAATGCAGTCACATTTTTTAACCATCACTAAGAGTTGACAAATCCAATAAAGTCATTATCAAGATGTCTGACTTATGAAAGGAGGCCTTGAAGCATGCGACCATGAGTGAAAAGAAAAGTCAAATTGATCCCTCCAAAGAGGTCGGCTTAAATTATTTTCCAACAATCCTGAAAGTGTATCTATTAGGAAATGTTATTAGTGACATAAACAAAGGAAACAGAAAATTCAACAATTAAATGTCAACAATAATATTACTTTTACTTAAAACGGGTAACTAACAAGTTATTTTGTATTCAGAGGATTGAAAAACTACTCATGTTGGAGTACAATAAAAACTTAAAATGATGCAAGATATTAGAGCTCAGTGGCCTTGTGGTAGAGTGTCCGCCCTGAGATTGGAAGGTCGTGGGTTCAAATCTTGGCCGAATCATACCATTATTCACTGTACTAACCTGAATCATGCATCTGATTGTTTAAAAAGCAGAAATATCTGGAGTTTATGGCAAAACTTCTTAAAACCAAATTGCATATTTTCTCATCTGAGTCAACTAGGGAGAGTTATTGTTGCCAAAATGCTGAAATAACGTCACTCAGATTCACAGGTTTAAAGTTTGATTCAGGTTAAAGGTCAGCTTTGTTCCATTGACCCATCCCAATTAAAATAGCATTTTTTTCATGTTTTTTTCTGATGATGGAGGACATTTTTCACAGAGAAAATTAAGATCAAAATTGTATTTCTTAACTCAAATTGCAAATCAAAAAGAGATGAAAAAGTGCAGTTTGGAGACATTCATAGTCGCTATGTATAAACTAAAATCAGGAGGCCACAAGCTCTCTGTTTCGCTCCATTCTGATGCAGACAAAAGCAGAATCAGAATTCTTCCCCTACCCCTCCGTTTGTGGGGACAGTTGGAGGGGTAGGGTTGTCCGATATAATTATTAAAGAGCTAACCCTTGCAGTGGAGGGAAGCAGAGCCCTCTGCCGCAAGGTAGTTCAGAGTCGCGCTGAAGGAAAAGCACTTTTCTTCATTTAAATGTAATTCAGGATTTTTTTGTTTTAGCATGGCCTTTCTAAAGTTATAAAACCCATGTTGTTATGTATTTCCGAGTGCCAGCAGTTCTGCGATTATGTAGCGGATCGATGACTACTGATGACGTTATTGAGTGGGAGTAACATCCAAATTTGAAAACACAATTTCTCCATAACTCTGTAAATGTAGGGGATAAGCTGGAGGGGAAGCATTCAGATTTGGCCAAATTTGGCCAAATTGATCTTCATTTTTCTCATCTAAACTGGCTCAAAACTGAACAGCTTGATGGCTCGCCGAATTTGTTGCACCTGTAATGATGTCAAATTCGGAGTGCGAGTGCCTATAAGCTAGCGTAAGAATGAGTAAACAGCTGGATGGCAGCAACGAGCTTACTCCAACACCCACAACTCAGAGGAAAATTTCAAATGAACTACTGCCGCTCTGCAGAAGCTATGTCCGAGATACAGGTTTGTTGATTTTGCCTGAATTAACAGCATAACCATGTTTTTAAAATAGCTCAAATATGATATTTGTTTTACTTTAAAATGAAAAGGTTTCATAAATTAATTAATTTTTATATTTGCATGCATAACTCTTACATTAAAAAAAATTACCGGTAAATGAAATTGCTATCTGTTTTTAAAAAAATAAAAACACACAGATAAATAAAAAAACTATAAATCATAGTTATGATGAAGTAATGTTCCCCTTTTTAAAGTGCTGTTTAAATAAATTAATCAAAATCACTGACGTTATCATAGGTGTTTACACCAGTGTTGATTAAAAGTCATGTGCAGACAGACAGACAGAGGGTTAGGCAGGCAAACACACCTTCCCTGTGTGGCAGTTCATGCTGGGACAAAGACCCTTCATCTTCCATCTCCTCTACCTCCTCAGGCAGCGACTGTCTGGACCCAGCCTGGTTATCTGCAGAAGTACAAGAACACCAGTTGACTCTTATGATGCTATCTGGTGGGAACAGGCAGTCAACTTCCTCGAAATATCACAAAACACTGGCAGCTTAACCCATCAGGAGCCCAGTCTAGCTAGCTTGTTAGTTCATGAGCACAGCTACATCCACCAAACTGCTCCGTCCCTCCGCTCAGCGGACAGCTGACCTATTCAAACACTAAGGCGTCTTCTTTAAACCAAAAGAGAATACTAACTTTAGCGGCGCTTCGTTGAGTTTATGTAGAGAAAGGACAATGGAGAGGTTTCGCAGTCGCAGCTACGCTAGAGCAGACGGCGTCATGTGACCGCTGCGTCATCACGTGAGCATCTGCGGGCGAAACTTGCTTGGGAGCTAAAGCGGCGCCCGGTCTCTGTTGTTTACGCCACTATTACCATGTCCGTTTCTAAAAGGACGGCGGGTGACGTTCTGACCAGCGAGGACTCTTCATTTGGTGAGCCTGTCTCTGATTTGGACTAACTCGGGGTTCGTAGCGGCTGTCTGTCAGCCGTTAACGTTACTGCTAGCCTGTCAGTGCTAGCTGTAGCCGAGACAGTCTCCTGAATACAAAGTTAGTCTCTTCCTGTTGGAATAACTTGTTTAAAGCTGTCTAGAGTTATAAGTTAAATAAAAAAGACGATTTGTTTAGACTCAGCGGGGGCATTCCTCTTTAATTTCACTTTCTGTTTTCAGGAAGGAGTTGAGAAGCGGTTCTCCCATCGCGCCCCCTTCTGCAGAAGATGTGAATCATTACCCCGACGGCCGCTGCTTCAGACGCTGCGTACTCGTGAAGATGTCAGGTGGGAACCTCTTGAGCAAAGTGCGCTCGGCCTTCAGGAGGGAGCGAAGCGACTGGGACCTGAGCGACGCGGCTCCCTTCGACTTCTCCGACGAGCTGGTGGAGGATGAGACCCCCAAATTCAACAAGCTGAAGGTGGTGGTCTCCGGGGAGATGTCGGACTATGCGGCCGGAGCTCCGTCCAACGGAGTGACGGTGAGCACCGTGGTGGCGGACGATGACGACTCCCTGCTGGACTCGTCCTCCAGCTCGGGCTGCCCGGGCTTGAACATGGACCCTTGTGACAACTGCACCAAGAAGAGGGAGAGGATCAAGCACAGGAGGGTGATGAAGAGGCTGATCATCGCTGCTGTGCTCTATTTTTTGTTTATGACTGGTGAAATTATAGGTATGTGACCCTAGAGCTAATTAACAAGTTATTGTGCAAAAATATGTAGTATTTCTCTCAAGAATTCGCTTTAAATGTATAGTTTTTAACCAATAAGTCATCCCTTTTATAAGTTTTAAATTTAAGCATTTAAAAATAATAATAATCAAACACTTGTGGACTTATTGCAATAGAATGTCCTCATTCTGTTCAAATATATTTATGACAGCTGGTTAAACAGTGACCTGTAGCTCCTGAAAGATTTCCTGAATTATCAATTCAGTAGTTTACAAATTTTTTTGTCTGTTTAAATAAGAAATGCATGATCAGATCTGTTTGTTTCAACAAGGCTATTGTCTTGTAAAAATTACATAAACTATGAGGTAGAAGAACTGACTTGGTCAGCGTTCTTTAAACAACGACGGCCTTCTCCAAAGCCATCAAACATTAACCATAATGTAGTAAAACTGTCTGTTAAATTGCATCCCCATGTCATTCATCAGAATGATTCATTCTGCTTTAAAAAAATAGTTTTCACTGTTTTATCAAAGTTGCTGTAAATATTCCAACGCATCTCATATTATTTTAAGTTTGTAGGGGAGTTTCTTTTTAATGTGAAACCACTCCAAAAGAGCGTCATGGCGGGATCACATTCGTTGCAACTTCTTGACATTAAAAATGCATGCTTAACAGTGGAACACGTAAGCCCTCGTTACTGTCTACACTGCAGGATTTGGAACATCCTCATTGGCTATTTGTGGCGTCACGGGAGGATTCAAAGGTCTTGTGTTTTCATGAGTTAACATCCACCGAAGGCTAGTGGAAGCTGTAGGAAGTTGGGACTCACTTGTTGTGATCACAAAAGCTTCAGGGACTTCTCCATGTCGCACACACCCAAGACAAACACACACTTCTGCATGCTGCTGGTTTATAGGAAAGCAAACTGTTTATATAGTTCCTAGTCAGTGTGGTTTACCAAAAAACAAATCTTTAGAGCAAAGTTTGCAAGTGTTGCATATATGTAAAGCAATTTCCGTTCAATGTAAGCATAAGTCTTTATGTCTTTTGTCCACAAAAACCTGTTTTGCATCCATTCACGTGCCAAACAAGGAATTATGTTTAACTAGTTTTTATCAAATACATTTCTTACACAAATGTTAATATTTGCACACAAAAAAATCTTCCTAAAAGTGTGAGACTTTCAGGTTTTTGTTATTAATTTATTTGGTAAATTTGATACTAAAGTTATGTATTTAGAAAAAAATATTATGTTTATTTTTATTTTAAATAATTTTGTCCTCAGTTTATGAAATAACATTTTATCAAAATCAAAGGAAATTAACACTTTAGATTTGTAAACATGCTACTAAAAACTCCAGCCAGATTCTTTATTTAAATACTCTTACAAGCTAAATTATGTTGGTGATTAAAATGAATATTTTTGTACTTTTTTAATGTAAGATTTTGTATTTTCTTACAGGTGGATATGTGTCGAACAGTTTAGCCATAATGACTGATGCAGTGCATATGCTAGCAGACGTGGTGGGGATCTTATTCTCTCTCCTGGCCCTCTGGCTCTCCACTAAACCCCCCACCAAAAGATTCACATTCGGTCTGCACCGACTAGGTGAGTTTTAGAAGAAATTCATTTATTTCACTGAGTTAGAATGTGTCTCCGTGTCTTTTTATACGGAGATTGTCTGGAAATTTCCTCAGCAAAAACAACATATGGCTGTTTTCTTGAGGAATTATCTATCATTTAATAGGAAATAGGTTCAAATTATAAAAGGCAACAATTGTGTTGGATTTCTGAACACACAAATTCTGCAAAAAGTTGTTATCACTTGCAAAAAAAAAACATTTTCAACTCAGTCAAAAAAAACCACATGAGTGTTTTTTTTAACAGCAAGCTAATCGATAAACCTTTACTCTGATTTCTCCACATTTTGTAAAATTCCCTTAGAAAATGATAAAAAGATGCAAACAACAAAAACTTTAAAGGAAAATTACAAATGAAATGAACCCCCTTAGACTCTTTGGAGTACGAGTCACAGCCAGGAAAATATAGTATTCCTGTGAGCTATAACATAGTATGGGTGTCACTGTATACAGAGCTCCCCTAAACTAATGTGCTGAAAACATCTATTTTATTTTTATTAATTCAGATCAGATATGAACTCTAAATAGAAAAGTGGCTGTTTAGCGTTTTTTAAGTTTAGGATGTTTTTGTCCACACTTGTGGTTATTCCCTTATGTATTGGGACCCTTTAAGGCTCTGTCAGCAACTTTTGCTTTGTTTTGTTTTTTGCTTTCACAATGCACTTTTGAAAGTGGATCGAGTTCCTCAGCTTCTAGTTCAGGGAGGGAAGTGTTGCCTGAAACCGTTACAAAAAGAAAACAAGCGTGTGAAAAAAAAAGCTCAGCTTGTGCCTTATGTTATTTAGTATTTATATGTCTTTATATCAGTGGCGGGCCGTGCATTTCACACCTAGGCCTTCAGTAGTGCTCCATCCGAATCAACCCAACCCTCATTAACTATTTTATGGCAATAAAACTTCTAGTGCAGGTACAACTGCCACACACACACCAAAAGCATCAACAATAACCTGATAAAATTTCAATATTATGTAGGGAGATAGCAAAATTTTACTCACCAAAAATCCAGATTATTTAAACACAAAATCCATCCTTTCTTTCCTCAAGAAGATTTCAATCACTCTGTCATGCAGAATCCGTGCGTTTCGCAGATGGAAAGTGTTCCGTGGCTGTGATAAGCTGGAAAAGGCTGCATGCGGGAAATGTTCTGGTATTCCTGAAGCCTCTTGTGGTCCAGGAGGGAGACAAACATCAGTTTTTGTGATCGATCAAGGTCTGTGTCTGGAAAATAATATTTGCGCGAGGATTTTGCGCTGCACGCGCCCGCGGTGCGTTCAGGAGCCTCGTAGATTTCAGCTTCACTCCCGCTCAATGGAGTCACGGAACTCCTTTACCCGTGCCAGACAAAACTGTGCCACAACTTTACCCAGACATTCATTTTCCACCAAAAATCAGACGATGAGACGCTTTCCACTGGTAACATCTTCAAACCTGACACGCCGCTCCTCGGCACCTGTGTCCGTCAGCAGAACCAGAGCGAGCTGCGAGCTGTCCAATCAAAGCTCGTGAAAATCCTGACGTTTCCGTGGGCCTTCTAGCTGGCCTAGCACGTGGTCTCCTCCAGATCTGATTGGTTGAAGCAACAGTTTGGTCGACAATTATTGTATGCTACAGGGCCCGCAGAACTGATTGTGAAGGCCTCCGGGCAGATTTCTTTGACCCTAGCAACAAATGGTGCTGCAATGTGATTGGTTAATGCTTAAATAGGAAAATACACGTCTGGAAGCAGCGCAACCAGGGAGACAGCAATGAAAGGACGAAGACAGAGCATTTGGAATTATAGAATACGTATTCACGGAAATAAATAATAATTAATATCAGTCTGTGATTCAGATATTTTTAGGCCAGCAGAGAAGGCCTTGCAGGCCCTGACGGCCCGCCACTGCTTTATATTGACGAGCACCTAATTCTGTCTCAGCTGACGAGACATTTTGAGACCATTTTGGTCTGAAGTTGCACTAGCTGAATCCCATCAGACTTTACCTGCTAATATACATCGAGCCACCTTTTTTAAGGTACAGGGTACCAAACAGGGTTCACCTGTTTGGTCTTCCTTTAATTTTCTCACGACATCCAAACAGACCATACTAAGCAGGAAAACAAACCCTGTCCAGACCAAACAATTGTGATGTGGATACATATGAAGCTCATGAGTTTGTTTACTTTAAGTCACAGGATTCTGTTCTTCAGGACTAATCTAGAAGACTTTTTGCTCCTCATGTGACTAATAGTTACAGGTTCACTCATTTCAATCAAAACAAAGATGAAGAAGAAAAATTATGACTGGACTAGACTTAAAGAAGCAGGTCAGCTTGTGTCCGTCTTTGTGGATGGATCCATAAAAGCTGTTTCTAATGCCACAAATAAATAGAAATACTTTCCTGAGCGGTGGAAGTCACAAAGAAAAAAAAAAGCTTTACTGTATGGTGTTTGGTGAAGGTTTTGCTAACAAAACAGTCCTTTGTGGTTGCAGAGGTGGTGTCAGCCGTCCTCAGTGTGGTGCTTATCTACATCCTGACTGGTGTTTTGGTTTACGAGGCCGTTCAGAGGACGGTTCACCAAGACTTCAACATCGATGGAGATATCATGCTCATCACCGCTGCAGTGGGAGTCGCTGTTAATCTCATGTATGTAAAACCTGCAGAAAAAAGTCTTTAAAAACATGCAAAGTGTCTGCAACAAAATCAACGTTTCATTTCGAACAATTTAACATTCAAACTCCTGATAAATCATTGAACAATCTTTGATTTTAGTTCATGTGATTCAGATTTAGAACAATCTTTGATTCAAGTTGAAATGTAAAGATTGACTATGTTCTCTTGGTTTCTAGAATGGGCTTTTTGTTAAACCAAGGTGGCCACCTGCACTCACACAGTCATGGTCACGGCCACTCACACAGTCCAGCAGTAGCCACAGGTTCACACCCAGCCGGGTCTGGTCAGCCTCATGGGAGCCTCGCTGTCAGAGCGGCCTTCATCCACGCTTTGGGAGACCTCCTGCAGAGCGTCGGGGTTCTTATAGCTGCTTATGTAGTCCGGTTCAAGGTACTCTCACAGAACCTTCAACAAAGAACTTTGTTTAGAGCATGCTTCATGTTTTGTTATATTTAAGCATTTGGGTTAACAACCTCTTTTAATTCTTTACTTTTACAGCCAGAGTTTAAGTTGGCAGACCCCATCTGTACCTACATCTTCTCAGTCCTGGTTCTTTTCACCACAGTCCGCATCATTCGAGACACAATAGTCATTGTGCTGGAAGGTGAGTCTTTGCTCTCTTTTTAAATCTTTGTTCACGGTGGGAGATCCATAACAGTAATGTTTCTGTGATGAACTGTCAGGTGTGCCCAGACACCTTGACACTCAGCGAATCAGAGAAGACCTCCTGAAGCTGGAGGATGTCCAATCCATCGATGAGCTGAATGTGTGGGCCCTGACGGCTGACAAGACGGCTGCGATAGTCCATCTACAGCTCAGTGAGTAGCTTCTATCCAAAGAAACTTGCAGGGTTTCTACTAGTGAGGTTTACAGTCAACCTCAGGAGTTGAACCAACCATTACTTTACTTTTAGTTTTTTGTGCACGCAAAAACTCCTCTTGTACTTTCTAAAATATATATTTTTTACAAGTATTCAGAGCTGGATTTTTAGTTTACTGTGACCGTGTGAACACAAGAGGGAGCTGTTCAGGAATGCCAACAGAACAGATGAACTTTTTTCCAGGTCTGCAGAAAGTTGAGTGAGTTATTGTATAAAACTGTCTGTCTTTGCTTGAAAGATGGACTAAAACAATACCAGTTATTACACAACCACAATGAACAAAAAGTATTTTTAATTAAAAATAACTATTACGGGAGAAAATATGCAAATGTCCTGAAGTAAAAAAGTATTTTCCTTTACAATGTGAAGTTAATAATCAACTTGGGTTCTTTGCACAAAAGGGGTCAGTTTCACCAGTCAGTACTAGAGTTTTATACCAATTTAAAGTTCCTATAATTCTCCATGTATGATCAATTTGTTCTTTTTAGTAATGAGGGATTTTAGGAGCATTTGTGAAATATTTAAAATAATTTAACAGTAAAATAAAAATATTAAAATTAAAAAAAATATTTTATTAAAATAAAAATATTTTAATCAACGTTTTCTTAAATTGCTTCTTCACTTTTTGACTGTTGTGTATAAATCTACGTTAAACTTTATTGTAAAACAAAGAACAAGCAAGGTGTTACATTACAGCTGATCAACTCGTATTGAACACTTTCCAAAATTAAGACCTAAAAAAGAGTTATAAGGATTTATTATGAAGTTTTGATGTAGTCTATGTTGTTTTGGCAACTTGATGCTTTTGCTCTTCTGAACTCCTCAACAGTTTTCAAACTGTGTGTGTTTGTGTCTACAGCACCCTCTAGCGGTCACAATTGGGAGGACGTTCAGGCGAAGGCCCGTCACCTCCTGCTTCACACCTACGGTCTCAGCAGGTGCACAGTGCAGGTCCAGACACACAGAGAGAGGATGGTACGCAGCTGCGCCAACTGCATGCAGCCCAGCGCCTGAGGAGAGATCCATGCTCACACTGACGTCAGCAGTTCGTCCCGTGGAGGCTGGCGGGAAGCACAATGCACAAGAGAACCTGCAGGCCGGTTTTTGTAGAGTCAAGAACCACAATAAACTGAATAGATTGTATCATATGGCAGAAGAACATATTTAACCGAGGAGTGACCACAGCCTGCACAGACAGTATGCCCTCATTATGCTTGCAAAACTCTTCTGTAAGACAAGTTCTTATACTGATTAAAATGGGAAAATAATTTTGTCCTTAATTCACCATTAATGCCTATTAAACTTTTTTATTTCTTTCCATTAATTTCAGACAATTTTCAGTGTTGAATTGTACATTTTACTTTGTCATCAGGTGTTGCTGAATAACATGTTTGTTCCTTATTTACATGGGAAAATGAAACGATGCCTCTCGGGATTTATTATGTTGTGGTTGTCACTGTTTGAGAGCTGATGTTAAGAATGCTTGAAGTGAATACTCATGAGCACAGGGAGGCATTGCACTTCATCAAACACCATTTCTGTTCCTCAACCAAAGCCTGCCACCATGTAAGCTCTTGTGTTTGTTTCTCAGAAAAAGCTGGTTTCAATAAGCTTCTGTTTTTAAACATTTATTTTTGAATTGCTTCCATTCTAACCTAATTCTGACAAACAGGTAACTGACGGTTACTGACAATCAAACCTATGGATTTTGAGTGTGTGGAGTACAGCTTTTTCTAATTACTTTTCATTTCAGAGTTTTGACATTTCATTTGAGACGTGCTGAAACTTGTCAATTTCAGTGTTAAGAAACTAAGAGAATGATGTGTTGTCATCGGCAGCAGCATAGTTGTGTAAAGTACTTAATGTTAGAGATCAGAACACCCTCATTTAGCATTTATGTATTACCAAAACAGATTTATTTTTGCAAATTAAAATTGCTTGGACTTGTAAGTTTTTGTAATACTTCAGAAGTCTCTAAGGCAAAATTAATTGCCTTTGAGCCAGCTATTTATGACAGAGCTGATGCAGTCCATGGGAATGCTGAATATTATTTTTATTTGTATATTTAAAAAAAATCACCTTTTTGTTGAGGCTGCTGCACAAAAGGTTTGTGTTCTTGTCTCACTGCTTCTCATCTTTGTTCAGCAGATATGATCATTTTATTCTTATTCAGTTTGCTTAAAATGACTGCAAAACACTAAGAATTTGACTGAAGTTCAAGGAAAAATCAGTCATTCTAAAGTAAATGGTGAAAAAAGACTACCATACTCACGAACAGAATCACACAAAAATTGCCTTCAAATTTCCAGATGTTAACATTTTTAGTTACTTTATAAAATCCAATATCATTTGCCTTTAATTATGTACAGCATAGAATACAGACACCGATATTAGATTTGTGCTCCTTTCCAACAATATATCCAACATTTCGGCTGTCATCATTGAAGGCATGACACCAAGTTTTTCCATATTTTGAGGTTAGCATTAAATTCTCACAACATTCCTCTGGCCCAATACTGCTTCTTTATTATCTGTAAACAGCAAGTTTGCTGTCTAGGAATTGTCTTTTTGTCTTC
>NC_050514.1:10312886-10377897 GCF_002922805.2 Oryzias melastigma
AGCATTAAATTCTCACAACATTCCTCTGGCCCAATACTGCTTCTTTATTATCTGTAAACAGCAAGTTTGCTGTCTAGAAATTGTCTTTTTGTCTTCCATGTTCAGATGTCGGCTGTTTTTCTTCTTTTCTCAGATAGTTCCTGGTATAAGCCTAAAGTTTATAGATGTTTTGACCTTCCTCAGAAGGTTTACCCCAGCGGTCTGCAGCCTACGGCTCTTTTACCCCTCCTTTGTGGCTCTCTGGTTAAAGGAAAATAAAACGTTTTTCATCTTCAGAAGTAACTTTAAAGCAAAAAGTAAGTAAGTTAGAACGTGGTAACAAAAATAAAAATAAATGAAGATATCGCTCAATGAGGCATCTGACTACAGTACCCATAATGCTCCAACAATCCACTGAGCAGCTACTTTGTAGTTTAACAAAGTCGCACTAAAATATTTTGACAGATTTTTGTGCATTTAGTTGCACAAAAAATCAATTGAAGGTCAGCAAGCACAATCAGAATTCAAACCTACAGAAGATCACAATTCAGATTTTCCATTTCTGAACAAATTCAAGATTTTTAAGGGAGTTTTATAGTTCAAGAAAAATGGTAAGAGTCACTTAGTGACCCCTGATTTAATCTTAGTTTGTCAGATTTTCACATTTCTGGCTGAGATTCACCACAAATGGTAAACTGCTTTTTTTTCTTTCTTTTTTTTTTTTTTTTAGTCATTGCTGAAATTACACTGTACTACATTTGCAGCGAGATGATCAGATATGGTACAGACTGGGTGTCTTATTTTGAAAGGAAGTCATGGGAACCTATGTTAAAAGTTATTTGATATTATTCGAAAAAATGAGCTATTTTTTCTATATGTTTATGTTTTTTGTGCAAAGAAAACAGTACTTGTTTTTTCTTAACACAATAGTGACTGTATGATACAGGTGCTCTATTTTCTAAAGTGAGACTTTGTGGCTCCTTGCTCGGTTAAATTGACCCAAATGGCTCTTTACATGTTGAAGGTAAGGTAAACCCCTGGTTTAGAGGTTGAACAATGATAAAAATGTTTAAACAGGTAAAGCAGGGGAGGTGTCCATAATTTTTATTTTAAATTTACTTGAGTAAAATAGAGGATTCTAGCATGTTACTTTGGGGAATAGAAGTGTCACTTTCCAATCTGTGTGTTTTGTTTTGTCAATACAGTCTTTATTTTTCCAATCAGGCAGATTCTTTTATTTTGAATTTTTTTTTTGTTTGAATGAGTGAGTCAAACATGACTTAATGCCTCTGTGTACTTTCTCTTCACTAGGTGGTGCACTTGTGTTACAAACAAATCATTTTTGTTTTCAGGCTCTGTGTAGCTGAAAAAAAGATTTAAGACTGACTGATGTGTTTGTGAATAAAAACCTTTTCTTTAACCTTATACTCTCTTATGGGGTCCAGATGACCCCACTATTAATGTGAACGTGCCCAGAATAGCACAAGAGTTACAACAAAAAGTTGAGGATTTTTTTTAAATGGTTTGAAAGAGAAGTGAAATTAAAACATCTTTCTGTTTGCTGTCACAAACCAGGGTTAATATGTATATGGCCCATGAGTTTACAGGCCCATGAGTTTACAGTTCATAACACCTGTGATGTTGGACGATCAGTTTCCAGGCAACCGTATCATAAAGCTGCTGTATTGCATGTTTACAGTCCTCATCATGGTGATTTGGAGGAAAATGCAATTTGTAAAATAAGGTGAAGTTTTTACAAACGTAGGATGATGATATACTTTTTTTTCTTCTCATGTCTTGTGTAAGCACAACTGCACCTGGATAACTGGCAGGCAATACGTTCTGCAATGTCATGATGTGTGTGCAGAACAGTCACGTAGACGGATTCCGGTGCACATGCTCAGTACGTCCTTCCTCTTGATTGTCTCCTGAAATAACCTTTCAGAATGCAGCCTGTTAGGTGAAGTTTAGCTGCTGCAACACCCTCTTCTGTGCTGTGTCGTGTTGCTGCTGTAAGTACAGTAGTGCCTGCAGACAGGCCCGTGCACGTCCAAAGTACACCTTGTTGATGCTCTAAAGAAGCTATAGAATGCAACCGATGGGTTTCCGGTTGATTTTTGAGTGAAAAAGGTGTTTTTGAAATGTAACACTGACTATCTGACTTGTGTACACGACCACACGCGTAAGTGAAACCAAAAGAGCAGGAAATACAAACCCTCTTTGTTTCTTTGTGTTCATTAAGTCGTAAAAGTCTCAATACAGGACGAAGGAAGGCTGACCTGATAGAACACAAGCAGATTTGACCAAAAAAAAAAAAAAACCTTTTCTGTTCATACTTTTCAGGGATGGGCTTTAAGAGGATTGACTACCCACTGAGCCGTAAACTAAGCAGATTAAGTCATATGCTTTATTATTTTATGTCTGGTCAAAGTGACAACAGAAGTCTTTAGTCGGAAAACCATATTTGAACTGAGAGATAAACCAGGAAGTATGTAACCTAAAAAGAATGCTCAAAAAAGTGTTAATTTAACAAAAAAAAAATCCCATCTGTAACCACTGCAGCGTGATGAAACATAAAGCGGTAAAAATTATGTAAAAGTGCCACAATAAGATTTAAACTCTTTAACTAGCCAACCAAGACAAAAATCAATAAAAAAAAAATCTGATTATTGCTTTGGGGAGTAATACACGGATCAATATTTGCAAATGTACTCTACGGTTTGGTTGAGTAGGCACTTAAACGGTTAACTTCAAGTATTTGTGCAATAATGGTTTAAAAAACATTTGTTCCTCTTTCTATAGTAAGAAGTTTTACTTTTTTACTGTGATTTTTAAAATGAAAGTATAAAATGTAAACAATATATTTATGAAATCCAAACTTTTATTGTTTTTTACTTTTCTCAATAGCTAGACACAAATACATCACTACAGTTTTTTGTAAACTATGTTAGGGAAAATTATAAACTCAAAAACAAATAAAAAAAAACTTAGTGTTAAAATAAATTAAAGTGAAGGAATACATTTTTTTTAAATTAATTAATACCCTTTTTTGTTTTAAATTCTCTGAGTTGTAGGCCTTTTAGTGGATAGAATTGAATTTAGATGCACAAAAAGCACTTTAAACACATGAAACTAGAAAGACCACGCATTGACTGAGTGCAAACGTACTGAAAAACAAGCACGGTTTTTCAATAAAAGGCTCGTAGATGTGGACCGCCTGTGGCGCTTTTTTATGATCAGAGTTTTATGTGCTTTCTGAGGCCGCCTCTGCTTTTCACTCTTCTCTCTGTCCCACACAATTAAGGGATTTTAACATGTTTTTTGTCCTAATTTTAGATAATTTTACTATTACTGAATTTTGGCTTGGACTTCAGTCACATGTTCTTTATTTGGATTTGAAATTCTTCTGATAGAGAGTTATCAGATTTGGAAGCATTATTTTTGTTTTTTGGAAACCGATCCACATGTCTTTCTGTTGCAAGGAAAAGAATAAAGAGGACTTTTGTAGTGGCGCTCTTTCAGTTCGGTCGCCGTCTTTATCTCTTCAGCTTATACTATCGTTTTTTTAACTGGGTCATTAGTGGATAAAGTAAATATAGAAATATTTTTAGCTATTTCTGCATGAACTCAGGCAGGACAGGAGTAGAGATCTTCAAAAAACAAAATGTTGTGTCAAGACAAAGACAACACATTAGAGATCCATGCCAATGAAAATCAAGTTTTGTATTTGTTTAATGATCCTGTTGCATTTTTTGTGACATATATATAGGGTAAACTCATTTTAAGGAGTAATTACTTATTTTATTTCAGTTACTGGATCAAATTGTAATCAAATTTCTTTATTCGCTAATTTAAAAAGTAATTAACTATCCGTTACTTTACTTTTTTCCACTCACATACATACAGTATTCTCAAAGGAATAAAGCTAGCACAAACCAAAGCCACAGGGCTTTGTCTCTGCTTTTTGCAGAAGATGTTGGCTTTATGGAGTCGGGACATCCAGTGTGTGTTGGGGCAGCTGGTTGTGAAGCGGCTGGGATTAGGGTCAGCACCAAGTCTGAGGCCATGGTCCTCAACCAGACACAGGCAGCACTGTGTCTTCTTCATGGGTGAAGGAAGACCAGAGCATGAGATCATTAGGTGGACAGGCAACAGGAGATAGTGTGCGTCGTCCATTGTCATGCGGACAATTTTAGATCCATGACTGATTGAAAGAACGCCGAAATTAGTCTACTCCTCAGGGCGGCTGGGCGCTCCCTTTTACTGTAAATAGAGTGAGGAGCTGAGTCACCTGGAGGACGCTCCTCCACATCAAGACAAGCCATCTGGATGCTCCTGGACGCTTCCCTGTGACGGTGTCCCGGACATGTCCCATTAGGAGGAGATGCCAGGGAAGACCCAGGACACGCTGGGGAGACTTCATCTCCTGGCTGGCTTAGGAGGGCCCTGGGATTCCCTCAGAGAAGTTAAAGGAAGTGGACGGGGAGAAGAGCGCTCAGACATGTTTGCCCATAAGTCCTGAATATGAGAGGAAAATGGAAGGATGACCCTACCCAAGATTCTAAACAAAAGAACAAGAATAACAAGTTTTAAAAAAGCTGACTTATGAAGGACTTTGGCTGTCTTTAGTTAAAAGTGGATTATTTCATAGGGACGATGTCCAAAAAACATTAAAGATGCATCACACCGACGCTGGTGTCCATCTGTAGTCCCCAAACAAGTGAAAATCAATATAACACAAGCTTCAATATAAACGCAAATAGTCCTTCAAATACACACGGGCACATTAAACTTTTCCACAAACTACTGATTACATAATAAAATTATACAATAAAATCTAACTAAAACCATATCACTGCTTATAGACCAAACAATAAGTGCACACTCTCACATTTAACATTGTGATTACTGGTTACACAGCAAATGTATGTGTTCCAGACCAAAACGCTGAAAACTTCTTGGAGTAAAATACCTCCAGGTTTGAGGGACACAGTTTTCTAGATAGAAAATAAAATAATTTTACTTTCTATTGAAAAAGTTCTGTCAAGATCCTGTTTGATAAAAAACTGACATGTTTTTCTCTCTAAAAGGAAGAAAAGGGAAATGAGTTCATATGTGCTGCTGATTTCTGTTGCTGTGTTTTAGACATTTATGACATGAAAATATGAAATATTCTTCATTAATGTTTGAGCTGCCTGTCAGATTTTTAACTATGTTCTTATGATCTGGTCTAGTTATTTTCCAGCTCCACCTGTTTCATTTACTGTGGATGACCTGGATCAAGTGTGAACAATTAGGACATTGTCTGTTGGTGGTGTAGATTAGAAAATATAGCAGAGCTTAGATTTCTTGGGGTAATGTTGGATCATTTTGGATAAAAATCTGCCTTGGAAACCTCATATGTATATATATATATGTTTTTATTACTTTAACCTTTATCTAACCAGGTAAGCTATTAAGAACATTTTTTATTTACACTACGGCTTTGGAAGTAAAGAAATGCAAAGGCAGATAAAAGCACATCAGAATATGTATAACATTTTACATCAAGAAAACTAATCAGTCAGATATGTATGATTTATATAAATATATAAGAATAAAGTTGCAAATTGTTATTTAAAAAGTCAAATAAAAAAATAATTTATTTATTACGAAAAGACAACATTTTGCAAGAAAATTCAATATTTAGGATTATTAAAAAGCTGTAGTTTTACAAGGAAAACAGCATGCGGTTTTGAAAATAATGTTGTCAATTTCATTTAAAAAATTGTACATTTACCAAAAAAATTGAGCAAATTCATCAAGATTATTTAGTTCATACGATTTTTCTTAATCTGCGTAAATTAAGGAATTAATGTTCTGCTTTGTTTTGTTTAAACATTGTAAAGATGATTTTCAAATTATTGAAAAAAACATTTTTTTCTGTGTAAAATTACAACCTTTAAGTGCATAACTTTAATCTCCTAAAACATTTCATAATTGTAAAACTTTATAGTCACATAATTTTGACTTTTTTCTCATTAAGTTACAACTTTATTCACATATATTTGTGTATTTTTCATTTTTTATGGTGGTCCTAAAAGCCCGTCGTAAATGTGGGTGTTGGTAATGTTCACATGACTAAATACGTTCAAATTTGTTTGTAATATATTTTGAATAAACACCCTTTTTTATATCTAATTGACATTTCTTGAGACAGTCCACCATTGGCTATTCATGACCTAATAAGTAAAGAGGAAACAAAGAAACATAGACCGTGGAGCAAAAGGAAAGATGAAGTAATAAACGCAAAGTACTTTTATCACAACTCCCAAATTGCATCTGTCGATGTGTACATCTTTTAAAACAATTCAAGTTTGAATTCCAAAGTTTGACGCCAACAAAAGCAAACTATTTTGGTTTAAATAAGTTTGAGCGACTGGATACTAAAATTACGTCTCCTACTACTTCAAAACTGAAAGTAAAAACCTTTTGTAAACTCTCAGGCATCAACCTTTTATTCATTTTAAACGAACTTAACATGGTTTGTTGTTCTTTTAAATCTTCAATTTTTTAAAAACAGGATTCAATACAATTTTACTTTAGATATATCCAACTTTATTTATTATTTGAATAATTAATTTCTGCAATAAACACAATGGCCTTTTATTAGTTTTATATGTATTACCTCACTTATTATACGCAATAAGTGAACAATACAACATTCTTGCTTTTTTACCAGATAAAAAATACATTATTCAAAATTGACATATTTTTGGACACTTTAGTTTTAATATATGATGTATATATATCTTTTTTTCTCTTCTATGGTGGCCCTAATACTCCGTCGTTCAAATCAGATTGCTATCAAGGTCCTACTATGAGTTATACTAGAACACAAAGTCAGTTTTTTGCCCACATAAAGAAAAAATGTACTCACAAATTTCAGATGAGGTCTTTAGACTGTAAACATTTTCAAATAAAAATTTTGCAGGTTTCAACTTTGCAAAAAGAAAAAGAACTAGTTAAAGTCTCTAGTTAAATTCAATCAGCTTATGGTTAAATAACAAAAAGAAAAAGTGCTTGGAACAATCGTTTATTGACACTGTACAGGTACACATACTCAAATAGAACATTAACAGACAGTAAGTACAGCTGAACATTTGTGCGACAAGCTCATTGCAACAATCATAGCTGATTTCAGTGAAAACATTCCTATAGCTACCGTTTACCGATGATCACACGTGTGTCACAGATCTTTGGTTGACGTGGATGGAAGTCTCTTCTTTGCGGCTAAGGAGCAGGGTGAAACCCCACCAGTTAAGCAGAAGCATTTCCGCACACTGACCGTGAAAACATCCTAGTTTGTGCAGAAAGGATTCTGTTAGACTGATGAGGGGGCCATGAAGTCGGATTCTGGATCTTTAGACCTATAGCATTTTAATTGGAATTTTTTGTTTTTTTTACTTGGTTAGGGACCTCACAATCTCCAGCTCCTTCACAGGTTTCCACTCCTGATTGATGGTGATAAGCTGCAGAAATATACAAAAAGTGAAAAAATGAGGATTTGAAGGATCTAAGAACAAAAAATGTTTCATTATGAGTGAGAAACTGCAAGGATAAATATAAAACAGAATTTCCTTGGAATCTAGAGCGGCTGGGACTAACGATAAGGTGTCCACGAATGACTCAGCAAATTGCAGCAGCTATCAGAGAGCCTTCATGACTTTGAGAGCAAACAATCAACTTCAATAAAATGTCCAACGGCAACAGTAAATGTAAGCGATTACCTTTTGGGGTTTGGATGGGTCCAGCCTTTCCCATGGTTCAGGGTTGGATGACTTGTTTAGACTGAGAAGTGCAACAAATATTTTTATTTTAACAATGTTGAGTTTTTATAATTTTCAAATAATGCTCAAAATAAAAAAAAAACTAAAAAAAAAACTCACATAACGTCCGATTTGGTAAACAAAAAGTAGAGAGAAGCAGTTGTAGCACCTGCTGCAGCAAAAGCCATAAATCCTACAAGAGGGATCAGCTGGAAAACACACAACACTTTTTAATAATTAATTCAATTATAACAAAACTTACACAAAAAAAAAATAATAATGTTAATTCCCTTAAAGCAAAATAAGATTTTTTTAAAATAGCTTACCTCCTTCCTCTTCTTCAACATCTGGAAAAAGCCAGACATCTTTGCAGAGTTTCCAAACACCTGTAGATTTTTTAGAATTTTTTTTTTTTTTTTTTTTTACCTAAGAAGTAACAAAATCCACCATGTGAAAAAGTTTGAAATGCCAGGTGATGAAGCGAGCAACAGATCTCACCTGAGGATGAGAGGGAGATCGTGTATTTGACCGTCAGAGAGTGGGCGGGGCTAATGAAGGGCGGAGGAGAGGCTGTACGGAGTGACAGTCACGTAGGCTCGCAGCTTCCTGCACAACAATGCATCACTGAAGGCCCAAACATCCACTCTAAAGTCAAGAACAATGTGAGAGCGCAGCGCCATCTCGTGGCCGCTTGTAAATGCACAGAAAAATTAGACCAAATAAAAAGCTGTTTGACTCCACTTTGAAATTAAAGCACACTAAACATGCTTGTTTTTTTTTGGCAATTTAATTGCAGTGATAGCAAATATCTTGATTCAATACGAAAGTGAGACATTAACAGTTTTTGCTTCTCCATCCATGAGGTTGTGAGTTGAGGTTGTGGTGTCTTTGCACACGCTTTGCTCACGTAGGCCTGTGCTGTTTAAATGTCAGATGTCCTTCAACATTTTCCACTGCAGACAAAAAACATTTAAGTCTTTAGAAAAATATGACACTTTTTTTGGTATTAACAACACATAATCACAAAGAGGAAAAAAAAGTCATTTTTTTCTAAATATGAAATAGTTTGTCACATGACTTCCTTTCAAAATAAAAGACACCGTGGACCACAATAGATCCCCTGAATGTAGAAATGTAGTAGTAGATAGTGCAAACATGTGTCTGTATGAGTCTTGTTGCTATTTTTGGTATTATTATTACTATAACAATACCAATACTATCACTAATATATTTGCTATATTGCATGTACTTAGCTATGAATGTGTTTGAAACATATTTGAATAAATAATTAACGGTTTCCTTGATTAAAATAAATAACGAAACAAAATGTACACAGTTTATTTTACAGGTTGTGGTCTCGCATCAGATTCATGCATAGCTTCGTTTTTTGTGTGTGTAACAAGCGAATCCCACGTAATTCTTAAAGATTTGTGCATGTAATTAGTTTCAAGCTGTTGTCATTTTAATTTGTGCTTGTGTAAATTATATTTTGTATTTTTTAAATTTTTTAAATTTTTGTACTTATGCAGAAAATGTATTGTATTAGGTACAAATCTTGAGTTATGCATGCACAAATCAAATCAAGAATACACACAGAAATCCAAAATTATGCACAGATCAAGAATTACGCATGCACATATCAAGAATATGCCTGCACAAATCCTAAATTACACACAAATCAAAGTTAAGCACAAATCAAGAATTACATACGCACAAATCAAGACTAAATGCGCACAAATTAAGAATATGTGAGCACAAATCAGAGTTACGCACATATCAAGAATGCACATGCACAAATCCAAAGTCATGCACAAATCAAGGTGAGTCTATTTTCTCTTCCTAATTTTCTGGGACCAAAAACTTTATTTTCTTTGGTACACAGCAGCAAAAACTAGTTTAAGGGTTTTAGTACGACTTTGGTAAACTACAAAGCTGCACTTCTTGATGGATTGTTGGGGAACTATGGGTACTGTAGTCAAGAATCTTTTGAACTGTGCTTCAACATTTAGCAAGAGTGAATAAAGTTCAACTTATCTGTCTAGTTTTGCTATAATGCTCCCAGTAGCCCCCCAAAAATGCTAATTTTTAAAATCAGCTTATTTTTTTTGTTCAACCAGAAAGTCACAAGGGTGGGGTCAAAGAGCAGTTGTGTCTCCGGAGCTTCAGGTTGCAGACCTCTGCTTCATAGGAAAGGTGATCTCTTAAATTAATTACTATTTTGTTTGTTTCTGTGAATTTTATTATTAAGTTTTTATCTTATTACTTTACTGCATCTGTGAGGAATGGGCTGTTTTATGTACAGGAGCTGTCTCAGGTACATAAAATGTACTATAGAGATCAAATTAATTTGAATGTGATCTGTTTTTTCTCTGATGCTGTGAAAGTTGCTCTCACAGTGAACATCTTCTGTGTCGCTTGCTTTGGAGTCCAACGCCTTCTCTGCTACATTATTGCAGAAATTACCTTTTGGGGTTTCAGTCAGACGAGTTTGTTGTGATCCTTAAACCAGGAGCTGGAGGTTTTGGCAGTTTTGGCACCTGGTAAATGACACCACCTGGGTGTAGTTGGACCAACAGATGACAAGGAAAACTGTTGGTTAAAAAGTGTCTTGATATTGAGAACACTCAAACCAGGAGTTGTCTTTGACACTGACAGCGATGCACGTACTCTGAATCTCCCCCAAACTCTTAAAATGGCCTTCCTATCTATCTGTGCAGTAACAGAATAAAAAAAACACACAGACACAATAAACTGAGTTTTACTATGTTTATTTGAAAACCATAAATGATGAGGCTAATGTTATCTGGGGGTTTTAAGATAAGCTTGGATCTGCTGGGCAGTGAGGGAAGGACTCATCTGGCTGAGTGAAGCCAGAAAATGGGCGTGCTTGACCGATGTCGCCATCATGTTCTCCTCCAGTAACGCCAAAAGAGCAGCCTGTTAAAAAAAGAACAAAAACATATACTTCCTTCCTTTGTACATTTGCTGTGCCCTCATAGAATTACATGGCATAGAGCATGCGTTTGAAAAATGTTTGTAAAAAAAGTGTTTACATATAATTTTTAAATAAACCATTAACATTTTCATTATAGGAACACAGTGGAGTCACAAACAGATGTTGTAAAATGCTCATATTGATTAGATTTTCACTTCCATGAAATCGGTGACGCCACATTTGCCAATAAAAAAAAATTGAGCATGGTGTCCGAATTGCTTTAAAATCAAAGAGAATAGATAGTCCTACAGTATATAGTTTTTTTAGTAGTTAGAGATTAGGGTGGGAAATGGGTCGGACATCTGAGCTGACATCCTGCTAAATACTGTCCTGCTGGATGGCTCCGATATTGCTCGCCATTTTTGTTGCACCGGTAATGTGAGGTTGGATGTGAGGGGCTGTAAGCTAGCAGGAAAGCATGTAAACAGAAGATTCTCAGTTCTGGGTGATGGTACAGGGGGTGTAGTTGCTCTTAACCAAATTTCAAATAAATTGCAGCCTCTCTGCAAAACTATGTCCAAAAAATGACACAGGTTTTTTGATTTTGGCCAAAAAGAAAAAAAAAGGCATAATCATAAATAAAAGACCACTGCTAGTGCTTTTACAATGGATCAAAAGATGATTGGAGAGGAACTTTAAAAACTAAAATGATTTTTCCCTTCCAACTCCCTTTCCAATGATATACTTGTTGGCAGACATTAGTTGGCAGCAGTGCCTGTGACTGTTCTTACTTCTTTACACAGATTTTCCAGGTCAGCTCCAGAGTAAAGTTCCGTCTTCTCTGCCAGCTCCTCCAGACACACGTCTGCACAGATGGGCATCCGCTTTGTGCACACCCTCAAAATGGACAGCCGCGCCTTTAAACACAAATAGATGGAAAAAATGGAAGTAAACTTAGTGATTCCACTCGTTTATAGTTAATTTTATGGTTTTCAATAGGACATGAACCTGTTGATCAGGCGGTGGCACATAAATAATATGGTCCATTCTTCCCGGCCTGAGGAGGGCGCTGTCTAAGCAGTCTGGTCTGTTTGTTGCAGCTACAACCATCACACCTTTGTTGCACACTTCCTGGCACTCCAGCTGGACCAGAGAAAACACAGCTGATGAGGTGAGGCGTCGTGCTGAACTCTGAAGGCTTCAGACATGGTTCTTCTGACCTCTTCCTGTGCTCCGCTCGCCGCCGTTCCCTCTGCCTGCAGAGTCTTCTGCACCCCTCTCCTCTCGATTGTTTTTACCCCGACCCCATCCATCTCATTCAGCAGCACGGACAGGAGACGTGTCTGCACGCTGTTCGGTGTCTCGCTGGTGGACCGCGAGCCAATCATGGAGTCGATCTCATCGAGGAACAGGATGCAGGGAGCACAGGCCCGGGCCTGGCGGAACAGCTGCAGAGGCACAGACAGGAGCATGGACCAAGCAGCAGGAAGAATCAAACCTGCCGCACACGCTCACAAACCTTTGAAGCCTGACCTGAGCTAAGGCTATCTCTGAGTCGCCGACGTAAGGAGAGTAGAGGTCAGCGCTGCTGACGGACAGGAAGGCACAGCTGGATGAGGTGGCTGCAGCTTTGACGAGGGTCGTCTTTGCACACCCCGGGGGTCCGAAGAGCAGCACACCCCGGGGCCGCGACAGACCCAGACGGACAAACGCCTCAGGGTGTTTCATTGGCCACTCAATACTCTGGTGCACAAGAAGAAGATGTCACCATAGACGTGCTGTCATTTCAACAATGCCACAGTTTCATTTACCTGTTTTAGTTTGAGTTTGACTTCATCCAGGCCCCCTATGTGGTCCCAAAGCACCGGAGTGAGGTCTGTCCTGCCCACGCTGCTGCGCAGGCAGGAAGGAGTCACCACTTTCAGGGCCTCCTCAAAGTGCTTCATGACCACCTTCTGCTCGTTTGAACCCTGACAGAAAAAACAAACAGATAAAATAAGAGCTTGAGGAGGCACAGCAGAAAATTACTAACAAAACTTGTAAAATAAACAGCAAATTGTAAAATAATACTTGAAAATATAACTGTATTTTTTGGCATAGTTTGGCCACTCAGGTATGACTTATTGGTGATTTTTAAAAAATAAATAGCAAAAACCACTAGAGGGCACTGTGTGTATCAGTATTTCCTATTGACAGGAGGTGCAATTGTTCCAAAGTGACACAGAGGATGAAGAATTCAACAAATTCAGTGATTTGAAGTGAGTTTAGTTGACTTGTTGGCATGTTCTTTATACTATCTGAATAATGCTCATATGTTGAGTTTAATAACTAGATTCCTCCTATGTTTCATGATTCAATAAGCCTCAATGCGTTACTATACTGAAGAGTTTGTTATTGTTATTTATTCTTATTATGATTTGCCTTTCAGGGTGAAGTTTCTGTTCTAGGTCCTGTATTTGTTAAATAAATGTATCCCAAAAGTGTAACTTATAAAGTATTATTTTTTTCCTTATCGTGCTTTTTGTGGCATCTGTGACTTTTACTCCGGGCGACTTATAGTCCAAAAAATATGACCGTCTTCAAATTTAAACACCAATAGTGAACAGCTGAATGTGGTAGTAATGGCTTTAAAGGTTCTGGAGAAATATTTTGCAGCCAACAGGTTTAAAGATCAATACTGAGCGGATGTGATCTTCACAGCCTTCAGGCGGCAACAGCAACACACGGCTGTTGAAGCTTCTGGATTGCTTTTCCAGCCAACATTTGAACAGCAGCTGTCAGTGAACACAGTTCATTGTTGAAATAATCCCAGGTTCAAAGTTGTACCATTTAATCAAGAAACTATCTTTGATCTGGACCAATCCTAATTGTTCCCGGAAACAGGGATTTCTTAAATCACTAATATAGAACACCAACATTCAGACCAAACAACAGTATATTTATTAATAAAGTGGCTAACTACATGCAGAACAGCATAAACAGTCTCCAAATGTTTCCAGAGATAAGAATTTTATTGCAAATCAGCCCATCACACACAGAATTATTTTAAGATAATACAAATATATATTTAGCTGTGAATTGCACAGAAGTGGGACCATAATGATTTTTGGAACTACCAAGATCTGGTCATGTTGCAGTAATCCAGATTATTTTGGAGGCAGAAGTGTGGCCCTGTCTGACAGAATATGTTTGAGCTGGGCAAACTGAAACGTTTAAACCTTTTCTGAGATGTTTAAATGATAGAAATAAAGCAGTGAGAAGGGATGTTATTATGGTGACAAAGACTGTTAACATTTGTGAAGAAAACTGCTGATTCATGACACAATCGGTTGTGCTGCTGTTTGTGTAATGTTATTTTACACATTAAAAAAAAAAATTTGTTCTGATTAATTCACAGATACCAGCTCTCTTCCTCCATTTCTATGACTGAGCCGCTTGACTCAGAATCAAACTTTGATCTAAAAATGTAGTGTGCTTTTTCTAGGGTTTGATGATGAACTGATGCGGTTACCTTTGCGTTTTCTCTCACAGCGTGCATGGCCGCTTCCCTGCACAGCGCGTTCAGGTCTGCTCCAACATATCCGGTAGTTCTTTGAGCGAGCTCAGCCATGTTCAAAGTGGGGCTCACGGGAATCTTCTCACACAAAACCTTTAGGATGGCCAACCTTTGAGTCAAGGTGGGGGCACCGATGATGACCTTACAGGAAAAAACAAAAAGTCTGATTAATCTACAGGCAGAAAAACGTGAACTTGCAGAAGCACAAAAACACTACCTCTTTGTCAAACCTTCCGGGCCGGCGCAGCGCCGGGTCTAAGCTGTCTGGTCTGTTTGTGGCTCCAACGATGAGGAAGCGGTCAGACTGATCTATTCCGTCCATCAGGGTGAGAAGCTGAGCCACCATGCGGTTCTCCGGCGCAGACGAGCCGGTTCTCCTCGGAAACAGCGAGTCCAGCTCATCCAGGAAGAGTACGCAGGGGCCGTCTTCTGTTGCGGCGCGAGCGCGCTCAAACACAGTTCTCAGCGCCGCCTCACTCTCACCTGGCCGCGACCCCACCAGCTGCCAAGACCACCAGAGTTAACAACATGTAGGTCTTTTCCTCAGAATATGACATTTCATAATAAAACTATAACCAGTGAAATTTATCATAAAGAAACTGTGAGTATTAACATCACCTGTCTAACAACAACAACAAAATAATCGGTTTGAAAACTGTAAACCAGAAAGAGATTTATTTTCACTGTAATGGACAATATTTTAAGGAACGAAAGCATAAACTTTACACACACACAAAAAAAAAAATCAAGCTCCGTGGATGAGTTATTTTCCTTTGGAAAATAAATAACTAAAAATATCTTATGCTTGAATTCTTGGAAGTCTGAGAACCCACACATGTATTTTCCAAAACATCAAGTCTTGTGTAAAAAGTAAATAAAATATGAATGTAATGATGTGAAAAACTGTTTTGTTTAGTCCAACATAAATCAAAAAGATATTTATTTGTTTCAAATGTTGAAATAAAATGACAATTTAATTCTGATGTCTGCAATTGAATCAAACCACACGGAGGAGACCAGTTGTTGCAAAATTCAGAAACTTTTGGACTTGTGAAATATTCTGCAATTCTTCATCTGCACAGGATTTCTGTTGCTTAATCGCAGGGTCTAATGCATTTCTAGTTTCATGCTAAACCAAATTTCTCCAGGGTAACAGGCTCAGAACACACAAACTGCACTTTAACAAACCGCTAATGTTGTGAGCGTTAAAAAAAAAAAAAGTCTGCTGAACGGCTTCATCCTCATGTATTATTTCTGGGACCAAAGGAAGATTTCTCACTTCCACGTCCATGTGAAACTTTTTTCATTAACATTATACCTCATTGTTTTGCACAATAAGAGTTTGTGGAGGAAATCATTAACTTTGTTCACCAAAGCAGTATTTCTTTTGTTAATGGCCCATTATTGTTGCTTATTGAGCAGAGAGATTTTCTCCTTTTAATGCATGAAAACATTTATCAGTTGTTACAGACGTTCCATATGTAAAACAAACAATCATAAAACTATAGAGAGTGATTAACTATCACGCATCCTCTCTCAGAAAAGAGAATTTGAATCATTTTAAGAATTAAGATAGTTCTTTGTAAGATAGTTAAACAATTGTAACATGCGGCTTTCCCAAAAGTCAACGTAAAAACAACAAGAATGATACAGTTTTTAAGGCAAACACTTTTTGGCCGTCTGTTAACACTGCTTACTATTGATACTTTAAACAGAGACTGTTCTTTTTTTAACACTTGTTCATTTTCAGTAAATATTTGTGTCTGAATTTAAGATGCTGTGTATTACTTCATAGGGTTAACCAGGATATAGTCTTTTGGTTTGATAAATATAAAACCCAATTTTAGTCAAAACTTTTGGCTTGCTGTAGGGATTAAAGTAATTATTATTCAAAATTGAATATTTTTTTATGAAAATGCAGCTTAGATAATAAACCAGTTATTTGTTTCTTTAAAAAAAAAAGTATTTTTATTATTATTACTGACATATTTTAACTTGAAGATCCACTACAATCAACCTTGACATATCATATTTTAAAAGCTTTCCCAGTGTAATTTTCTAGGACATAATTTCTGCAGATCTACAGTATTTCATGAGAAATTTGCTTCTGGGTTGTAGGTGGGACTGTTGGTACGGATTAAGCCTGCCCCCAGTTCCCATCATCCATCTGTTTACACTCTCCTGCAAGCTTACAACCCCAACATAACATTAGTGGTGCAACAAAATAGTGAGGCAGCATGAGGCCTACCGTGCAGCACACATAAGCTCTTTTACTGCGAGTTTTTTGCTTGCCCCTGATTCAACACAATTTGAATAAAAAAATACTCAGAAATTCCATTTAATTTTCTTAATATGTCCTCCATAATCAGAAAAAGGCCACAAGAGCATGCTAAAAATACATTTTTTTTAACAGAATGGGTCTTTGAAACCAGCAATTATATGAAAGGAGTTTTCACAATCACACAAAATTGGTGTTGGAACAATAAAGTAACATATAAATGGCCCTGTGATCAAATCATGTTGAATTTGAAAATTGAATAGAGTTCTCAACTGATCTTGGAAATTGAAAGGCAGTGATACCCAGTCATAGTTTACTACAGAAATGTTTTGAATAATGATAAACTTGTGTATTTACAATTCTGATCTTGAATCTACAGTTGATGCATGAAGCACTTAGAATTGTCTTTGTACATGAAATGTGCTATACAAATAGACTTGCCTTGCCTATGAAGCTAAGTAGGATTCACCTGCCTCCCAAAAGTATTATTCCAATGAGACATTAGGGAGTATTTTTGTTACCTCTGGGCCTCTGACTGCCACCAGACTGGCTCCCACTTCTCCTACAACCTTCCGCACTATTTGAGTCTTGCCCACCCCAGGAGGCCCCACCAGGAGCACGCCTCTAGGACAGGTCACCCCAACGGAGTTCAGGGTTCTTGGATAGAGCAGTGGCAGCTGCAGCATCTCCTTCAGGGACGCAGTCACCTACACAAGAGGTAGAAGTTAAGGTAAAGCATTAAAAGGAGGTGAATTTTACAGTGCAGGTAGACTGACCTCCTCCAGTCCTCCCAGTGGGATGGTTTCCTGCTTCTGCTGCTGACTCTTGAAGTGCCTGACAGTCTGGATGTTGGATATCTCCACACTGGTCTTATGGGTGATCAATCCAGCGGTTGCAGAATCTGGATGTAGGCCATCTATTACAACATACTTGATTTCTATATCAAAATATTCCAGGCTGATCACGAAGTCTTTGTGGACAGTGATTCCCTTCAGCATGTCCTTCACAATCTCATGAACAATCTGACGGTCTGTGTGCTTCTTAAAACCAATAGTCTGAACAACCACGGTCACTTTGACGCATCGAAGTTTGGGGCAGGGTAGAGGTGTGAGCTGAGCTGCTTCTATGTTCAGGCGTGGAGGGAATGGGGAGATCAAACTAGGAGTAAAACACTTTTGGTCGATCTGCAGAAATCCTTCAGCCAGGTCGGAGCGGGGCCATGCGGTGCACAGGCAGCTCCCCCCGGGAACATGCACCAACACCGGGGAGCCCAAACTCAGACCCAGCGCTGACATCAAACCCGGACCCATCCTGCACCTCTGGGAACCTCGGTCCGAGGGATCCACGGCCAGCAGCTTCAGAGGATGAGAGTCCATCAGGTAACACCAATGAGACTCTGGGAACGGAATAACACTGCAGCTGCAGAGT
The DNA here is from genome assembly GCF_002922805.2 of Oryzias melastigma. Taxonomy (NCBI): domain Eukaryota; kingdom Metazoa; phylum Chordata; class Actinopteri; order Beloniformes; family Adrianichthyidae; genus Oryzias; species Oryzias melastigma. Next base: position 10,330,871 of record NC_050514.1, read on the forward strand.
TGAGATTAGCAAAGAGGCCCACGGCTAGCTAGATATCATTAGCATTAGTATCAATTAAAGTTGTCCTTTAAAATAATAAAACCGTAATATATAGGTATACAAGAAAACACCTGAAAACTAATCTATACTTGTTAAAACATGCATAAAGGCGGCGTTAGCTGTAGACGAGTGGCCAATGTTTACAAATCCACATGGTTCCGGAAAAATCCAGTTGGCCAACAAAAACCGCTTCCTGCGTAACGAAATCCGATTAAAGCCCAATTTAAGCCTCTAGTCTGAGTGAGAAACTATTGAAATACTGTACATAACATCTAATATTTAATTTGGATAAAAACACTGATGTTCAATTTAAAATGTTATAATTCATAGAGATAACGCTTTTAAAGAACGCACCGACGTGCATACAAATGACCTGTTCAAATTTGGCTATTTGTATTGTGAATATATTTACCCCAATTTAAATCAACTAGGACATTTTGATTTTCTTGTTGTTGTTTTTAGATGTTATTTTATTTAAGAATGGACCCATTTTTTTTAAATTGTAGATATCACTTGAAAGAGCTATTTGAAAAGTTTTCCTGTGTTGTAATTTTTGAAATTACTCTTAGAAATCGCACGCAATTTTCTAAATACTTGCGGATAAAATCAGCCGTTTTAATAATACCTCAATTTTATTATTAGGTTACAGAAAGTACAACACTATTCTTTGTACAAAACTAATGAATAGAATAAATTCAAGGAAGAGGTTATTGTTGCCCAACATTTTGTCGGTCTCTAACATGTAGTTGCTCCATACTGCCATCTTGTGCTCATACAAGTAACTACAACCTGGGAAAAAAATAACAAAAAACATTTCGACTTAGAAATTCTCCTCGCAACTTTGATTAAAATGTGTTTCTTTGTTTCGTCAGACGGGTTGGTTATTAACACGACATTTGACAATAGCAGTGTCTTTTAAAATTAAAAAAGTCACGTGGGTTCTATTTATACCAAAAGATATGGGAACTGCGGAAGGTCGTCAGTCCGTCTGCGCGAGGGGACGCGGGGGTTTTCGGGTAGGACGTCTCACGGGTGACCCTGCTGCTCAGGGAGGGTTGAATATTTCATCTACACCTTTTTTGAAAATTTGAAAGGCAAGTTTAAGAATAATAACATCCCTAGCCTTTTTTATTAGAAAGGAATTGACAGGAAATCTAAGATTTGAGTATTTAATGAATGAATGAATAGTGACAGCTTTCCACCCACTTTTGTTGCACAAATATTTAATATTTATTGGTCTTGATCATATGAGTTATCCTCTGTCTTTGCAGTGCTGCATCTGAGATTTATGTCCACTGATCTCTGCTCACACCTCCAGGCCAAACTTGGCACACTTCCTCTCTGTCATAACTCCAGCAGTAGTGTAACCCAGGGCCTCTGGGAGTGTGTCCTGCAGAGCTGAAGTGTCACTCTCCTAGACGGCCCGAGTGTGCTACCAGGACATTTGGGATTTAGGACTCAACTGAGGAGCTTACAATGTCCTGTGTTGTCTGACGGCAGATGCGGACGCTGTGTTTAAGTGTCGTCAATCTCTGCTTGTTGGTGTTCACAGTAGAGCGGCAGCAGGAGTCCCCCTGGGAGGACGCTCAGTGAACATGTCGACCCTCCTGCGGTCCATCTCTAGCTCCTGTCTCGTTCTGTCCCATAGAAGAGCCCATCAGCAGACGCTTGGGAGGAGGCATTTCAGGGTTTTCCCAGCATTATGGGACCAAAAGGCTTCCAGAGGTAGGACCCTCTTAAGAGATCTGTCATTTTACTGATCAATACCAGAACAGTTTGCTTGAGGACACCCCTTTTTCCCTGTGAGAAGTGGAAAAATCAATGTTAAAGTTTGCCTGCTGTTGCTTAAGATGTTTCCCAAAATAGTGCTGCTGTTGTGGAGCAGCTTCCCAGGCTGACCTGTAGGTGCTGCTAACATGTAAGAGCGAGTGAGAGGTCACTTTGAGGTGACATGTCAACTTTAAACTGCCGCCTGGCCCAGTCTGCTGACAGATGTTTGCTTATTGAGAGCCAGAGCACTTGTTGCAGAGTGTTTCGTGAGAATTTTACGAGACACAAAGAGCTTTAAAGTTTCAGTTTTCAGTCCGGCCCTCCGTCTGTGTACTCGTGGTGGCCGTGCGCCAATCACCTGTTAATTATGTCACCGTGACGGAGAGGTCACGGCGCCATGTACGGAGAGAAATGTGCAACCTGACGCCGCTCCGGGCCACGCTGTCCCAGCATGCATGTGCTCTCGTGTGCTGTGGCCTAAAAACCAAACAACTATTTCCTATCGTTTCTGGTTTGTGTTTTCTAAAGATGTGTAGGATTGCCTTGGCTTATTTGTGTGTTCAGGCGTGCCCTACAAGGACCTGGTGGTTGGAGTTCCCAAGGAGACGGCGCCGAGCGAGCGTCGCGTGGCGTTGTCTCCTGCTGGTGTTCAGGCGCTGGTCAAACAGGGCTTCAAGGTTCAGGTTGAGAGTGGAGCTGGAGATGAGTCCAAGTTCTCTGACCAGCAGTACCGAGATGCAGGGGCCACCATTACCGACGTGAAGGGAGCTCTCGGCTCCGATTTGGTCCTGAAGGTTGTAGCTGTCATTTATCTGTTGATCACGTCCGATTGTGTCTATCGTCTTTACGATGACTTTGTTCTGGCTTCAGGTCCGAGCCCCCAGCCTGAGCGAAGCGGATCTGCTGAAGCCCAAGTCCACGTTGGTGAGCTTCATCTACCCAGCCCAGAACCCGGAGCTCATGGCGAAGCTGTCAGAGAGGCAGAGCAATGTGCTGGCCATGGACCAGGTGCCCAGAGTGACCATCGCTCAGGGCTACGATGCTCTCAGCTCCATGGCTAACATCGCTGGGTAACGAAGCATCCAGATCCTTACAGATTCATACCCGCAAAAATGTGAGAAAACGAGAGTTGGGTTTTACATTTTGCAGGTACAAGGCTGTTGTTTTGGCTGCCAACCACTTTGGCCGGTTCTTTACCGGGCAGATCACCGCGGCTGGAAAAGTACCGCCTGCTAAGGTATGTGGCAGCTCTGTCAATGCTTTCATGTACAAATCAAACGCTTGGTGTGGACTATGTGCTGGGATGTTTTCCCACAGGTCTTGGTTATTGGAGGCGGAGTGGCTGGTTTAGCAGCGGCGGGGGCGGCCAAGTCAATGGGAGCCATCGTTAGGGGGTTTGACACCAGGTACGAGATGAAAGAGGAAGAGCGCGTTTCATTTGAGACTGCAGACTCGGTGTTGATGGATTTGGTTATTTGACGAAAAGCGGACTGTTTCTTGGCTGTCAGGCCAGCAGCTCTGGAGCAGTTCAAGTCGTTTGGGGCAGAGCCTCTGGAAGTGGAGATCAAAGAGTCTGGCGAGGGGGTTGGAGGTTACGCCAAAGAGATGTCAAAAGAGTTTATTGAGGCAGAGATGGCCCTCTTCGCAAAGCAGTGCAAAGAAGTCGACATCGTAATCAGCACGGCCCTGATTCCAGGTCAGTCGCACTGAAAGCTTCTGGCTCTTTTATCCTCAAGATGAACGGTTTCAAACCTCATCACACGGTGGTTTTCCAAACCAAGTAAAACATACAAAATTGATTTATTATAGTGATAAATGGTATGTTTTTCTTTCATATTATAATATTTTACCGCTGATGCCAAAACTGCTTGAGTTTTCACTTGACCTTTTTTTTGCCAGAACTTCGTTAAGTGGAAATGCTTAAAGTCCCACTCTGATCAGCTTTTGATCTACTGTTAAATAAGTTCCTAGTGGGTTTTTTAATTATAATTATGGCATTTTTAGCCAAAAAAAAGTATCATTTTCTAGGACATAGTTTTGGCAGCGCTGCATGAGTTTATTTGCCTCTGAGTTGTAAGTGGAACCCCCATTTCCCATCATCCGTTTACTCTCCTGCTAGCTTGCAGCCCCTCACACCCCCAACCTAACATTACAAAAATATCAAGTATTATCCAGCTGTACAATTTTGAGCCAGATGTCAGCCCAGATGAGGAAAATGAAGACGTACATGGATGTAAACATCTACAAGTGGATGCATCAGAATGGAGCAGAGCGGGGAGCTTATGGCCTACAGTATTAGCTTCAACGTCACAGCTTTTTTTTGTCTGCTCCTGATTCATAACGATTTGAATTAAGAAAAACTCAGACATGCAATTTTGAGTTTAATTTTCTTTACACATGTACTCAATCATGAGAAAAATCCCACAAGAACACGTTAAAAACGCCAAAATGTGTTTTTTATCGGAGTGTGTCTTTAACCAAAAAAAATCAGCAAGTCATGCAAAATTACTTGTTTTTTTCCTGTAATAAAAAGCTAAAAATTAAATAGTGGAAGAGTTGATGTAGTATTTCAAATAATACACGTTTTATTTGATATATTTAAAGGAAGATTTTGTGATTTCAGTGTGTAAAAAAAATAGTCACCACATACTAAATTAACCTCCTATTCTTACTCAAAAGTTTTGCATAATTTTATGGAGCAACCATTACTTTTATAGAAAGATCACATTGCCACAAAGGTAGAATTACTTGTTAAACTGTTGTTGCAGACAAACCGCAATTTACAGTTTTAGGAGAAAAGTTTTAAGTTCTTCTCTAGTGGTCAAACTGGAAATCAATGTAAGCGCCTTTAATAAATGTTTGTAGCTTTTTGGAGCCACTTTTTATGTTATTTTCTTGTTTCACATGAACTCTGATAACAACCTAATTCCCCTTTTTACTTTATTTGTTTGTTTGTTTTTCTTTCATTCATTTTCTAAACCTGTTTTGTCCCTGTCTGGATCACTGGAATCTGTTGCAGGGCTTCAATCATACACTAATACGCACTTGCATTCATATCTAGGGAAAAATTGGAAGTAACCGAATAACTTATGAAGCATGATTTTAGACAGTGAGAGGAAGCCGGAGTCTCCGGAGAAAACCGACGTCTGCACGGGGAGAATTTGCTGTGAGGAAGAGCGCTAACCACTGCACCACCGCGCAGCCCTCCTTTACACTTTAGTGTTCCATAATAGTACTATAACTCTAGAGGAGGAGAGGAATCATGCTAAATTACTTATCTGTTGCAGGTTTTTAGGAGTTTCCTTTCTTTAAAAAAAATTCCAAGATTAAAACAGATTTGTAACTGAAGTTGTTGGAGATGTTGTCAATACTTGCCTCTGAATATTTAAAGTTTATTTATTTTATTTTATTTTTTTGGTGGAGATGTTGTTGAACTGTTTGCAAAAAGAAAATCTTTCAATTACTAATATTTTTTTTACTGCATTTGACTCCGTACAGGAAGGAAGGCTCCCATTCTGATTAAGAAGGACTTTGTGGATTCGATGAGGGACGGCTCAGTCGTGGTGGATCTGGCTGCTGAAGCTGGGGGTAATATCGAGACCACAAAGCCCGGAGAGCTGTATGTTTATAAGGTGAGACCACAGCAATATTTTTATTTGTTGTATCAATCCTGATAAAGACTATCAAATGTCTAATTTAATTTTTATTTTTTTAATGAACAGGGAGTAACGCACATTGGCTACACGGACCTTCCCAGCCGCATGGCCACTCAGGCCAGCACTCTGTATTCAAACAACATCCTGAAGCTGCTGAAGGCCATCAGTCCAGACAAGGACTACTTCCACTACGAGCCCACAGACAACTTCGACTATGGAACAATCGGACACGTCATCCGTGGCACTCTCGTCATGCAGGTTTGTTTGTGTTTTCTGTGAAAGTCTATGGGCTCCTGCCTCACATCTGCTGGCATCTATTCCTCCTCAAAGTGATCCATCAGGTTCTGTCAAACCGAGATCCTGGGCCTAATGAGGACTTAAAAACCAATTCCAGCTGGCAGCAGTTCCTGCAGGAACATCCTGATCACTTCAAATTATACTTCTCAAGGAGTTATGGTTTTGACGTATTGTTTATGACAGTGAAGGCATGCAACCTCAGCAGGACGTATCGCTTTCTCTCCAGTCCAAAGGAGCTTTTCTCATTTGTCTGAAACATTGCTAAATGGTTCACGATTGATGTTTGTACAGTCTGATCTGCTGCGCCGTCCGTCACGTTGTGTTCGGAGCTCCGTACCTCGAGCTGAAGCCTCCTGCTGTGCGAAAGCCTCGCTCTGTTCTTGTCACGCACAGAATCCGTCCACACGCTCTGTGTTCTCAGACGGGTCCTGTTCTGTGTTTTTCTGGCACATCCAGGAGGGCAAAAACATGTTCCCAGCCCCCCTCCCTGTAACCGCCCCGCCGCCCCCGGTCAAACAGAAATCAGTTGCAGAGTTGGAGGCAGAAAAAGCTGCAGCGGTCTCTCCGTTCAAGCGCACCATGACCTCTGCCTCTGTCTACACTGCAGGTCAGACCCACCAAACGCACAAAATGACATTCCCATCATATTTTATGTTCATATTTTAAGTTGATAAGAAATGTGCAAAAATTAGCAATACATGTACATAAGTGAACTTTTTTACTTTTTGAGATTTTTGTTTTTCATTTTGCTTATTATTTTACTTTGAAGTTTAATTTATGGAGTTTCAAGTAACCATCAAAATTACTTGAAGTTTGAATATTGAACCCTGAATTAAGCTTTTTTTTTGTTGAGCTCTCAGCTATTTTGTTTTGTTTTTATCTCAAAGCAATTTATTTTGCATTAAGAAATTGTGCAATTTTACTATGAGGAAAACAAAACAAACATTTCTCTATATAAAAGTTAATAGTTTCATCTTTGGAAAAGTATGAGTATTGTGGCCACTATTAAAATTAAATGAATATATTTAGAAGAATAAGGTGTAATAATAAGAACAGAGTTTTAAATTTACAGGGTTACCGCATGTCCTTAAAAAGTCTTACATTTAATTGAACTGAAATAAGCCTTTAAAATGTATTAAATTGTCCTAATTTCTGTGTGAATAGATCTTGAATTTTTTATCTTGTCAACATAATGTGACGTCACTAAAAGGTCGAGAGAGAAAAAAGACAAAAACGAAACAGAGTTAAGAATTAAAACTGCAGATTCTTACTGCGCACGTAAAAAGTCATTCAGAGGAAATTTATATCAATGGAATTAGCTACAATCTGCTGCAGTTTTTTTTCCTGGTGGAGTGATACTGCAACCATAAAATTAAATAAAAAAGAAAAACTGTTTAACCTGACCTAATGAAGCTAATTAAAATAAAACTCATGCACATTGGTGTGAAACAAGCTGTGAAATAAATACTTTAGTAACTAATAAGTAAAATATACATTGTAATAAGAATTATAAGTATTTAACTAATAATAACAATAAAAGTATTTACTTTACATCTAATTTAATAATTGTGGTCATTTAGGGATTATTTAGTGTTTGGATGTTTTATATTCTGGTCTTAAACTTGGTTTTGAATTATCTTAAAAAGGTCTTAAATTTATTTTCTGTATTTTGTAGACGCTGTTTTATGAAAGTAAAGCAGTAAAATTATGAGAGTTGTAATATAATGAGAATGTAGTTGTAAAATTATGAAAAAAAGTAAATGTTTTGCAAGAGTGACCCTGTAAAAGTTTGAGTTAAAAAGGTCAATATTTTACCATAATAAAGTTATAATTTCTTAAATTATAAATTGAGAATTTATAAGATTAAAGTAATATATTTTTGAAGGTAAAAGGCTGTTTACCAAGGAAAATAAAAACAACAAAAAAAAGAAGCAATATTGTGTTTCAGCATTGGATTCACAAATAAGGAAACACTAAGTGAATTTAGTGAGTCAACATTGTTTTCCTATAAGTATAGGAACATTATAAAAAGTTTGCAGGAAACTGGGTCTCTTCTAAAGAAGATTCTTGACCCACGAGGAGTGGATATCCGATGAAAGCACCATTTATTCCATTGGCAGTATAAATGCAGAGGTGCAAATTCATCCCAGCACATAGATTCCCATGATGTACTAAAGTCTAAACTAAAGGATTTAGTTGGCATATAAAATGGATGAAGTCTCACACAACAAGTGTTGTTTTTGAAAAGGCATGGCTTTTTCCTTGTAAAATTATGACTTTTTTTCTCATATTTTTACGAGTTTATTCTTGTATATTAATGTGTTTTTTTTCCTTTCACGGTGGCCCTAGTACTCTGTTGTAGAAAAGCGACTATTAGTTCTAATATAGAACCTAAAACGACTAATCTGTCGACTTTTTCCCAGAAGATGAGAAAGTAACGATCCAATTATAACCAAATCCTGTCTCCTCACCACAGGAGTCTCCACCTGTCTGGCTTTGGGCATCATCTCCCCCAATGCTGCCTTCACTCAGATGGTCACAACCTTTGGTTTGGCAGGAATTGTGGGATACCACACTGTGTGGGGGGTGACTCCTGCTCTGCACTCCCCTCTAATGTCCGTCACCAACGCCATCTCAGGTTAGGAGGGAATTTGAAGTAATTTGTTGTTTTCTCTTCTCTGTCTTTTTTTTAATGCCTTCTCTGTCTTCTCTCAGGTCTGACTGCAGTCGGGGGTCTGGTTCTGATGGGTGGGGGTCTCACACCCTCCAGCCTCCCACAGACTCTTGCTCTGGCTGCTGCCTTTGTTTCTTCCATCAACATTGCAGGTAACAAACCCACCTGTGGAGGGTCTTAATGCCAGGTCATGCAAATGGTCGTGATTGTCCATTGCAGGCGGTTTCCTGATCACCCAGAGGATGCTGGACATGTTCAAGCGTCCCACTGACCCCCCTGAGTACAACTACCTGTACGCTCTGCCTGGAGCTGCATTTGTTGGAGGATATGGAGCATCCCTTGCAGCTGGGTACAACATTGAGCAGGTGACAAGATCAGCATTTTTTTTCTCACTGGACTAACACTCATCAGACAGTTTATGAGATACACCTAGTTAGTACCTGGTTGAACCCCTTTTACCTTCAGAACTGCATTAATCCTCCCTGGCATAGACTCAACAAGGCACTGAAAAGGCAGTTGCTGCAGATTTATCAGCTGAACATTCATGATATGAATCTCCCGTTTCACCACATCCCAAAGCTGATCTATTGGGAAGAGATCTGGTGATGGTGGAGGTCATTTGAGTCCAGTGAACCATTTTTAAGAAACCAGTCTTAGATGATTCCAGATTTATGACCTGGAAGTGGCATCAGAGGATGGTAGACTGTGATTAAAAAGGGATGGACATGGTCAGCAACTAAACTGTGTTGTTGTAACTATAATCAATTGGTACAAAGAGGCCCAAAGTGTGCCTAGAAAATATCCCTCACACCATTACACCACCAGCCTGAACCATTGATACAAGGCAGGATCCATGCTTTCATGTTGATGATGCCAAATTCTGACCCTACTGTCTGAATGTCAGATTCATCAGACTAGGCGACGTTTTTCCAATCTTCTATGTTCAGTTTTGGTGATCCTGTGTGAATTGTAGCCTCAGTTTCCTGTTCTTAGCAGACAGGAGTGATACCTGGTGTTTTCTTCTGCTGCTGTAGTCCATCTGCCTCAAAGTTGGACTTGTTCAGAGATAATGTTCTGCAGACCTCGGTTGTAACCAGTGGTTGTTTGAGTTACTGTTGTCTTTCTGTCACCATGAACCAGTCTGGCTATTCTTCTCTGACCTCTGGCATCAACAAGCCATTTCTGCTTACAAAACTTTTTCTGACCATTCTCTGTAAACCCTAGAGATGGTTGTGGGTGAAAATCCCAGTAGATCAGCAGTTTCTGAAACACTCAGACCAGCCCGTCTGACACCAACAACCATGCCACATTCAGAGTCACTTCAATCCCCTTTCTTCTTCATTCTGATGCTACGTTTGAACTGCAGCAGATCATCTTGATCATGAATATCTAAATATCTAAATACATTGAGTTGCTGCCATGTGATTGGCTGATTAGAGATATGCAGTTGGACAGGTGTGCCTGTAAAGTGCCAGTGAGTGTAGATGATAGATGTGGGTTAGCTGAGGAGGATGTGGCTCGTGTTTCCAGTGTTTATCTGTGTGGGCTGGATCGGAACAGTTACATAACTGTCATGTCTGCATGATACTTCAAAATTTCAAACTGTTTTTTTTTCACTTGTGTAGATGTCTGTAGTTTATTCTAGCATTAAGTATGTTTTTATAATTTGAATTGATTTTAGAACTGTATATTTAACGACTTGACGTATAATGGTTTTCATCCTCACGCCCTCAGATGATGTATTTGGGCTCAGGCTTGTGCTGCGTCGGCGCTCTGGCCGGCCTCTCCACTCAAAGCACTTCTCGTCTGGGGAATGCCCTCGGCATGATGGGTGTGGCAGGAGGCCTGGCGGCCACCATCGGTGCCCTCAAACCCTCTCCAGAGCTGCTCTCTCAGATGTCTTTGGCCATGGCCACCGGGGGAACCTTAGGTAGATGGCACCAATATGTGTTATTCCATTTGTAAAGCTTATCATTAGTCATAAATAAGTATCATCTGACTCCTAGAAAAATACTTTTTTTGACATACAAGCATCTCAGTTGTTCAGTTTCCACTTTAAAAGAAATTCAACTCTGAGAATTCCTTTTTTTGAAGTGCAACAGATTGTTTGGAGAAGCGGAAGACCATCAGGAATGAGTTATCTCTTAATAACTTCTCATGTATCTCCTCCAGGCTTTTGAGGAGTAAATGTTTTTGGTGATTCATAACAGAGCATCAATCTTTCCAGTTTACCAATCAGGATAATAAATGATGCTGTAATCAACATAAATGCACAGGCAGACAGAGGTGCATGGGGATTTGCTTAGTGTAACTATGACTTTCAGGAAACATAATTAAATACTTACCTTACAGCTCATTAGAAACCAGGCACTGTGATAGAAAACACATGCTTGCAGTGTAACCATTAGCTCTTTAGCTTTTACTCAAATGATTTTCGCAGTCAGTGAAAGTGCATGATAAGTTTGTTTCTGGGATTTGTCTTAGCCTCAAGAGGCAACTCTGTTTTTCTCTCTCGTCTTTTGGGTTGATCTTCGTGCTCTGGCTGCAGGCCTCACCATCGCCAAGCGCATTGAAATCACAGATCTGCCTCAGCTGGTGGCGGCCTTCCACAGCCTTGTGGGGCTGGCGGCGGTTCTCACCTGCGTAGCTGAGTTCATGATTGAGTTCCCCCACCTGGACACCCACCCGGCTGCTGGCGTCCTCAAGACCGTGGCTTATCTAGGCACGTACATCGGGGGTGTCACTTTCAGCGGATCGCTGGTGGCCTACGGAAAGCTTCAAGGTAATTGCTGCGTTTTACCATCAGCAGCCAGAAGTCTTATGTAAACACACTAAGCTATACCTCCTCTTACTCTGTCGCTTTCTTCCATCTGAATCCTGTAAAAATAACAGGCAGGAGTCTGTTACTGCATTGACATGTCAGCAGCCTTCAGTTTACATTAAACCCAGACTGATCAAAGGGAGCACTGGTCATGTAGATCCCAGATAGGAACTGTGCGGTTCTCACACAGTTTAGTAAAGTCAAAGGCCTCCACAAAAGAACCAAGGGATTTAAAGATATTCCGCTCTAGGGAAAAAGAAAAGCCATGTCTGGTTTTCCTAAAGTGCTTTTTGATGGTAGGAATCCTTAACTCTGCCCCGCTGCTGCTGCCTGGTCGACATATGATGAACGCAGGTCTGATGGCAGCATCCATGGGAGGGATGGTTCCCTTTATGCTCAGTTCCAGCTACAACACTGGGATGGGTTGTCTGATCGGAGTGTCTGGGCTTTCAACTGTTATGGTAAGTTCAGGAAACTTTAAAGATAATTCATTTAAATCATTAAAAAAACATAGACAGGAGCTTGAACTCAGATTTAAATCAAAGAAACTGTTGAAAGGGAACTTTACACTGTCTTCTAAGTCAGGGAACCCCAAATGTTTTTCTTGTGAGGGCCACAAGACTGTTTTCTTCTCTTATGTGGAGCCAGGGTTGCATTTTAGACTCACAGAAAAATGTAACGGGGTGTGCCTAAGCATAAACAAAGGATGTTTTTTCAGAGTGCTACACATAACCAAATATTGATGATCCCTTTCTGTAATCTTCACAGAAAAAAATACTAACAAATTTCAAAAATTAAACCTATAAATACAATATATATAAAAACCATGGGTCTCTGATATTATTAGGGGGCTGGGTCAAATGTTGAGGCGGGCCGGATCTGTAGTTTGGGGACCCCTGTTCTAAGTATTGTTTAAAAGTATGGAACCCCTAAAGTCTCGAAATAATGAAATGAGTTTCCTTGTTTCAGTTTTTGAACACAAACATGCTCATTTAGGTTAAAATAAACACTTAACCGTATTTCTATTTATCATGTATCCAAAGCTATTTGTTTTGTCTGCTTAAGTTGTCATGTACACATATATACTGAGTAAATGCATACTTACTTTTTGTTTAACTTGTACACATAAGATAAAACCTTTTTACATTCTGGAATGGTATGGTAAAATGGGAAAAAAATTGTTTTGGCTTTTTTGGTACAATTTGTCCTTCCTTAGGGTGTAACACTGACGGCAGCCATTGGCGGCGCTGACATGCCCGTGGTCATTACTGTGCTGAACAGCTACTCAGGTTGGGCTCTCTGCGCTGAAGGTTTCCTGCTCGACAACAACCTCATGACAATTGTGGGAGCCCTGATTGGCTCCTCCGGTGCAATCCTTTCATACATCATGTGTGTGGTGAGTACCTGCGCCTTCCCTGCAGCGTGTTTGAACCAAGGCGATTGAAACATTTGCCTTTGTCTTTGAGGCGATGAACCGATCCCTACCCAATGTGATCCTGGGGGGCTACGGCACCACCTCCACTGCTGGTGGAAAGCCCATGGAGATTGTTGGCACCCACACTGAGGTCAATGTTGACCAGACCATCGACATCATCAAAGAAGCCAACAGCATCATCATCACACCAGGTAGGTTCTCTGCAGGAAGCTGAAAAGTTTAAGTCAAGTTTAGATGTCACATGCCTAGGTGTGTGAAATTTGTTCTTAGCATTTGACCCATCCCTTGTGAGAGTGGTGAGGCGCAGACACAGTCACACTCTGGAACCACTTGGTGGTTTAACCCCCCCATCCAACCCCTCAATGCTGAATGGCAAGCAGAGAAACATTTGGTTCCACTTCTAGAGTCTTTAGTATGACTCGGGTGTAGATTTGAACTCACAATCATCCAGTCTCAGGTTGGTCTGATGTTGGACACTCTCCCACAAGGCCATTGAGCCTAGTAGTCTGAGAAGTCATTTATTTCAGCTCACAATTTTTTTCTGGTATAATTAAAACAATGAAACTTTATTCACAAAACAAGTGAAGAGGAAATCTGTGTCTATGGTTCTGAATTGTGTGCTTGTGCCTTAAAGAGATGTAGGAGCATTTAAATAGTAGAATGGCTTGTGTCCATGGAAAGTGACTCTAAAATAGTTGATAAATGAGTGGAGGATGGGATGTCCTGTGCTGTATTCTGTGGGAGGTGCCTCAGGAATGTGGCGGTACAATGACTTTTGACCCATGCCGTTTTGAACCTGTATAAGTAGATTTTCTATTGCTAGTTAGACTTACTTTCAGTAGAACATAATGACTGTATAAGAGAATTGGACAGAGCGAGTTTGACGTCACCCATAGAAAACAGTTTACTTTTTTTTGGACGCCGCAATGTTGAAGCCAGACAATCTCAGTAGGCCCTGGCAGTGATTGGTCTGAGTCAACATTTCTATGGCAACCACTCTTACCAACCAGGAGTCAGCTTGTTGGAAGTCCAAACCTCGTCCACTTGAAAGAATGCTCAGGAAAATCTGTCAATCAAGTTTCGAACGTCGGACGTATAGACCAGCAGGCACCACATGCTTTTTTTTCGATTTATCCCTTCACGGGTCGCCACAGCAAAGTATCTTTCTCTGCTTTGAGAAGGTGGTTTTTGGCTGAGATTTTTATACCAGATGCCCTTCCTGACAGAAGCATCTGATTGATAAACTTACAACTTGAATAACTTGCAATGAAGAAAAAATATAAAAAAATAGGATTAATCTTGGAACCAGTATTTGGAATACAAGAGGTCACACTGTCCAGTGATAGTCTACCAACAGCCAATGGTTGAACTCCTCCACCATTGCTGCCCTTCATCATCGTTCAGAACTTCATTAACAGATTTTGTGGTTGCAGTCGTTAGGCTCAGAGTTACATCTCCTCCACATCAAACTAAACCATCTGATGTGATGAGGGCATTTGGTGCATGGATATTTGAACCTACAGGTATTTTGGAAATACCCCTTTAAGAGGATTGTTAAACGCAGAACTCGGTGTCAGTAACAGTGAAGGGAGATGGATCAGGCTTTGTGGCTGTTGTCACAGTGGCCAGCTCCTGAATAATTGGTATAAAAAAAGGGATAAATGAGTGAATTAGAAATGACAGCTTTACATGTTTTTGGACAATTTCAGAACAATAATTTAAAAATCTTTGAAAAATGATCTTTAAAAACATAAAAAAGGAGACCACTTCCCTTGAAACCCTGCCAAAAAAATGGAATTTATAAATGAAGCTTAAGATAGACCACAACAACAACGACAAATCATCTCATTACTGGATAGGTTGGATCTCCAGCAGCGAGTCCAAATATGTTCTGATGTTGAATCTGAGGACTCTTGTAAAAATAGAAGTTATGGAAAAGCTCGAATGATTGGGATAAGCAGCTGGTTAAATTCATGTTGACCAACAGGTATACACTGCGGTCTGCCACTGACCACAATGCTGATTTAGTAACTTTAGAAAGTCTGCTTTTTTGTTGTTGTTTAGCAGCTTGGGCAAGAGGAACCCCTCTCTCTGTATCTTGGATACCAGGATTGTTGTTTTCCAATGGGCCCGGACAATACGAGGACAGCTGTGTGGTCCAACATACGGGTTTCATTAAAAAATGGTGAAAAGTCATTGGAGCTTTGAATCCAGAGCCAAGACTTCTCCATGTGCTGTCAACAAAGCACGGCAGTGAAGAAAAAGAAGGCTATGGATGTCTGGGGAGTTATAAGATACAGATTATGAGTGACTAGCATCAGAAAAACTCATTGAGGGATAACGCTGAACTCTGAGGTGCTTGTCCATCAGGGTGAACTCAGGGTTATGCAGGAAAAGTGCTTCTTTGCACGCAGGGGTCCCAGATTCTCCCAGCTTGAGTGGATGTTCCTAAAAACACAAATTCTGATGGAAATGCTGGGATTTAGGTGCAGAATGTCGGAACTTAAAATCTTGAAGTAGTTAGGAATAAAAGAAGGATGAAGATTTATTGTCATGCTGGATCACAGATTTCCTTTAATATGCAAAATGCTTTTTAATAGCTTTTTCCTGTGGCTGTTTTAGGCTGGGGTCTGTGTGCAGCCAAAGCCCAGTACCCAATTGCAGATATGGTGAAAATGCTGAGAGAACAAGGGAAGACAGTCCGGTGAGTTCCTGTACTAATTTATTACAGCTTTCTCAATTCTGTTTAAATTTTCAAATTAGTCCATGAGGAAATGTTGAATTTTAACCTCAACGGTTTGTCTGTGTGCTCTCTTCCAGGTTTGGGATCCACCCGGTGGCAGGACGCATGCCCGGCCAGTTGAATGTCCTGCTGGCTGAAGCTGGTGTTCCCTATGACGTGGTTCTGGAGATGGATGAAATCAACGACGACTTTCCAGGCAAGATTTCTTAAACGAATTAGAGAACAGCTATATTTATTGTTGATGGGTTATCACTTTGGCTGGATAGAATTACCAGATAATTACTAGATCAGATTTTGTGTATTAAACACGTCCGGGCTTCGTCTGCGCTTGGAGCGGGCCTGTGTTTGCACAGATACTGAAACATGCCCTGTTATTGGGACAACAGCTATTGTGTTCTTAGCAACCGGCATGCCATCTGGGACACATGGTTCTGCTTATGACAGAGGCAGATGGGTGCGGTGCTGGTGTTGATTGTTCATTCATCTTGTACATAAAGTGTAAATGTTTATGATCCACAGAGACAGATTTGACTCTGGTCATCGGAGCGAATGACACAGTGAATTCTGCAGCACAAGAGGATCCCAACTCCATCATCGCTGGCATGCCGGTCCTGGAAGTGTGGAAGTCCAAACAGGTTTGTTCAAATGAGCTTTAAATGAAAACTGTACGCGATTATCTGCGTAATAAAACCAGACGGCTTAAACACATTTATCTGACCACAGGTCATTGTGATGAAACGTACCTTGGGAGTGGGCTACGCAGCAGTGGATAACCCCATTTTCTACAAACCGAACACCTCCATGTTGCTGGGAGACGCCAAGAAGACGTGTGACAACCTCCAAGCCAAGATCAGAGAGGTCTACTACTAGTTTCCTTTCATTCTTTTGTGTACAAAAGCAGGTCTAAGACTTCACAACATTGGCTTTAGGGATTCCATTTTTATTTGGTTATTACAATTCTGTGGGTTTGAGCAAGTATGCTTCCAGGCTGTGGGGTGCCAAAGAATCCTAACATTGCTTGAAAATTTACAAAATGCATTACTTTTGGAAAAATATGTATTCATTTGTAAATAATAAAAAAACACTGGAAAGTAGTTGAAGTCCATATTTGAAGAAATGTGTTAAGATGTACACCAAGTCATGTGTTAACCTCAAAAAAAGAACAGATGCCGAGGCGTGTCGCAGCTTCAACATGCGACTTCAGCTTCCATTAAAGGCACTGAACTAAACTTGTCATACTTTTGTTCAACAGATTACCTTTTCAACAGGTGAGTTCTGTCCTAAATTAACTGGATCCATTTCTAGATGAATCACATCTTCATTTTGTCATAAATTTGTGAGAATTAAAAGGAGATTTCTAATTAATTTGCTAGTGTATAAACTTGTGATTCATCTCATATTTTTAATTTGAAAAGTTTATTTTGTGTAGAGCCTTGACTTAAACAGAGGTTTAGGTCAGAAATCTAACTTGTAAATAGCAATATTTTTTTTCGTACTTTTGAAAATTGTCTATTTTAAGTAATTTGATGTCGAGCTTCATCTACATTGTCCTAACGCCTATTTAAATCTTTCTCTTTCTGACAACCCAATTTTATAGACAATCAAATGACACTTCCTCCACCATGCTTAACAGCTGAGATGTTTGATCTAATATGCAGCAATCTGAAACGAATTTGTCTCCGTTTTTAACTTATTTTTTAATGCTATAAAGCTTTTAATGGATAATCTGATATGTTTTTGTGATGTGAACTGAGCAAGTTGTGGTCTTCACATGATTTTTAATCAGCTGTCTCTCATAATAGTGCTTATAGTTACCAGTACCAAACTAGTCCTTCAGATATCTTTCAAAATTGATGAAGAAACAAACATCGTACACGTCTTAACCCTTGTGCTTACATTGACGTGTGATCCCTCCCATGACAAAGGTGGACAGGATTTTATGTCTGCCACGGACATCAGCGAAGATAAAAAATTCTTGAAAAAAAAAGTTCAGCGGACTGTCTTGTGGGGTCCAGATGACCCCACTTTTAATGTAAGCATGCCTAGGATAACAAAAGGGTTAAACAAAGTCTCCACAATGATCTTCTGGGTTCACAAACTTCTCCACACTCACTCTTTACATGTGTGGACAAACTAAGCTCTTAAAACTTTTTTTATTTTATTTTAACTTTTTTGCAACTTTTGGATTTCCATTGAATCCTTCACTGAATATGAAAACTCAAATGCATCAAATCCCCTTTTAATGACAACGGTATGGTCAAGTCCTCTACATGGACTCATCCAACTGATGACGATGCAGAGTTAAAAAAAAAATCAATATATTTTCTTCTTCTTCTTCAGTTCAGTCTCTTGGAGCTGACTCCAGTTTTTCCTCACAGTTGCTCTTTGCACTTCGCTGCAGAAGTCTTAGCTTTGTTGATGACTGAGTGCAGATAGGAGTAGAAGAAGAGAAGGTTATCATATTCTCCATTGTATTCCTGGGCGAGGAAGGACTGGTGGAATTCCAGGAGAAAGTAATAAATGGCTTCAATGGTTGAGAGGTAAGTGTCTGGCTTGCCCTTCTGACGGCGCCAGAAACATGTTTTTCTCGTCTTCAGTTCTACCTGGAGCAGACCTGCACGAGAACACATTCATCAAAAAGCAGACAATAATAGTGAGATCATGCACAAGCTGCTTCAGTCTCTTGTGGTTACCTTGCAGCCTTTCGTCTGTGATGATCTTGTTGGTCTGGTTCCATGTACTGTCGATGAAGACCACCCTCTGTAAGGGAAACACCTTTGACTCTTCATCTGTGGCCTCTGCCTCGGGGTTCTTGGCAGCCTGAGTCCCCTCCTCAACTTCTTCAATTTTCAACCTCTTTGGACGGAGTTCATCAAAATGGTCGTGCAACTTCGTCGTCCTCCTGTCACCTAAGCAACGCAGAATGTCTTTCACTGAGATGGCCTCAGAGCCAGGGAACACCAGCACTACCTGGAGAGGACAAAGAGTGGAAGACCGTCACACAAACCTAAACTGGGAGCAGAACACACATCATATTTGAAACATGTGCTTGCTCCAGTGCTTTGATTTATGTGATGTGAGTGGCAGGGGAATGAAAACAGTTTGACAGGAGGGAAATAAAGGTGAAAATGGAAGACATTAGAAACAGAAAAACGATTTGTTGCAAACCGTCAAATCAAATACTCACACACGACCACATCATGAATCTGAACGCACATGATGGTATACAGCTGTCAAACCAAACAAGCTAAGCCATTTGCAAAGTGACTCCAAAAGCAGCCACGGGCATTTGCAAAAACTACAAATGAATGAGGCACATAAGCTGCAGACGGTTAACAATTTCTGGTGCACTTTTTTATATGAATGGATGCAAAGCTGCCTGTGGAGGTTTTTTGCTGAGTCACTCATATGTCTTTAGTCCTGGAGTCAAAGGGTGCAACTTTCACCAAAAACTGTCATAAAATATTAACATTTAGAACAATACGTCTTTCAAAGTTCCTGAAATCTACATTTTCCATGTCATAAACATCAGGGACATTAAACTATAACAAATAATATGTTTGCAACTTCACATATTGGTTGAATTGTTTTTACCATTATATTTTAAACTGAATTTCAATGACTAATTTACTTTAATAAGCGACCTATTTTCCAACAAACACCTCATGGAAAACAGAATAAAATAAAATGCTGATGCAGACTTTGAATAAAATAAAACTGTCAAATGGAAAAAATATATAATTTCAACTACAAGACTCAATGTCAACTAACAGAGTATAAACATGTAAAAAAAAAGAACTAAAAGACGTTTCTACAGATTTCCAAAGAACTGCTTACATTTGTGACAATAATATTTTAGTAAAATCAAAATGGTGTAAATAAATGCCAGATCCCAGAATCTCCTATGGAGTAATCATGTGCAGTTTTGTATTTAAAATGATTTATTTTACAAAATAATCTTTTTAGACAATACGTGTTTTTTATATAGTAATGAATTTATGTTTTTTATGTGATTTAATAAAGTGAATGAAGTCAGAACCCTTTTAATTTGTTTAACATTTGAAATGATAAATAATCAATCAGAAACACAGCATGCAGAGCATGTCATTGAGACTAAGGCTTCTATTTACAGCCAGGGATGAGGTTGATTTTCAGAAATAAAAGAATAAGAAAGGTAACATCTTACTTTATCCTTTTCGTACTCAGGAATGCATGGATAGGTGTATATGGTGGCATCATTTGGAGCAAGGATCTTGGCGTGAATGGCAGTGCTCTTCCCATCTGTTTCATTAGGATGTTTGATAATGTCTATCTTCACAGGAAGCTGATGACAACAAACACAAAATATTCTCTGGTTAAAAAGTTCAGCTACACCTCACATTGTATACCCAATATACATTTAGTAGTGATGTTCAAGAAGGCTTCTGCTAGGAGTGAAACCAGTCCCAACCTTTCACTGACCTTGATGATGGGAATTTCTTGGATGCTGACACCCACTAATGAACAGCATGTGTAGCAGAAGAACATCCTTGATCCTCCACATTTAGAACATTTCAACCTGCCAGTCTGCTGCGCTGTCTCCAGCACTTTGTGGGATGCCAATTTAAGACCTTGGAGAGGCTGCTTGGCGAGCTCACAGCTGTCTGATGAGTCGAGACCGAGTGTTGTTTTGTCATGGCAACCAGAATGAAGTTGCTGGTCTTGATCTAAACTCATGCCTATTCTTTAGATGTTTATGGAGGTTCGTCTTGGGCTTGTTGGCTCTGTAATTTATAGGGGGAGAAGGAAGTGAAAAATTAGAGACCACACTTTTCCATTAGGAGCTGAAGAGCAGAGATATATAGGAAAGCACTTTCCTCTAAAGTTTGAGAATGTTTTCTTTGAAGAAGTCTTCAAAAATTTTTTCATACACTTGTAGCTGATTTCCAGGGTCTAATTCTTGAACAAAACAAATCAATTGCAGTAGCCTTAACCCTGTCATTAACCATTCTCCAATTATTTTGGAGCAAAAACAACTTCCAAAGTGTGACCACCGACTGAACAAAGTCACATAACAAGTCAGAGGGACAACTGATAGATGTCAGCGTACTGCAGAGGCTGCTGGAGAAGGACCAGCCTGACCTGCTGACGTCTGCAGCGTGTCTCCTAGCTGCAGCTGCAAATCCGGTCATCCAGCCAGCTGTCAATGCCCAATAAAATTCAAACCCAAAGAGTCATTCCTTTTAATGAAACGAGGAACCGATTCTAATTCAACCCTGAATGTATCTGCCAGATCCATTAAGACTCGCAGACAAATATTTTCCATCCAGTCTACTTACTTAATTTTAACCAGATTAAATGTTATGATGATGTAGATGTTCACTCTTCATGTTAAGATTTGTCATTTATTTAAACGTTATACCAACCCATTCTAGTTTTTTCCTTTTGTTTATGCCAAAGTTTTCATACTTTATTTTTCTGTTTGAGGTATTTTACACCTTATTACTAATGAATTCACAATGCAAACAGCAAATACAATGTTTTTTTTCCCAAACTACATTTTTTATTTTAATAATTTGTATTATTTGGCTTATAAAATATTGTTTATGTCTGCATTTTTTTTTAATTTTACATCTTAAGAAATAATTTGTTTCTTGTTACTTTTACTATTATTTTCATGCTGTGTAAGATAAGTGATATTCCTCGAACACAAAAAGAGATTACATCAAATCAAATATATATATATATTTTTTTACCAATGTCTATTATTTCATACTTAGTGATTGATGCTCTGAATTCCAAAGAAGCCTGTAAAAACGGTAAACAATCAATATATCAATTTTGGCCAAGCAATTCCAAGTATGACAATTCCACATGGATTATTTTATATTTATAAATGTGAAATGAAAAGAAAAAAAACTCCAAATCACATTTTATTTCAACTGAAATTGTAATATCTTATAAATGTTGTCACTTTTCAATGAGCTGCTTTTTTTACCCTCACAAATGAATAACAATTAACAAACAATATTTATTGAATTTAAGACATAAATACATCTGTTGTGTTTTGTGTTAATGGGCATCAAAGTGTGACTGAGCATTTGAAACAAATGTAAAAAACACTGACTTTGATTATGTGTTTAAAATATAATGTTTTATTACTGACAACCACAGTGTTGACAGGTTGACAAATTGCTCTGTTGATCTACCAGCGACAATCCGGACAACAAACTTCAAGGAAAAAAAAAAAAAGACAATTCAAAAGCAGGACAATTTAGACATGAGGAACATGGTTGTATGCAGACATTGAAGCACTACTAAACATATATATATATATGTGTGTGTGTTTTACTTAAGTATTTTGGTGTCATGGATAAGTCAACAGTTTGCTATCAAATGCATAGTGTGTAAACTGTTTATTATACTCAATTATGTAAAATAACAGAGCATAAATGCAAGTAATAATTATATTTATTTTGTGTCCGATTCTTGTTTTATTTCTCTTCTTTTATGAACAATTCAGATGAGAATTGTCTAGCCTCTATAAATCACTGGTTTACATACAAATTAACTATAAAAATACTTTTATGATAAAACTTTAATCACAAAGACTATTCTGAGCAGCAGAAAAACTATAGGACATAATGTAAGCCTAAACAAATCCGTTTTCTTTCCACTGTTGTACTTTTCTGCAAAGTATATATAATCTGACTACACTTAAAAGTTCTTCACGTTTCAAGTAATCCTGCCAGCAGACTAGATGTTAGCTAATAGTAAATTTAAGTGACACTAACACAGGTCACCGCTTGAGTTAAATAGATTATTGAATAGAAAGATTACATTACTTACACTAAAAAAATCTAACTATTCTCAGCCGAGTTCCTTCAAAAGTCAAATCTGGCTTTTCATTAGATGATTGTTTACAGAGTTTAGCCTTACACATCTGTGAAGCTAACCTCCTGTTAGCATCGACTCATCGTGCGTCTATTTTCTAGGCTGCGAACATTACTATACATAAACCTGAAGCTTGCTGGGTAGCTGGAAAACAAACGTTAATCCAATGAAACATCATGTCAACAGACAAACTTTGACATAAAACACATGTTCGCCAAACATGCCTACCAGAAGCAGTTGTGGTCTTCTTCTACGCCGGAAATAGAATCTCGTGTAGCGGAAGTAGAAATATTTGAGTTGTTAAGCGCTTTTATTTCAACGACGTATTCCCAATTCAGATGGAATATTTTCGCAAAATACATAATATAAGCCAGTTAAAGTAAAACGCAGCGGTTATGGATTTGAAAATAACTAGATTTTTTTAACTAGCACATTTCTTTACTTACCATTCAAATTCCATATGTTACCAGATTTTTATATTTTACCGTCGTAACATACCCTGCCAAAAATTACGAACTAAACTGATGACTCGTGAGTTGCTTGTGAGTATGCCTTCTTTTTTAGTCATTAGTTTCTGATTCTGACTTTTAAGGTGAATGGTTTCTTCAGTGCGCGACTGTCTATGGTGCGCACGCGCATAACAGCAAGCAAAACAGATTACTTTTTTATTTGTTATTTCTGGACTTTTTTAAGGCCTTTGATTCAGTAGAACAAAATTTCTTGTATCTTGTTCTTTACAAAAATTTTGTTTTGGTAATTACCTCTGCAAAGTTATTTACATTCTTTACAACAATATCACCTGCTCTATTAAATGCTAATAAACTAAAATCTGGTTCATCACCAAGGTTTGATATGAAACGTGGAATCAGACAGGGGTGTCATATATCTATTTCTTCTTGTAGCTCAGCTTTTCTGTGACCATATTAAATCCAGTCCATTGCAAGGTATTTCCAACGCTAATAGATTTATTGTGTCATAAGCTTGCTGATTATTTCACTCTCTTAAAGACAGCTCACAAATTCCATTAGCAATAGATATAATTAAATCTTTTTCTAAAGCTTCCGGTCTCTCATATATTTGAAACAATGTGAACTTCTCCCAATTAAATCATGCGAATCGTATTCACTCTTCAATATTCATACAAAGACATCAGTCACATATCTTGGTATTAGGGCTGCCACAAACGATTATTTTAATAGTCAACTAATCACCGATTATTTTTTCTGATTAGTCGACTGATCGGGTCATGCGCAAACTGGATGTAAAGCACACATCTTAACCATCATTAGCTTTAAACTAACTAAAAACTAGATATATAGCATTACTTGCGATGATGCTAGTTTTAATGCTGTAAGCTGAATTTGGTCGCTGAAGATGGTAGTGCTGATAGCTGAAGATGCTGAAATTGATAGCTAAAATCGCTGAAGCTGAAAGCCAGCTAAAGTGTTAGTTGAATGCCAAATTAGCCTAAAAAACTGAAAAAAAGTCTAAGTTAGCCAAAACAGCTAGCTTGCAGCTGAAACATTATCCAAAATTCAAAATAGCCCAAAAAAGCCCAAGTTAGCCAAAACAGCTAGCATGCAGCTGAAATATTAGCTAAATCCAAATTAGCCTAAAAAACTGAAAAATCTTAAATTATCCAAAATAGTTAGAATGTATCTGAAATATTTGCTAAGCTCCAAATTAGCCGAAAAAAACGAAAAAAGCCTAAATTTGCTAAAATAGCTAGAATGCAGCTGAAATATTAGCTAAACTCCAAAATAGCCTAAAAAAACCTTAAGAAATGTCAAAATAGTCCAAAAAGCTAGTAGTATGCCATTTTAACTTTCCACTTTACTACAATCCTACTTCATATAAAGTAACAACTAATTGACTAGTAAATTAGATGTCGACTATTGTAATAGTCGATTAGTCGACTAATCGTGGCAGCCCTACTTGGTATAATAATATCCAAAATGGAAAATGATAGAGGTATTAACCTTCTTCCAATTATTGATAAAATGAAAAAGAGGTTTAACCTCTGGCTTTTACGTGATCTCTCCATTAAAGGTCGAATTCTCCTCTCCAAGCCTGAATGGCTCCCCTGCTCAATCTTTGTATGTTAGCAACTTCATATTCAAAACTGTTGATAAAATGTTAACGTTATCTGGAGGAACTGAACTCATCACATCAGGAAATTTGTTCTAATGAATGATTATACTAGTGGGGGTCTAAACTTTCAGGATTTCAGTACATTAAATATAACTTTTAAAATTAATTGGATCAGACATTTTTTGAAAAATCCAAACTCTCTGTGGAACTTCATTCCCAATTATGTTTTTTCTCAGGTTGATGGCCTCGACTTTTTACTGCTCTGCACCTACAAGCCAGACAAAATGCCCCTTAAACTTTCATATCATAAACAGATGTTGCTTGCTTGGTCCATGATTTATAAACATACCTTTTCTCCTCACAGGTTTTACATTTAGAACAATAGATACATTCTTTACAAAAACAAAACAATCTTTATCCAACAGTGGTTTGAAAATAATATAAGATTAGTGGGTCTATTATTCAACCAACAGGGTCACCTCTATACGTACAATGAATTCATCCAGCACTATCAGATCCCTGTTACTGTGAAGGACTTCTCAGTTGTTCTTGATGCTGTTCACCCCAACCATACCTGTCTTTTTAAAGGAACTTATACTCAATTTGCCCCCAATGACAGCTTCATGTGACGGACACTGCTGCTGGAAAACTCTGTTTCTCTACTTTGAAAAATCAGAACTAAGCCTTCCGGAGACCGTTTCAGCAGGACCTCACAACTGAATCCCCAGTCGTAACTTTCTGGACTTCACTTCATGGACAAATTTGTTGGGAAAAGGTTTGGACCCTGCCAAACAAATATCTTGTAAACAAAAAAGTGAAAGAGGTTTCATTCAAGATCATTCATAGGTTTTATCCAACAAATCAGTGTATGCAAAGGTTAAAAAGAGATATTGATAAAAACTGTTCAGTCTTTGTCAGTTTGGGGAAACAATGCACGTGTTTGGACTTGCAAGCACACTGAAATAATTTGGCACAGACTAACAAATCTGATAAAAACTCAACTTTATCCACATTTTACTTTAACATGGAAAAACATCTTATTTGGTTTCTTTAGTTATGATAATAAGCTTTCGTCTAAATTTATTTAATAAATCTCCTGATTTTTTATATTCACAAAACTAAATTTAATAATAAAGCTCCCAATTTTTTGGATTTATTGGCCCAAATTAGATTTTACTTGCAGTCTATTTCCCCCAGTACAAACAAAAAAGCAATCAAAACATGTCATCTTGCTCAGCTTTTTAATCTGATATAATTTTATCTATGTGTGTATCCCCTCTGGCGTTAATTTTGAACAATTGATGTGCAGTTTAATAATCTATATTATTTACTGTATGTCATTTGTTTTCAATAAAATAAATAAATGAAAAATAACAGCAAGCGAAATGTATCACAAGTCTCCAGGAAAAGCGGCATGATCAATGCTATCTAACAGTAAGCTATTATAACAATATACTTCCGTCGTTCAACTGTTTAAATTATTACTTTATCCCTGTTTAAATTATGGTTTTGTTTTTCTTTTTTGCTGAGCCATCCTGTAGAAATATTGTCAGAATAATGACCATATCTAAAGTCTTTTTTTTTGTTTGTTTGCAGGGCAAATATTGAACCTGTTTGCTATTCTTTGAGGTAAGTTTAAAAGCATTTGGTGAAGCACAGTAGACTTGAAGAATAAACGTCATGTGATTTATTTTCAATATCTTAAAGAAAAAAAATATGTGAATTTTAGGGCTAGGTATTACTTTCAATTAAAAACAATTTAAAAACAATTCTGGTCATATAATTTGGGGTTGATGATATGATAGGCCATATTAGTCAATATTAGTTCATTTTGAATATCCGATTCACTGACCTAAATTTAATCAGGGCATCTTTATCCAAAAATTCAACCAGTGTGACTCGGAGATAAATACCTGGTACTGAATAGTGCATATAAAGTTTTCCCGATTCCTTGTATTTCTTACAAGATAACTAAGTGTAAGTTAATATGTGTACAAACAAGTAAACAAGAATTAATTAAAAATAAATTCACATTTTAGTTTAATAAAGTTCAGCCCACTGTTGTTTTTCCACTTAAAAAGTAGGCAAATAAAACATTTCTAGTTCATCATACAGCACTATATGATCACACGTCTGCAATGATGGCTTGATTATTTTTTGTTGCATTAGCTGGTCGTCTTTGCATTACAGTAAAATAAATCTACCATGTTTAAATCTCATTTTCCACTATTGATAAATTAGGTTTATTATTTTTAAACAATTTTACAATGTTTCCTCTTTAGTTAATGAGATTATAAAATTTTCTCAAAAAGATTAATCTGGTTGTATTGTCAGGATATAAATTGATTAATCAGTTAAGTTGATTATTGTTACACCCCTACTTTCAAACTATTAAATTGATTTGATTTTAATTTACAAGTTCAAAATTGGATTCATTTTTCAAATCTGCATTTAAATAACAATAAATAACAATTTATTTTTCTATATATTTTTTTACACAAGTGGTTTCAACTGACTAATTCAAATGGTAAAAACTAAATAAAAGGAGATGTTTTTGGCTTCTAAAAAGTTTTTTAAAAAAGTTGTTTTAAAAGATCATTTTCATCCCTATGATGGGCTGTTGGAATTGTTTCTTGTGTATAAAGATGAATTCTATGAATACAATTTAAAGCACAAATCTAGTAGATAGTAGGAATCTTTCTTTTTTGCCCTCAATTAGAAATGCAAAAAATGTTAAAACGCTGTTCCTGAGTAACACCCATACAGCCATGTTCCTCATATTTAAGTCATTGTTCTGCTTTTAAAAGTGTTAGCCAAAACATTCAACAATTTTTCCTGCTTGACGTCTGTTGCCCTGATTGTCTTCCCAAGTATCCCTTCGTTGGTAGATCAACAGAGTAATTTGTCAGCTTATGAAATAATATGGCTGTTAGGTTTTTCTACACTATCTTCACACAGTCCAGAATGTCATTTTCAAAGTAAAATCTGTCTAAAAGACTGGAAAACCCTGAATCATATGTTGATGTCCATAATGCAAACACTAACTATAGCTTTGTTGCTTAACGTCTAAAATTTAATGAATGTTTTTATGTCAATGGCTAAACATTTTTCATTATGTTGTCAAGATTCTGTTCAACTTCAGGCTTCATTGCCTCTGCAGTACGCAGCAGAGTGCTCTAAGGACTCCCCTGAGGACACTGAAGATACACTGAGTAAATACAGTCAAGCCTAGACAAATGTAAGACATGCTTGAAGTTGATTATTACTTTTGGACATACAAGCTGTCTGGATAATCCACATTAGCCACACATCCCCAAATGTAGAGTCTGTAAAGCTTGTTTGAAACTTCAGAAGGTATCACTTTACAGCCATTTTTTAAAGGTACAGACTTTTCATCTTTTCTTTGCAGCATTTTCATGGTTAGCCTCAGTTTTTTCTCATAGCTATTAGTGTAAAAAAAAGACCCACGTAGCCCTGACAAAAGAAATACTACATCACTGTCGCAGTTTGCAGGCAATTTTTAGATGTGATTTTTGGCCTAATAGTTATAGTTGCAACAACTATTCAGAACACAACCACATGTCGTGTTAAGAGGCAGTGACTCAACATGCCTAATCCACACGGCTTCCCCTGCCCTTTTATTTATGGAGCAAATACACTTAATGATCCCTGTGAAAAGCAGTAAACATGAAAGGGTAATTTAAGAGCAGACAGCTTCATGACAGGTCAGACTTATGCTCTTTCACTGAGTGTAAAGTCATGTGTGAATCATTTGCGGTGGACTCTGTCAGATTTTTGAGATGTGACCTAAGATAACGTTACACTTGAGTTAATATGATACAGATTGAGGCGGAACTCTTGTCATATTTGAAAGAAAGAAATTGAGTTTGTTTTGCAGCGTCTGTCATATTGTTTGGCACTTCAGTTTGATAAGTCTAAAATAACACATATACAGTTCATAGATAACTCTGTCAACTCAAGGAATCAGGGCTTTATTTTTCACAATGTCATTGTGTCCTTTTGTTGATTAAAAAAAGGGATTTTCCTGTGATAGTTTTTCAGCTTTTGTTTATCTACATAAACATGATTTTTTTTTGTCAACTTGAAGATCCACTGTAATGGAAATAGTGTTTTAAAAAAGTTCTTGTCGCACTTTTCTCACGATGGAGGTCATGTATAAAAAACTATTATCATCTTACTATTTCTTTATTTAAACTGTTGTGAACTAGGAGGAGACAAAAAAATGCAGGTTGAAAAAAGTCTCTTTGGTAAAGTCATAAATGCACTGGGCAAAATGGGTATTGGGGCATGTCATGATATTGTCATGTGACATTAGCATTGACAGAGAAGTAGTGACTTATGTAGTACTGTTACTAGTTGAATACATATCATGAAGTTCGTTGAAGGTACTATCAAGAGTTCAATTGTCTTGACAATTTGTCAGACATGCAGGTGGGTTCTTATGTGTATTGTTAACCACAGGCCAAGTCCTGGTGCTGGATTTGTGATGCCTTGTGCCTTACCTCTGCTACAGCAAATGTCCTGGATGGAGGGAAGGCTGCTATCAGTGATGTCCTCTACCACTTTTTACCACCCTCTATAGTGCTTTTAGGCTTTGAGAAGTAGGCAGAAAACTTGCCTGAATGCTGTTATTTTTTAGTTTGCAGACATACTTTCTGTTTTTTCTCTCAAGATTTTTCTTCTCAAGATTTGCCAACAGTTAGTGCTAAACTTCAGTAAATTACTATCATTTGTCATGAATGTGGTTTTGGAGCTCACACATTCAGAAGTAAGACTTGAGCAATCCATTAAAAACATGAATAAAATGACTGTAAACTGAATAGCTAAACCATTTGAATATCTCATGACTTAAATAAAGGAGGAAAAGGGAAATATAGAGGATAACAAAGACAGGTGAAGAGACCATAACCAAGGGGCCACCTAAACTGGCAGATCCCCCTGAAGACATCCCTCTAGCACAGGTGTCGAACTCCAGGCCTGGAGGGCCGGTGTCCTACATGTTTTCCAACCAACCTGCCTTTGAAGCTCCTTATTGGCCAAACACACCTGATCCAGGTAATCAGCAGCAGATGAGGCAGGATTTCTGGAAAACCAGTAGGACGTCGGCCCTCGAGGACTTGAGTTTGACACCCCTGCTCTAGAGCATCCAGATGTCATGGAAACCACCTCAGAACCATTGACATGAATAGAGATGTAACCTCGGGTTACAACGAAAGGAAGTCAATGCAATCACCATTTTTCCGCGGTACAGATATCGCCTGATTTTTTTCTTTTTTGGACCAGATGGGGTTAGCAAGCAGTGATTGGTCCGAGAATCTGTTAATCCAGAAATTAATCCAGAAACGCACGCCTACATAGACTTTTTAATTGAAAGTGGTCGCTTGAATGAGTGTTGCTGAAGGTGGCGTGGATGTTGCTAAACAGTGCGAGGGCTGAGTCAGGTATAATCGCCACCACCGAAACATTCCCCTGCTGGCTCCTCAATTTTTAAATCTTTTAGCAAATGTCCTAAATGTACCAATCCATTCAACGTGATCAAATTATAGCACCCATGAGGCAAAGTTATCAAGATAAAATAAGCAATACTCAAATAATTTAGAGCTGATTTTAAACATCCCACTTACCGACTATGATTTGGAGAACTAGTAACTTTTGTTTTACTAGCACCTGTAAATTCATTTTACGTTAAAAAGATTTAGTAAAAAGCTGCTGGAGGTTCTTTGCTGGAGGTTTTTTTATTGTTCTGGTTCCTGGGGTTTCCGTGCTAAAGCCTGGAAACAGAGAATCCCCCAAATTGCATAAGAACAGATTTCCTCTTGGGAAATGAAACTTTACAGCCCTGAAACATATCAAGTTCAGCTGTGTGTTCCCTGGCTGCCCCCCTCGGGGCCTCCCTTTTTCTCCATCTGCCCCAAAACCACCTTTTTGCATCGCACGAGACTGCTCGACCTTTCCTCTTTTTCTCTTTTTTGTTCTCAGCCCCCCTCCAACCCCCTGCCTCTCCGGGTTCTGTTGTTCACAGCCAGACTAGACAGCACTCTTGTCTGCACATGGGGCTTGTAATATTAGACACATGTGGTTTTCTAAAGTTTATTCATGTTTACACAAAAATGCAGTGCAAAAAAAAAGCTTTGCGATGAACGCTGAGTCATTGTTATGAAATTATTTATTGTCGCAGCAGGTCCGTGAAATTACACAGTAGCTGGTTATTTCCTGAAAAGCACGTATTTGTGTCTTGTAGGTTTGCTCTAATGGGGATGCCCTGTGAAGTTTAAATAAATTTGGGATTCATTCTTTATGTGTCACCACTAGAATCTAAATTAGGATTTTGGAAGAATGCAAACTTATCAGATTTACAGAGAAACTGATTGATTTTGACCTGAACTACTTCTGTTCAAAACGTTGGATCTCTATAATATTCATATAACAAAAAGCCACAATTCCACTTACATTTCAAAAGCAACGCTGTGTAAGTTGTAAAATGCATACATGGTGTGTTGGTGTTGCATAGTTTGTCTTGGAAGTCTACAGCTTCATGTCTGTCACAGTTCTCTCTCATGCTGGGTGGCTTCAGCCTCCCTGTGTCCTGCTGGGAATACACAGCCCTGAGTCTGAAATGTGTTTACATTTTGAGCATGTTACAAATTATCTGCTAAGACTAACTTCGCGTGACTTGGCAGAAGCCTTCACTTTGCTCAGATGTTGTTTGGGTCAAGCGTATTTCAGAGGTTTGCTCTCTCAATTTAACTGTCTCTCTCTGGAGCTGACAGGGGTTCTCCAAGCCAGATGTGAACCCAGAGAAAAGGTAAAGCTTGCTTTCTGTGTTGGTGCGCTTTAGGTTGTTTTTATTTGAGCTTGCATGCACAATGTGCACATTTTTGAGTCTACACATGTATGTTGTTATAAACAATAGAGCACACTCTGCCAGCATGCCTACAGAATTAGCATTTACTGACAAAACTACATTTTATATTGTAAATATAAAACCTTTTATCCCAAACTCAATAAGTGTGGGCATGACTTAAAAAAAAGGTACATTTATGCTTTGTGACAAATTTAAAGACACATAATGCTCCAGTTTTTACCTGTGCAGCATTATTCATATTTAATTCTAAATCCCTAAAAGTTCAATTTATTGTATCACAAAAAAATGTTGAGGAAAAGTTGGTTTCCAAACAGACATTTTTATTAGAATCCAACTCTCAGCAAAAATAACAGATCAGAGTTGAGTTTACAGACATTTGAAAGCTGTAATTGGATAACAGGATTATTGTTGTTACTGATACTAGACTAAATAAATAGATCATTTTACAATGCATTCTTCTGTTTCAGGTGTGCTGAATGTGATCACAGTGTGTAAGCAAAATACAATTCTCTCTTTCCCCTTCACATCTTGATATGCTTAGCAACAGCTTCATCAACGGCAGGATAAAAGCACAGTTCATGTGGTTCACATGCAGGTTCTGTTCCTCAAGATGCTCGAGGCACCAAATCTCAGACAAAACCAACTAAAATTGCTTGTAAATATTGCAAAATTTACCATCTGATGGATCCGCTGGATAGCCTGTTGACATGTTACCAAAGAGACTGTACAAGCATTTGGAAGGAGTTTATTTTGAGGTTGGTTATACCCTCTCTCTAGTGGAAACAAACCCTTGAAGACAGCTTGCAAAACTCAGCTGCAGTTCTTTCACAGTAAAGCAACAAGGTAGAACGATGCACTTATTAAGGAAAGTTTAACATACAACAAATCAGCTTTATATAATGAAAAGCCAATAGCCATAAATGAAAAAAGTATAGCAAAGACTGAGATAATGTTTGTGAAAAAGGTAAAATAGATCATGCTTTTTATGGTTTATTGTTGAGTTGTCTGACTTGTATAATAATAACACAGAAACCAAAGAATATCTCTTTATAAATAAATATGTGTTCTGATGGAGTACAAGGTTACAAAAAAGATTACATAGCTTAGCATTATGTGCTCACTTCATGATTATTCTGGATAATTTTTCAGCAGCAGATTAGCATTTTGAAACAGCTCTTTACTAATGAAAAGATCAGGGAGCAGCTGCAGGCCATAGATGTTTGACAGACAAGATACATTTGTCCTAAACATACTTTCTCTGCATGTTTTTTGTCTATTTACTGGAATACTTCCATAACTGGATATCCTATTTTTATTCATTTCATCTTTGCTGAGTATAGTGAATTCTTGCGCAATTTAAAAATAGAGATAAAAAAACAAGTCCAGCTTGCTTCAGCACTTCCTGTTCAATGGCAGACGGCATTCTGAAAGTTCTGTGGATTGAACTGGTGTCCTCGTCTGTTAGCCTTTGGATCCAATTTGGATTAAAAGGAAAAGAGTTGCGATCACCTGGACTATGGCATCTTGTTTTGCAAAGAAAAAAATGTGAATTTTTAAGTGTTTTATTAATTGTTTTAATAATTCTAAATAAATTGTGATATTGCTTCTACATTTAAGGGTTTCAGAATTTTACTTGAGATCTGTTTGAGAATGTAAATGAACCCATCAATGATCCATCTGTTTCAGATGTAAAAATAAGATATTTTCATGTTGATCATATTCTCGTTGACTCAAAACATTCCCAATTACTGCTATCCCAGTCCTTCACTCCTCACTCCAGCATCATCTCTTGTTTCTTGCAGTTCATTGGGATGAAATGAGAGGATTGAGATATCTTGTTGTTCTTCTTTCCTCGTATTGGCCTTCCAGTTTTGGACAAAGTTATGAACAGTTCTGTGCCGTTGTTCGTCCACTTTGTGGAGGAATAGGCGCTGTAGTTGTTTTCTAGAAAAATCTCCTTGAAGATGCAGTTTTCATTGTAGATCCTCTGTAATGGAAACATATTTAAATCATTGCTGGAATGTGGTTCGGAGTAAGCACTTTTTGGTTTTGACTGTCAATTCTCAGTTTTATTTGATTCAAATTGATATTTTTGCTATTTATAGACTATATACAGACAAAAAAAGACATTACCTTGCCTTTCAGCTTTCCAGCTTTATTCATAGCAATATAATACTGACTCTTTACACCCTTGATAGCCAGTATGCCTCCCTCAGACACACTTCGGATCTCCAGGATGCCTGCCAGACAGTCAGACAGTTAGTAAAATGGGTCACATTGCAGGACTGATAAGAAACTGTCAAGATTTATCCTTCACTCCAGCTCCAAAGTGCACTCAACATTCATCTTCATCAACAAAGGAGATGAGAGTTCCTGTGATTAATCGGTCTGTGAGCTCTCTGGCTTTGTTCAAGTCTTGTTAACTTGTCTGGGTAGCTATTACACAAAGCCAGGTCTATGATATTGCACATGAAGTTAGTAAAACAGAGTAACTTTCAATCTTTTTTTCTTTTTTCACACTAATTCAAGAACAACAAGAATGACCATGTGACTGGGTTGCTGTTAAAATATTTCAACATCACACATTTGTTATATATTTCCAAAATTCCTTAATTTGACAGACAGAAAAAAAACGCTAACTTCTGGTGTGACTTCAGAATGACACAGAGCATACATGCATTTTGGTGTTTTGTCAAATCACAAACAGATGGCAGTCTCTCTGGTTTGGAATTCTTGTCTGCTCTGCTTTCAGTTTTTATTTGACATAATAAGTTTGCCCTTTGGGTGTATTATTTTACTTAGGAACTAAATTATTTTATTAATGTTACTCTGTTTTTGTGTCCTGCAAATCTATATTTCAGGTTTGTTTTACTAAAAACTTATAGTATATTTGAGAGCAGAGTTAGAAATGAGATACATTTTCACAAACCCATATTTTTAAAATATTGTTTCTAATACAGAGTTGCGCAAATATCAGCACATTGAATACATTTGTCATCCTATATTAGGTTACATAACAACAACTGGTGAATATTTCTGAATTCTAAACAACTCTTTGAACAATTTTGGGATTTTTGAGGCTTTGAGTTGCCAGTAAAACTGCTGCGACAATAACTGCTTCTCACGATGTTCATTGTAGTTATACACAATTGTCGTGTAAAACAACCAAAATGTTCTAAATGATTGTCAAATAGGTTGCAACATATTTCTAAAGGATTTTGTTATTCTAATTCAAACAACAAACAAATACACTTGTTTTAAGGCTCAACATTTACATGTACGCAGAGCAAAATCCCAGCCAAGTTCAATATACAGATTTCATATTTGAAAGAGCAGAAGGCTGCTACAGTGGCCTTCCATTGAGACATCTGATGTACTTTGTGTTTAGTCCACAATTTGGAGTCACTAAACCTCATGTATGAGTTTTAATGTTCAGACATGATAAATTTTCTATTGATAAAATCAGACTCTAGGGCCCCAAACAATGTCTTCTCTGATGTACTTTCAATTGCAAGATAAAACATCAATTATCTAGGGTAAATTAACAGGCATTGCACTGACACTAGAAGTTCAGTTATTGGACTGACCTATTTTACTTGACTAAAAAACCTTGGCTTAGTCTTAAAAACATGATACGAGGAAAAGGGTGATAAATGAAGGTGCATGTTTGAAAAGGTTTTGAGAAATGGAGAGAGATAATTGCTGCACAGAAAGCTTTCGAGGCCAGTGCCGAGCTGGCTGCTCTCCTAAGGAGGCAAAAATATGTCTCTTCGTGTAAACAGTGTTGTAGAGTTTTCTGCAACTCGTTCCGTCGTTGGTGTTTTGGGGAATTACCTTTTTTGCCAACTCCTGTCAAGAAAACATCTTAAATTTTCCTTAATGTGTACATTTCATTACTGTGAATGTTACCCTATTACATAAGATGTTATGCTCATAACCTTTGACCTCAGAGGGACTGGACTTCCTATTGGTGAGAATTTGACCTGCAGTACCTATTTTCAGACACTGTGGGTCAGGGTTACATGATTCTTGAACCATGACACCTCTGCATTAGGGCTGGGAATCACTGGGTACCTCACGATACGATACGATACGCGATACATGGCTCACGATATCGATAATATCGCGATACTGNTACCAGGTAGCAGACACATCTATATCTTGACTTTGCCCTGTATTTGGTCTATAAGGGCTTTCAAGCCCAGTTTGACCAAAAACCTTGTCTAGTCCTAGTCTTTAAGACTCTTTAAACTCTAAGTTTCTGTTAGGCTGTTCAGAAGCTTTTTTTAATTTATTTTCCCAACTGATTTCTTAACATATATTAACCTGAATTGAGTCAATTAAAAAAAAGTAATGCACAGGTGAGTTTTGGAAGATCACAAAAACCGTTTCATGTAAGATCTCTTTGATAAGATAGTATAAAAAATATTGTTTTGTCCACTTATCTACAGAAAACATTATTTAAAATATAAAAACAAAAACCGTTTTAAAACCTCATTAAAAAAAACAATGTTAAACTTCCCCATATTTTGTCCATATGGATTTTTTTTTCTTACATATATGATCATCTGCAGGCTGGTAGCAACTTATAGCCAAACATATTTTTTTCTTGAAGCAACAATTGGCCCCAAGTTGTTGCTCTGTTTTCTCTGCTTTACAAATTGCCAGTTGTTGCACAACCATCCTTATAATGAGGCATTTCTAGTTCATGCCAGCATTCCAAACTCTGCTGCTGTCAGATTGGAGGAAATGATAAGTAGGCAAAACATCCTCACTATGACTAAGACTTCTAGTCATCTCTGTAAACATGAACTTTGAGAAACCTTGGGCTTATAGTTTGTAAGAAACCTGTCATAAATTAGTTTAAATTGAGTTTTTGTAAGTTGTAGGTAAAAAAAAAAAAGATTATTTTCCCCTAGAATCTTCCTGTCACAATTTATGGGAGTGTAAATCATTTTGACACAATATGATTCATTGCAGGTGACCCTGGGGTCACAGTTGCTTAAAAATTATTGGTTTAATAGAACCTCTGGTTTGCTTGATTGCAAATCATGCTTAGTATTGACTTCACCTCAGAAACTATGTCCTAGAAAACAACACAGGTTTTTTGATTTTGGCTAAAAACTGCACAATCATAGTTAACCCTTTCTTGCATGGAGGTCACTACAGTGATTCTTTGATAGTAAATCTATGATAGATACCATAATATAGTAAGGAAAGTTAAGAAATAACAGTTCATAGATTTGATGGGAAGCTAGATCCTGTGATGATTGATGTTGGGTTCAGTGACTGTTACTTTTGTTACATTATTCTCGGTTCATAAACATTGTCTTGTTTTTGATAAATCATCCTATAGAGATAGAGGAACCACCGTTACAATATATCATATTTCAAATAATTTATAGGTGTAGCTATAAGTTTGGTGTTATATGTTTGGTGGACAGATACATATATTATTATGTATTTTAATTTTTTTTCTAAAAAACTTTATTCTATATCCCTAAAGATGAATAAAAACATTTGGGAAAAAAATCTGACTGATTTTTATCACAATCCATGCATGAGAGGTTTAGAGACCACTGGGAACACTTTGAAAATAGATCAAAAGACGATTGGATTTGGACTTTAACAGAAACATTTGACTCTTTTGTAGATGTTTTTGTCGCTTCTCCTACATGCTCCTGTCACCTCCAAAAAGTACAGTACATTTTTGACAACATTAGCTTCGTTTTAATTTATCTTAGGTGCCAAAAACGTGGTTCTTACTGTAGCAGTTGGTGCGATCTTGAGTCCCACTGATGTTTCCGGAGTCGTCGATCTGTAGGAACCAGTTTGTGGCACTGAACAACTGTCGGATGCGCACATCTCCTCCCTCCATGTAATCGTAGTTCCTTGTGTGGCGCTCATGCTTGGAGCAGTTCTTGATGGCAGCCAGTTGCTCTGGAGTGCAGTCACCATAGACTACACACACACTGCCCAACAGGAAGATTGCATGCAGGTAGAGTCCAGAGAATAGATTTTGAAGGTTCCGTGTCAGCCTCCATTTGCGCATTATAATGCAATACAGTGGGGCTCAGTGAACAACATAATGAAAAAAACGATAGAGAGCTGTAGGCTATCCCTCAACACAGCGACCCCCTGACCCCTAATTTTTGACCTTGGGGTCTTCGTTTCGCAGCAGGAATTCCTGGTTTTGTGTGAGCGTACGCTGGGCTGAAGTCTCACAAAAAGGACGGCTGATAGTAACAGGAGAGGATGTCTCTTGTTAGTTGTCAGTGATGGTGTGTATTGACCACTTCATCCTTACTGAGATCACAAACGAAGCCATAATCCACGTTTTAAAAGTTGTACCGGATGCCACTGTTAAAAACAAAACACTTGTTTAATTTTTGATCAACACTACATGCAACATTTGAAAAATAAAACACAATTAAACAAACTATTTTTTTTCAAAATTGATTGATGCTTTTATTTTCTGTGCTCTGCGATAGTAAGTAAATCAGAATCAGGCTAGTTTAAACTAACACACATGTGACATCCTGTCATGAAATCGAACCAATAAAATATAGCACCAATACTGCTGTGGACTGAGGTGCAGATCTGTCATCTTCCCTCTCAGCACTTTCAATAATACAATATCATATTTCTTTTTCAGATAAAATAATATTCGGATAACTTACATGTGCTCTGAGTGTTGACAAGAGTTTCCTGAAGTTTGCGCCTTTAGAGCCTGAATTTAAATCGGCTAAATCCTTAGAATAAAGCGGCAGCGGTGGACCAAGCCTGGGGATGCAGTGCAGCGGAGCAGGAGCTGGGAGTTTCTGTCAAATTCCATGTATGTTTTCCTGATCTTGGCAGTCTGTGCATCCTCCACTGTTGCTGTGCACTCTGGTTAGATAAATGCCTCCTGCTGACCTCACTTTAGAGCAATTAGATCCCAACCAGTCAGCTGTCCCTGGCGGAGATGTGGTGGAGCAACACCCTTTGCCTGCCTCGCTGTCACTCACCCACCCGGCATGAGAGGGAGCTATAAACTCTGGAATACCAGACTTTTCCTGGTATGTGCCCTCAACTACTTTAAGAACTTCACATGCACACTCATTGTTGCAGAATTTGCTGCAGCATCTGGTAACATCACGTTAATAAAAAGGTTTAGGCTGATCTTTTAATGACTCACACTCTCCTCAAACATGATTCAGAAATCTGCCACGATGACAAAGCTTGCAGAAATCTGTTACCTCTCATCTCTTAGGTTTTCTCGGCCGCACTGAGGCATGACTCAGAATTTATTGGGTTGAAAAAAACTTCAAAGAAGTTCCTCAGTTCTAATTCTTATCGATCGTAATAGTGGAAAGCAATAAGTTATGTTTGGCAGGTATCCACCCAAGAAGAGAAAAACAGAAGACATTGCTGCTTGGAGGTAGACATTTATATGTCAGGGGTCGTGCACTCTTTCACTTTCCGTGTTTGTATTTAAAGACATAATTTATCGCCCCACATACCTGGCCTTTCTTTGGACCTGCTACTTCAAAAGTTTATATGGACCCTAATGATTATTTCACCTGGGAAGGTCAGGACTGCAGGCCTGAAAATGGAGGACTCTAGACTGCAGAAGGTCTCTGTCTCATTATTTAACCTGGTGGTCGTAAAGACCAGATCTTTCAGTTGCCAGTCAGGCTTGTTCAGCTGGCTCTTTTATCATCTTAGAGACATTGTGTGCTGCCACAGAGCTGTCATCATTGTGTGAATCGGACTGTGACTGTGGAGTGCATTTGGCATTAAAACAATGTAGAAAAGCGCCATGTAAGTATTCGCCATTTACCATTTACTTTGTGCTCTTGACTCTTGAAACATCACCTTTGCACTTGCTGTGTTTGGCTGCTCACAGACAATTACAGATATCCACTCAACAATACAGCAACTTCTGGAATTGGTAATGATGGTGGCCAAGAGACTAATTCTACCAGAATAGAAATCTCCTGTTGCTCCTCCTTTCCGTCAATAGGCTACTTATGTTTTCAATGATACAAATAGAAAAACTCTGATCCTTAAGACCCTGCTAATTTACCACCACTTTAAGTTCCCGTGAACCATTTCTTTCTCATCTGGAAATGGTCAAATTTAAATGAGGTTGAAAAGACTCAAAATACTCCTACGACTGATTTTATCCTGCCTCTCTTATGCATTTATTGTCTGTTTTTTTTAATAGAACTGGCCCAACTCTTTGCACACATCTAAGCCTGTTTTTTTCATGTGTTGTTTATAAATGAATAATAATAATAATAAACATCACATTTGTAAACACTATATTTTGAAAACAATGATCACAAAAAAGCTATAAAATCTTATCCTATTTTTAAGAAATTTGAAAACTCTTCTCAATTTCCTTTTGAATATTTCTTGTCATTTGTTATACATACAGTACGTTTCCATGTTTTTGAATATGTTTCCTTATATGTTTGAAGCAAAATATTATCATCATCTTCTTGTAGACAAACATGTAAGCTGAGCGTGTAGGTGAGAACTGTTTTAAAAATATTATATATCATCTATTTAGACTGATTTCAAGAGTAAAATGAGTGATCAGTAAAAGTGGAATGCCCTGCTGAATATTTCTGATGCCCTCTCCAGAGAAAGAGCTGAAACTAGGGAAGCCTCTGCAAAAGTGAGGTGAAACGTTCATTTTAGTTGGTTTCACATTGATTCCTGGTTCAGCATTTAGGGCAAGGCTGTCAAACTCAAGGCCTCCAGGCCAGCCTCCAGCTTTTTTCAGGAAAACCTGCCTTATTTGCTGCTGATTACGTGGAATCAGGTGCGTTTAGTGGCCAATAAGGATTAACAGGTTGGAAAACATGTAGGACACTGGCCCTCGAGGCCTGGATATGGACACCCTAATTAGGGTGTCCAGTAATTGTAACTTTATACAGTTAAATTCAGCTAAAACATTCATTCATCCAAGAGAAGAGGATCTCTCTGACCAGACACCATAGTGGTTCCCCATAGGCTGTCTATTCAGCTGAGCCTCTAAAACAGGGATAGGCAACTCCAGGCCTCGAGGGCCACAATCCTGCATGTTTTTACGTATGTTCTAATTGGCTGGGCACATCTGAACCAGATAATTAGTCAGGAGTAGGGCTTTGATATCTTGAAATCATGCAGACACTGCAACCCTTGAAGGTCTGGAGTTGCCTATCCGTGCTCTAGAATCTTGGTGCCGTCTTTGACTCAGCTTTATAAATGTTTTTGTTTGGAACTACCATTTTGAGGAATAACTCCAGGTTTCTGGTTTGTAAAGCCAATCATAAAGTGACTGCTTACTTATTTTCTCTTGTCTTTGAACTCAATTTAGTATAAGGGAAAACATCATTCCAGTTACCTGAACATTCAGCTGGTTGCCAGTTTTTTTTCCAATATATTTTTAAAGTTTTAGCTCCTCATATAGCCAAGCACCTCTGAACTTTCTGAATTTTACAAACCTACACAGTTTTGTTATGTTTCAGCAGGATTTTGGCTAGTTGTAAGCTTCCTTGATAACGTAATCTTCTAATGTTAAGTTTATATTCTAACAGTGTTTCATTTAATTGTTTTTATCATATGAGTCTTGGTTTAACTTAATGTTTTCTTTCCTGAAAGTGCTATTTAAAGACCTACTACAATGAAAATCATGTTTTGAACTTGTTCTTATAACGTTTTTCTGAAGATTGGGGACAAATGTAAAGAAAAATAAGCTTAAAATTGCATTTCAAAGAATTAATTCACTCAAATGGTTGTGAATCAGGAGCAGACAAAAATGACATTTGAAAAAGCTTGTAGATGTTATGTATAAACTTCAGTAGAGGGGCCACAAGCCCTTACGCTGCTCCATTCCGATGCTGCCACTTAAGTTATGAACCGGATAATGATAATACACGTAAAGGAAATGGCAAGGTCGAGCCGGGGTGGGATTATATAAATTCGCTTCCTCCCACTCCCCTTCAGGCAATCTCTTAATGTCTTGTTATCCTGTGTTTGACATGTCTTTGTGGATGTAAACTTGTAATGTTTGCATATGAATTTACTTTTTTTTCTTCTTGATTGCTTTAAATAAACTATTTCTAATCTAATCCACTTGTAGACAAATAGATCCATGTACATCTTCGTTTTCGATGAGGATATCCAGATGAGCTATCCAGAATACTGGATAGCTCTAGTATTGCTCGCCATTTTTATT
Organism: Oryzias melastigma; assembly: GCF_002922805.2. Taxonomy (NCBI): domain Eukaryota; kingdom Metazoa; phylum Chordata; class Actinopteri; order Beloniformes; family Adrianichthyidae; genus Oryzias; species Oryzias melastigma. The sequence continues at coordinate 10,372,366 of NC_050514.1, forward strand.
ATACCAGAAATGTTAGGCAAACTATTGGAAGAGAGTGTAAACAAAGGGATAATGGGAAATGAATGCAGGCTTGCTCTATGCCAACAGTCCTACCTACAACTCAGAGGTGGATTTCTAATGAAATACTGCCGCTCTTGAGAAACTATGTCCTAGAAAACATCAGGTTTTTTTATTTACCCTTAAAAAAACATAAATATTAAGAACACTGGGAACGCTTTTACAATAGCTCAAGAGATGATCGGAGCGGAGCTTTAAGTAAACATTACTTACTTCCTTACAGACTTTTTACTGTATTTGTTGATTAGAACAACTCTCCACAGATTAATTTGATTGTCTGTCTCCAGCAGAGATGGGATAATCTTTTTTCCTCTTTAGCTGCAGGCGTTCCTTCCAAAGTGATGCATTAGATCTGTTTAACAATGCTCATTGGCGTGTCATTCAAGGTTGGTGAGTAGCACATCTGCCAGTCTTGCCATATGGCTGCACAATGTGTTGTGTTTTTTCACAGAGTCGGTGCTGATGTGGTTTGAGGTTCTATTAAAAAGTATGTTACCATGAACTTCAGAGCCTTAAAGGCCAGGTGAGAATATATACAGGCATCCTGGAAGCTCTCTTTGATGCTTACCCACAAAAAGGCCATGAACTTCAACTACAACTACATCTTTTTACAGCCTGTGATTCTCATTCTTCCCTGCAGGCATGAAAAAGTAAACACTGGTTCTAGTCCTTTGTCAGTTTATGAATTCTTAAGCTAAACATTCACAACTATTGAATGCATTTTTTTAAATATGAGGTTGTTGTGGTAAACTAAGCATATAGTCTAAATGGAAATTGTTAGGGCATATACTGCATGTAAAGTCGAAAGTTAGAGACTTCTTTGAATGTAGCAGCTTGTTCAACCTCAGAGTCTTGACTGCTTTTCCTTTTACAGTAGGTGAGCTGTATCTCAGCTGACCCTAGGTGATGAAAACGTAAATTAGATGGTTGTACTCAGTGCTTTAGCACATTTAAACGACTCTGACCTCAACACCTCTCACATTTTTATGACCACATTTAGGAGCTTAAAGATCATCTTTGACCTAAAATGTTCACTAACATAGTATGTCCTCACAAGTAATAATTGAGGTGAAACAGCTTTTCCAGGAATTCAGAAGTTCACACTTGTTTTTATGTGTTAGGTTTCTCATTATGTTGCTCCATCGCCTTTTCTCTTTCTGACCAGACCTTTGACTTTCAAATACTCTTACAAGAGACTTGCATTTTTAAAGTCTTACAGTTTTTACCTAATATACTTATTTGAAATAAATGCTGTTTTCTTTTAGGTGGATATTTTTCTACAACTGTTTGGTAATAAACATTTATTTTAGTCTTTACTTGCTTTTTAGACAGTTTATAGGGTCACTTTGCTCTGGAACACATTAACTTTTAAAGGACAAGTGAAAAGGAATTAAGCCACCATCGTTAGTCTTAGCTTTTACCTTTACTATCTCCTAATCTGGAACAATTTATTCATCTATCCATCCAACCATTTTCTTAACTCGCTGTATCCCTTTCAGGGTTCCCAGAGCCTGCTCCAGCTACTGTTGGGCAAAAGCAGCGTACACCCTGGACAGGTCGCCAGTCTGTCGCAGGGTCACACACTCTCACACACTTGGGGCAATTTATGCCTCTTTTCCAGGAATTTCCGGGAATTTCAAGTGAGCGTTTCCATTGAGTGTTGGAACCATCAAGGAGCATGCAGGGTGTAGACCGATGACGTAGCTCTGTATGCGACTACAGCAGTCCTCTGTATTCATGGATGTGGCATATCTAACCTAAACTGAATGCAAAGAATTTCATAGTTAATAGTCTTTTCAAGAAGATTGCGGGTAGCGAAGAAGAATATAGCCAAAAAGATGTTTGTCGATGCTGTTGTAGTAATACCTTTCTGCCAATCAACGGATTGCCTGTTCTTCCTGTGCATGTGTAGGAAACCCACACATGCACAGGAAGAACAGGCAAACTGCACACAAAGGTCCTCAGTTGGGATTTGAACCTGAGAGGGGAGAGCACTAACCACTACACCACCATACAGCCCCTTTAACAACCTACATTTGTGCTATTATTTCACCTTAAGCTCTTTTTGGAAATGTCTTTGAATTATGTCAATTCAGATCTATAAAGTGGAAATCGAATTTATGAGCTGCCTAATCTTAACCTTAATTTTTACATTTTTTTGCCTGTCATTTTCAAATTTTGATTGATCTTGAGATTTTTACTTAAGAGGTCAATTAAGCTGAGCGAAGGGAAAAAAATACAATATTAAAATGTGTCATGTTTACTAGAAGCAAATAATTGGCAGAAAAGGAAAAAAAACAATTTGTGGTTATGATTATATAGGCTATGAAATTAAGTGATAATCGATAAACATTGCAGTAAGTGATCAAATTAGAAACTGTTATTTTTATTGGCCTGATTCCTCTTTAGCTCTTCGAGCTTTCAAACAATGTCATTAGTTTTTGTGTCATTGCTGGACGAGAGATGAACTAGTTCAATTAAATATTGCAGCAGCTGTTATTTAACTCATCAAGTAGCACATGCAGCGATTAGAAATTACATGTACTCTACATCTGTGCGCTCACAACTCTGCACTTGATGCTGCATGTGTGTGGAGGGAGTTTGGTTTTATAGGCTCGATGGTTGCCTGCTGCTGTTCCAGGATCAAAGAAGCAGCCCCGTCTGGAGTTTACAGTAGCATAGGAAGTGCAGTGGCCGTGAGGCAGGCACACAAGACCTGCGTGAGTGAGCCTCTTTAAACCTCAATGACTGTATGTCTTCATTCCCATCTGTCTGTCTTTATTTACTGCGTCTCCCCTTTTTCTTTTTATCTGTCAGCTATTTATCTTGCGTGATGGACAAAGGATAACGCTTAGAATCTTACACCTCCTTTTTAATTTATTCCCACTGTACAGATAAAGCCAGCGCAGGGTCTGGAAGGGTTTAGATGATAGTGGTTTGACACGCAAATGTGTAAACTCACCGTGAACTGGAATCACATTCCAACTCCAAACTCGCACTACCTACCAGCTCGAGTTTCTTGAGCCTCTATGTTTGTCTGCCAGCTTCAGACGGGTGAACACGAGGGTGGTCTCAACATTGTTGTTGGAGGTTTTTGCATTATTTCCCACAGATTTATGTGGTTCAAAACAATTTTTTTAGAGATCCGTCAGGAAATTGTAGTAGTTTTGGCATGTTTTCTTCTTTTTTTAGTAAACGACTCAGTGCATTATGGGCCAGCATCACACACTCAAACAATTTAGATACCTTTTTATCATTTTTCTAAATCAAATCCAATTGTGGTGTTTATTTACCCACTCACCAGATAGGCAGTCGTCCAACAAGATGTTTCCAGTCCTGTTGGGCAGGACAGAATTATAGCTACCTGATTTATCCCTCTGATATAACTTGAAAGCTTTTTAGAGTGTTAGGACAGAAAGCTACATTCAGAATTTATTGGGCACTTTTCACTAGTTGTTTTCCACTCTTAGTACAGAGACATCTGCCTATACACGATATCTGCTGTCAACACTCTAAAAGCATTCCTGGAGTGAGGAGAGCCTCCATGTCTCTGTTTGTGTGTGCTCTTTACCCTGTCTTCTAGTGATACGGCTGTATTTATGTAGGGAGAATGCATCATCACAAAGGTCAGGCTATTCTTAGTTCTGTTTCAGACTGTTTGGTTTTAGATTTTGCTTTCTAAATTCCATGATAATTGGGGATCTCTTGGGACCCTCACAACTTGAGCCCCGACTAAAAATAACTTTGTTGCTATCAAATGTGCATTTTCATGCATGCGCTGCACAACCAAAAGCAGAAACACACACAGAAAAACACAAAAAGTTTGGGAAATTAGGCCGGTCTCTGCAGATTCCTTACACAGATTAAGCCTGTGGTGAAGTGCATTTTTGGGCACACACATTAGTGCTCACCAAAACAGAATGTTTTGACTGTTGAGGCTGGTATTACCATAAGAGGGGTTGTGCAAAGGGAAATGCTTGATCTGCGGCAAGAGACTTTGCAGAATTCACACATGGACAGATGCCTCACATTTCCAGTCTATCAGGCTCTTTGAGGCATTTCCTCCTGGGTTATGCTGACACATCTGGTGCTGTGAAACACATTCAAGTTACTACTGTTACTACCACATCTGTCCTTTTGGAGGTAGCATAGCATAATTTCATAATTATTGTTTGTGTGTTCCAGAAAATATTTCTCAGAGAAATGTTATCAAAAGGTGGCTGACGCTGATCAAATAGGGTGAGTTTAGTAAAACCACCACTGATCAACTCCACAGGTTACATTTTTAAATGCAGTTTTAGGGTACATATGTATATTAAGTTTGGTCATTATTGTATATTTGAACATGAATTTCAAAATAAGTATTACAGAGACGTGTTTTTGCCTTCTCTTGTTAATATGAATACAACCAACAGTCACTAAAATATTTAAAAATGACAAAAGTAACAAATTAGAAACTTAATGAATATTTGTCAATCAAAACCCCAACTTGAAATTTTGTTTAACATCAGTAAATGTTAAATAAATAAAAAACTATCAATTGACAAAATCGTGGTACCAAAAATAACCTGGTGAAATCTCCAAATCTGGATTACGGATGTTTTAAGGTTGTTTTTAAAATTTTTCACACACTTTATGTACTTTTCTCAAACATGAACATTTCATCGCTTTTCTCACTTGTTTAAACTCACAGTGTCAAGCTTAATGGAAAAATAATTAAAGTTCTATAAAATGAAAAACAAAAATCTGCTTGGAATTGGAGAGTGATGTAAAGCTGGCAAACTGAATGAATTCTGTACATGAGAAACAGCACAGAGGAAATTGATTGATAAGGTCTACAGCCAATCAGGACTCAGTGCGCTGTTTAAAAAAAACATGCAAAATTGCTCTGAGAAACAGCAAGAATGCAAAAGATGACCTCAAAAATAGTAAGGGTATACTGTATGAAAAAAAAACAAAATACTAAAATTTTTGAATAAATACTTTTCTAATGTGGCTAAAAACAATCAACAATAACAAAAAACCTTTAAACTTGGTGTAATGACAATTTAAAAAATATTAAATGTATTGTATTCAGAAAGGATACAATGATTCAAAACTGAGAATTATAGGATCCCTATTGGTTACCATTTCTACTATCTGTTATATTATCTGTTATCTATAATCTATTAATCTTGGAGTCCATGGAGGTTCTCTACAGTCCTGTGGATCTGGAAACTTCTGCATGTAGTCATGAGGACATCAATTACCTAGGAGATGCTTTATGAATTTCTTCTAATTTCCATGGAAATCTCTCTTTCTGTGTCTAGGGTTCATATACGACACAAAGTTCACCAAACGAAACAGTTACAACTATCATCCTTTAAACGAGCTGACTGATTATACCCGAGTGAAGATACCCGTAGAGCTATCAATATTGTCATTTTCCTCAGTTTAATTCGTCTCTTTTCTTAAAAAATAGTTTCAAACAGTAAT